>NC_074716.1:39011512-39349012 GCF_947242115.1 Biomphalaria glabrata
TTTTATGTATAATTGCTATATAAGTCCTCTTTTTTTAAAGGTTTCTATTCTAATTTTAGTGATTTTAATAAAATTGTTACTCTAATAAAATGTGAATATTCGTTTGTTTAGTTTGTTATGAATCTCACTGCTCTATTTTGTGTGTTTGATAGTTTCTTAATGTTTTCTTGAGTTGAGTTGTTGCAACCACAGATACCCATTAAAGCTTTCAACAGAGAATGACAAAATAGATTAGAAAAAAAATATGCTATAGAGGACGTTGATGAGAGGAGGAAGCCTTAAGCTTCCCCCGATAAACGTAACTTTTGCTTTCATTGCAGAGGTGTAGTGAGCTAAACGTACGCCAGGGGCAAGGTACTTTAATGGCGCCTCCGCCCCCCCCCCCATTTTCCATGAACATCAGGTAGAAATATAGGCTGCGTGTGGCGCCCCCCTCAATAATACACCTCTGTTTCATTGCCATCGAACTATTCGGCATGATTATTTCTTGTAAAGCGTTGACGTTTTACAATGCGTAGGGTTATTATCAGACGACATCAAAAAGAGGAAATATAGTCCTATGTTTTTTTTTGGGGTCCCGCAGGCTTTTGTGGTGTGAGAAGTGTGGAAATGTCCGGCTTTTACTTTGTTGTTTACTGCGGTTGCATATTTTCCATCCCTTGAATTCTTTCCTTCATATATGCTGCTTCAAAATCACAAACTCAATCATAAATATTGGAAAGTCCTTGACAACCTTCTTCGTGAATGTCATGTATTTTTTTTTAAAGTCTTTTGAAAAGATTGATGTTATTCTGCGTTTCTCAAGATTTGAGATTGTCCATAATGCTTAAGTTAACAAGAGAGTGACTGATTACTCCATTACTTTAAAGAAAGGTTGTTTTTTTTTAATCACTAAGTAACATCTGAAGAAAATGCGCATGAATTTTTACGATGATGTTTGTACAACTAATATATTTACACGGTCGGACTACACCGAAAAGTCGCTTCTAGAAATACGAAACTTCCGAGTTTTAGAGCCTTGCATTAATTTACCGAGAGTTTCGGTTTGGGGAAAGTAAAGGTGGTTGGTCGTTTTGCTGGCCACATGACACCGTCGTTAACAGTCGGCCATAGAAACAGTTGATTTTTTATATTTTTTGACCTATAGATCGCAAGGTCTACACACAGCTTTGCAGAATTGGAGGCGTTTTCTTTTTTTACGCCGTCCTCTTATAAGCTCGCCAAAAAAAAAAAAAAAAAAAAAGTAAATTGCTTTTGGCATGCGGTCGTCCCCTATTCGAGATAAGTGTCTGATCCAGGGTAGCTGTCGAATGGTAAGTAAGCTAGAGCTTCCATGCTGTCCACACCATGGTTGTTGTTAAGGCTGTCTAGCCAGCGTATGAACAGTACGAGAGAAGGCACGTATGACTGAAGCGTTCTAGGAGTCGTAGACGCCCTATAGAGAGCACCACGGTCTCAGAGTTGTACAAAAGTGTGGTAATAGTGAGAACCACAGCAGGACGTAATCATCTTCTTTTTTGAAGTAACATCTGTATTATATAAGATAAGGTAGGCATTGATTTTTATAGACAGCTGGAGCAATTTACTCCGCTGCACTCGCTTGGAGGCGTCCAAAAGTGCTATTTTGCTTTGAATAAAAAAAGAGGTTCCTATTACTGACCTTGCGATCTATAGGGGAGATCGATGTAAAGGTCATCTGGTTTTGTGGCCCACGGTTAACGAAGGTGTCACGTGGCCAGCACAACGACCAACCGCCTTTACTTTTCCTCAACTAATGTCAGATACGCATTAGAGCTGGGTGAACTCTAAGGCGCACTAGAGATCCCGAAATTTAAAATCCCAGACTTCACCAGGATTCGAACCTGGGACCTCCGGTTCGGAAGCCAAGTGCTTTACCACTCAGCCTCCCATTTGCTTTAGTTAAACGGCTATTATCAACTTCTCTGAAAACTGATGCGTCGATCCCGTGATTCTCAGATATGTAAAGTGGTCTAAAACGTTAAGGGTTGTGCATTTACGGAGATATTTAGGGCTTGGGTAGATTTTATTGGAAGACTTGTGATCCATTATAATGTACTGCCTATTTACAAGGGACGCTACTCAGAAAATAATTAAACGAGGTTATGAACAAGGATACAGCAATGGCTGCAAAAACATGCATTTTTGGCCTTCTAAAACCATTTTTGCAGTCATGCTCTTTGTCCAAAAATTGCTGTGGTAAATAGTATATAGATGTAGATTTTAGGCTAGCCCATTGAAAACTATTAAAAACTTAAGATCTAAATAGATATAGATCATGATCATCGTTTAAATTTTTAATAATTTAATATTTAATATCTTGCAAAAAAAAAGTCTTGAAATTATAATAATTATTGAAAAGTTACAAAACACAGTCAGTTACAATAACTGAATAAGTTAAGTTACATTACAAATTACAGTACTTGACTTTAGTAAGACTTTACGGTAATTCTGCAGGATTTCAAGGGGCAGCCATCTTTGTTATTGTTTAATACTTTACATATTACATAGATAGTGATGGGCAAAAGTTAACTAAAAAGTTGCTAACTTTTAGTTAAGCTAAAAAAAATTAGTTAAGGCCAAGGTTTAATTTAAAAAAAATAGTTTAGTTAAAATCCTAGTTTAATTAATTTTTTTTAGTTACAAACTAAAAAGTTTAATTACAAATTTTACAAACTTTTTTAACAAACATACCAATAAATATTTAGATATATGTAATTCGGAGAATATATATAATAAATGATAGAGAGGAGAATAAACTAGAGGGTGCACAGGTCACTAGAAAGCCTTTTGACCTTTACCCTATAATAGCCACTATTCCCGCCTTTAAAAAAAAAATACACGTGTTCATTATATTTCTAGCAAGTTTCGCTGCTTGATAAATCCTGATAATTCCTTGCTTCTATAGATCTACATTTTGCTCTTTTTATTAAACACCAGTGTGTTCCTGTATAGCTGCAGGCAAAAAATTTTGTTTTACTATAGATCTAAAAGAAATGTCGACTCTTTTTATTTTAAAACTTTTTACTAGATAGATCTAAAATTAGAGTCTAGTGACGTCTAGTCTATTAGTATTAGTCTATTACTACTATTACTATTAGATCTATAGTCATAATAGTCTATATTTAATTATTTTAGTCTCTTAGTCTTAAGTAGAGTCTAACTCTTAGTAGTCTTAGTCTTAGATCTAAATGTAAATTTAAAATTATAAGTCAATAATATAGGCTAGATCTATTAGTAGTATTAATTTAGAGATTCTACTATTCTAGAATTAGAGTCTAGATTAGATCTAGATATATCTAGAAAATTCTAGATTACTTATTAGGCCTATACTAAGACCTAAGATGCAAAGATGATAGATCTATAATATTAATGACTATAATAGGCCCTACTAATAATAGTCGTCACTATACTAGATCTAATACTAAATTAACTAAATCTAGACTAGATCTACTTCTATTATAATTATACTTATATCTACTATCTAGATCTATTAGATCTAGATCTAGTAGGCCTATATTATCTATTAGAGTATATTATATTATAGTATATTAATTATTATAGATCTAAATACCCATATCTTGTTATAATCATAATTATAATAATCTAAAATCTCTAGATAGATCTAGAGTTACTAAGATATCTACTATAGACACTATTTAGATCTAGTGGTAGTAGTAACTAGTATTTCTTAAATTATTTTTAGATTAAAATATTAATTATTTGATCTAGGTCTAGTAGCTAGATCTAATTCTAGGTCTAGATCCAGATTATATTTCTGATCATTTCGTTTGTAGAAGATATTAGATCCAGAATATTCTAGAATCTAGAGTTAGTTAGAGAGTCAACATGCAGTTTTATCATTACTTCTAAAAAGGTAACTTATATTAGAACTTGGACAATTACTTCTAATTTCTTTCTATAATAGTATCATTCTAGTCTAATCTAGTGATTCTATTAAGATCTACATCTATCCCATAAAGACATTTAAATCTTTTTTCATGTGCACAAATAAATGTTTATTACATTTTGCTAAAGAGATTGGTTACGTGTTGTTTATAGTTTTCATGTTTGGCTGTTTCGTCCTTAAAAAAGGTCAAAATAGTTAGTAAAAGTTTAACTAAAGTTTCTTAGTTTAGTTTAACTAATTTTTTCAATTTGTGATTAACTAAAAGTTTAATTACTTTTTTTTAGTTCAAACTTAGTTTTAGTTTAACTAAAAAAATTTAGTTTAGTTCCCATCACTATACATAGACATACTGTCACATAGTCTAGTAAAAATTTACTAACATAGTCATAGACATAGAATAGACTCTAGACACTGTAATGTCTCTAAGACACTCTAGTCTAGAGTGTTACAGTTGCATTAATTACACTTTGACTCTCACTACTTTCAGTCTCACACTACTCACAGTCACAGTCACAGTGACTCTGAGTGACTAGACTATCTCTATTACATTCTATCTAGCCGACTCTATATTTATAGTTATAAATACTATTATTTATAGAGTATATTTATATAGATCTATATATTATATATCTATTACTATTATCTAGTCTCTAGCCGCTCTAGCCACTCTAGGCCTAGGGTAGTCAGTGTGTGTGTAATGTAATGAACAGTAATGTATGTGTTTATAATATGAACAATAAATTTAGCTGTATGTTATGAAGTACATGGTTCACCACATTAATGCAATACTTAAAACTATTAAAACAAGTTTAACATTTATATAAGCAATAAAATTATAAATGAATTAGGGTAATACTAGATAATTAAAAATAATGTACTGCCCTCATCTGATTCTATAGACCACAAGGTCTGAAAGGGGAAATTTACTATTTTTACTTTACATCTGATTCTAATCCAGTTATTTTTTCTGTCACACTGTAGTCTTACTGTACTAACTGAACTGTAGTACAGTAACTAATATTTCTATCATAATCAATGTAGATGTAGCAAAAAGCCAAAGCTGTACATCGTAAATTGGATTAAACAGATCTAGACTCTATTATACAAAACACTTTGAAAAATAAATAATTTTATTATTATTTTGGGAAAAAATGATTCCAATTCTCCCTAACACAATTTTTTAATAATCAATATCAAACTGCATAATATAATCCAGACCCTAAATAAGATTTATTTTTATAGATTTAGGCACCAGTAGATGGAGATTTGATTTAAAATTATTAAAATAGATCTAAATCTAATGATTTGTTGACAAGGGGGCATGAAGGTGGGGATTTTTTTTAATTTATAGCTTTTTTATATGACATTGGACTTTGATTTTTGAGATGTGCCTAAATTTTAAAGGGAAACTCCGAAAGTTTTTTAAATTTGAGTTATTGACATATTTAAATTCTGCGTGAACAAAGTTGCAATAGTAAACATTTTACCATTTTTTATTTAAATGCTTCTAACATTTATATTTAATGAATCAGTCAGTAAATTCTTGACATCTAAAAAAAAAATGAGATTTTGTTTTAAGCTATTTCATAATTCACTTCCCTCAACAATACTGAAAGAGAAACTACATTTAACATTTATATATATATATATACTTGTATAAATAGATCTAAAAGCATTGGATAACCAACTCGAGAAAATAAGTAACATTTTCATCTAAGCCTGTCCCTGTCCCAAGAAGTAAATAGATCGTGTGTCTGACTGATTCGAACTAACTGGTCAGTGTAAGGCTAGTCAAGACTTTGTATAGTCGGTCATGACAAGACAACCAAGTGATAGTGTTTGTTGTGTGTTGAGTGGTCTGGCGGGAAAATACACACTGCCGTGGTTAGTCAAGCATGTAAATCTTCCTGGTCTTCCCTAAAAATAAACACTTTGAGAAACGTGCACCCTGTGGTGATTACTGCTCAAACTTCCAAGCCGAAATTGAGGCAATTACCATAGCACTCAAGACAGTGGAAAACAAATTATATGAAGGAGTGCAACCACCATCAGATATTGTTGTCTTTACAGACTCCCAATCTACTCTGCAAGCACTTAACAGCAGCACCTCAAACAGCCCAAGAGAGTTGACAACACTCATTGTGATAATCCACCAGATGATATCAAAATTAAATATCAATATTACACTACAGTGGATCCCTGGACACATTGGCATCATGGGAAATGAAAAGGCAGATAAGCTATCAAAGGCAGGTTCATCTATGGAACAACCAGATAGACCTGTTAACTACCTCACCCTAAGGTCAATGTTAGTCAACAATCACAAAGAGGAGTGGCTCAACCAATGGGCATCAGGAAACACAGGCAGAGCCATGTACAGAGAAATGACTACGCCTAACAAACTGGACAGTATTAACTTCCTCCCCCGTAAAGAACAATCTACTATCTTCCAACTAAGAACAGGACACACACCACTATTAAATTACCACCTGAACAAAATAAACTCCACACAACTACCCCTTTGCAGACATTGCACTCACCCCTTTGAAACCGTAAACCATATCCTCTTTGAATGCCCCTCCCTAATCCACCTTAGGCAGACCCTACTTCCACTACAGCCCAACATAACCAACACCCTGTACGGCAGTGCTGAACAACTGAAGAAAACAGCACACTTTTTTTCCTTGGCACAGTCTGCAAAAGAGCTCACAGCTCAGCAGCAATAAAGCTGGCTAGAAGAAGAAGAAGAAGAAATCTACTTTTAATAAGCATTTTTTTCTTTGCATACAAGATCCTAGATCTAACTGCATAGACAAAGATATATTTCTTTTACGAGAATGTAAACTTTGCTGTATGGTCTCTCGTTATATAGAAGTCAATAGATTAAACTAAACGTATTTGTGACGTCACATAGAAACCCGGTGAAAGTCTGACTGTTTTGGATGCGCAAGAAAATTGTGTTGGAAAAACATCAATTACTAAGTTATTAATGCAAATAAAAAAAAAGAATAATATATTCATTATCTGTAAATCAAAACATATATATATATATATATTACATCAATTGTTACTAACAAAAATTTAGTTTACAAATAAATTCATGCAACAAAGCTTAAAGTTTCAAAGAGAAATTTCCTTTAACAATAACATATTTATTCTTTCTTTACCTAAGGTGCTAGAAATCTCAGCTCTGTAGCTGGAAATTACTTAAGAGCACACATAGGAGTAGTAGGTCTGTGCAGTCATTATGGAAACGGCCATGTACTATCACAGCAGTCATCACCTGTGTATCATTCATATCGTTGTAAAAGTATTCAACTTGCAGATTCAACAACCAGCTGGGCAATGGGGTAAGTGATCTTGTTCTAAACATCACAGATTATTTTGCTGTTTCTGAGAGTACAATGGTAATTGACATTAGCCTGGTATTGGACTGGGAAACTTTATTCAATTATAGAAGAGGCATAAGTGGTTTTCTGTGTTAGCTTATAAATATGATACTGGTACACTTGATAAGCAATAAACAGAGCCAATGCTATAAAATCTAGATTCATGAGTCTGTTTACTAACTTTCTTGCACACAATATTACAACATCAACTCCCTCCATGAGAAATAATAATAATAATACAAATAACTTGTAGGTTTACACATATATACAATGTCAACATTCTGTTTGAATTTATAACAAGAAAATATTTTTTAAAATACTTTTAAAAAACAAAGCTTATATTAAGTGTACTTTATCAATTAGTTTGGATCAGTCCTGTAATTAAATTAATGATAGATCTAGACTAACAATAAAAAAGCATTTATAAAAATATTTAAAAAACGGGTGAACAACCTGAATTTGAACTCATGGCTCAAGCCTTCTCAAGCCAACACAGTAACTTCTCTGCTAGTGGAGAGCTTATGAACATGGAAGATTGTATAGTTACCTATTGTTTCTATAGTCTCATCCTATTTTTCAAGTTTGTGTTCTCTAAGACCTATAAAAAGGGACTAATTCAGCTTATACAACCACTTCAGTCAATTACAATTTCTTTCCCTGGTTCAAGATACCAAACAAAATAATTTATTACCAATAGCTTATTAACTAATAGGTTAATATTTTTTTTATTGATTCTTGTTTCTTCAGGTAAAAGAAATAATTGTGCAAAATTTCAGCTTGATCAGAGATTGGGTGTGGGAGAAATAGCGTTTACAAACTTTTTACCAGACAGACAAACAGACACAGTAGTTAAAAGTCAGGCAATCCATTACTGAGTACTGGCACCTTTTTTTTTTTTTTTTTTTTTTTTTTTTTTTTTTTTTTTTTTTTTTTTACTAATTTAGCACTATATGTATGTATACATTGTATGAGAAGGTTTAATAATTGAAAAAAAAAAATCATAAAGAATAAGTTCCTGCAGTTGTAAACTTTATTTCTAGAGAGCACTTTTCTATTATGAATTTTCTTTCTCCATCTATATGTAGGGTTTGTGGCATTGAAGAACTAGAGGATTTCGTTCCTTTAACAGACCCAGAGCTGCAGAAAGGTTTGTTAATCATAACTGTTTTTTTTTCTTCAATTAAAAGTTACACATTTAAATCATGTGGCAATAGAATTCAACCAAGATTATCTTTGATTTTAAGAATTTATAAGGCTTGTTAAGGTCAGGCTTGACACTGGAAAATACCTCTAAGCTACTTTGAGATGTGGTGCATGATAAGTGTTCCTCAGTGTATGTCAGAGGAATGGTCTACATTGAACATGCTAATTTTTTAATCCATTGTACTTGGCAAACTCATTTCACCCTGAAGCTGATTTGTCTGAGAATATACATCTAATGTATTATTTTAGTTACAGTCAAAACTTATGTTTGTTTATTGGAGTTGTTCACAAACCTGTCATCTTTTAATTATTTTTTTTATTCTCTCTTTTGATGGACATGATGCTGTAATTGTAATCTGTTTCCTTTGCCTGAGCTGCAAAACAAAATTGTGCTATGATAGCATTACTGAAGACCTTGCCTTATCTTCCAGTAGGATTTAAACCTTCAAGTACTGATCATTCAGACAAACAGTTTAACAATACATATAAAGCTATTTTTAGCCTCCATCCCCCGGCATGTTTGAGCTCTAACATAACCTACGGTTTCTTTGATGATCTAAGAAATATTCTTGCCAAGTTCCATCAGAATTGATCAAATGGTGTAGATCTCTACAATATGGTTTCTATATTAGATTTTTACAATGAAATAGAGTGAGATTGAGGGGTTCTTTTTATTTTAAAAAGTTAGTTTAAACAAGTAAAACAAGGATTAAGGGTAAATAGCAAGCCAGGTTGTTTGATCCATTTGTTAACTGGTACATTTTTTGTTTGTTTGTAGGGGTAGCAGAACGTGTAAATACAAGCATAGAGCTGGGTGAAGCAGGACGCCTGTTTGCTGTTGTTTACATAAGAGGCATGCAACATAAAGTCACAGCTGGAGATATTATTGCTGTTAGGCTGAACTTTCCACCAAATGTTGGTGACAGAATACGCCTAGAAAAAGTCCTTGCTGTAGGTGGGAAAGATTTCACACTATTTGGACAGCCCATGTTGAGCCGTGATGTTGTTCGAGTGGATGCCACTGTTGTTGAAAAAACTTTATCTCACAGTCGTATTTGGCGAGTTTACCAGAAAAGGAAAAGTTTCCAAAGATTCCATTGTAAGTACTGTTGTTTCTGTTTACGTTCACAACGAAATAAACTCATTTAAAGAAAAATGATTGTTCAAAAAATAATTATCATTTTGTACTACCAAAAACACATGTATTATAATATTATTATCTATGGACACCACGTAAAGGAAAGATCACTCTTTTATTTCTGCAAGTTGGGCGGACTAGAGTTACCCAATGAAAAAAAAAGGGTGGGGAGGACAAGAAGTATTCACCCATCACAAAATAGCAGGGCCGGACTTAACCGTTGTGACCAAGAAGTGATGATGGAAAGATCACTCTTTTTTATTTCTACCCCACATAATTTTAGCGACAAAAAAAAAAAGGGGGGGGGGCAGGAGAGAAAAACAGATTTCGCAGGGCCAAGTTTGGGTAGGGATATGGATAATAAGTGAAATTTAAGAGTTTGTATTAGAAAATAAATTCGTCTTTGCTTTTTATTCATTCTTTACTACGTACAGAACTACTTTACGAGCCTTGCATGTAGCGAAGTCATAAAGTATATCATAAAAATTTTATTTCCTACATAGATCTTGCTCAATAGCAAGAATTACCAAATGTTTTAATCTATCTATGAGAATTATTGACCTGAAGTAATTCTTCATTAGTTTGAGGCTTAAAATAGGCGTTTTCCATATTGAATGACACCCCAAAATGACAATTTTTGTCTATATATTTCAGGAGACTTGTATGAGTTTTCAAAAGATTTTAATAATTTCCGGATATTTCCAGGACTTTTCGTATATTTTGCAATTTCAGCAGATTTCCAGTAGCTCCTGGTAAATCGACAGGAGGCAGCGGGAAATCTGTTATAAGTTATAAAATGGTTTAATTTAATAATTTATACACCTAGAATTAGCACGGATCCTATGAAAGTGCGGGTCCCGCTGCTGTCGTTTAGGTTGCAGTGGCCTAAGGTCGGCTCTGCAAAATAGTGGCGTATGCTATGCCGCCAGTCGACTAGTAATATTATAATATACAAAGAAAATATGTTGTATCAGAGTTTTTTAAATTTAGATATTTAAATATTAAAAACTAATCAACTATTGTTATAATGTACATTTTGTTGAACCTACTAAAAATTGGAGAGGTTTTTGTTAATAGTGCATATTGATGATTAATTTTCACTTGATAGGAAATCTATTTGCTGTGAAAGTACTAAACTCTAGAGGTTATGAGGGGAATATACCAATTGTTATCAAAATGAAAAATGTGCAATATATTTTTTTACATCAAAATAACTATGTCTCTTACTCAGTTTTTTTAAATTCTTTTCAGTATTTCGTGAGCTGTACACAATGCTAGTAATCAATTCAATTCAAGTAGGAAAATTACCAGTTGAAGCCCAGGAACAGATAGATGAAAAAAAATAATTTAAAAAATGTATATAACCAGATATTTGTGACATAAATTTGACTTGATTTTGTGGATGAACTGAATGGTCAGCACTAACTCATAATATTTGAAATTCATTTAGAGAACGGTGCATTTCAAGTAGTTTTCAAAGTATAATTGTTGCTCTTGAGAGCAGGCAAATTTTTTCCTGTTGAGGTTTTTGGTGCCTGACCCAATAACATAATTTATTTCATTAATGAATAAGTTAGGAGCACTAGGAGGCATTGTATCAACTGAGAACATTGCACATTTTGTATTTGTCAAAGTATTTGTGTGAGACTAAAATTATGAGCCTTAAACAACAATCAATTCTGTCATTTCTATTAAATACTACTTAGTTACCATTTATGGCACACTATTTTTTTTTCTTTTCAATTTCTTGTTTTATCCTTATAAAATTTAAACTTTAAATTAATGGCCCATTTAATTATTTTTAAAGCATTCTATGTTACAATGTAAAAATTTCAGAGAAATGTCTCTCTTTTCATTTTATATTTTTAATAGTAATCATGTTTACTTTCTATGAAAACATGTTTTCAAGGTACTGAACTGTTACATTACAATTTGATCAGAAAAAATGTACAAATGTGTTTGACAGGCTTTTTCTTGTCATTAAACATTGATTTACTGTCGATCTATTTTGTTCAGTGTCTATTAAAAATACATATAAGCATTCTATTGGGGGGGAAAATCCATTTTCAGAAAAATAATTTATTGTATAGTATTTTTCTTTTTTACAATAGAACCGTAATATTCATTACTGAAAATGAAGGATGAGGAATAGACCATTTTCCAATCTTTTATACTTCAGCGAAAATGAATATAATTCCATTATATTTTTGTAATATTATACATTTATGTATAGAATGAGCAACATAAATTTAAATAATCAATATATATTTATATTACATTATGACACTGATTGAATTTATCACAGTAGTGGCGAGAAATGTTAAGATTTTTCATTCCCACTTTAGTGCAATGCAAGTTTGTATTAGTTGAAAAATGCTCTTGAACATGGGTGATGAAAAGATAACTCAAACATAAATTGAACTCAGTTTGCAATATAAATAATGTAGTATCTTTCAGTTCGCAATATGGATAATGTAGTATCTTTAAATTACAATATTTAATATTATATGGATAATGTAGTATCTTTAAATTACAATATTTAATATTATAGATAATAATAAGTAATGTAATAGTTTCAGTAGGACCCAATAATAAGTAATGTAATAGTTTCAGTAGGACCACATTTGACTAACTAGAATAAGAATCTCTTTTCCCATTTATTAACATTTCAGAGGCAATGTCCAACCTGCAGATTTATATTTATATTATTTTACCAGCATTTCCAGATATCTGAGCACTAACTGTTTGTTTCTTAAATAACTTGTCTAACATTCTGATTCTCAAATAATTGATTGTGAACTTTGTGCTGTATACAATATAGAACAATGAACAGGGACTTGTATTATCTCAGTAACCTGTGACTGTCAATGATATTATCTAGTCCAAGTTTTGAAGAAACAGAATTAACTAATAACTATTTGAAGTTCGTGTATAAATAAAAAAAATTTTTGTTTAAAAGAATGAAATGAACAAAAACATTTTTACCATAACTTTTATTATCAATTGTTCTTTAATTTTAGTACAATTGAATAAAAGATTACCTGACTTTAGTATTTTTTCAATAATTGGCTCTCAGTGTTTCCCTCCCTTATATATATATAACCGAACTGGCACCTTTTTCAATGTGGGGAAAAAAATATTATTTATTAGTAGTTAAAAGGCAATACATCATTGAGTACCGGCACCTGTTTTTTTTTTACAAATTACAAACACTGTATATATAAATATATATATATAGTTTGTCCATCGTTGTTCAATGATGACCACTTACGTCATCCAGGGATTGAGGGCTTTGCACTTTATATTATAGAACCATTTCAAATGACAACTGTAATAAACATGTTTTTGGTAATACAAAAAACACAACAGCACTTTTCTTTGTATAGAATTACTATCTAAACTTTATGCTCACCTAGGAAAACTGTAGGTTGCTTGAAGACTTTTATAAGTTTGAAAATTATGGGTATAACTTATTTCAGTACTGGTACATCAAGGTACTACTAATTTTACTTTAAAATATAATAGTAAGTGCTCTCCTGAGTAGTTTACTTTTGGAAATCTCCTATGTTTAAAAATCAATTGCTTTGCTAAAGCTACCTTTTTTCCCTGAACTAGGGTTGTTCCCCCTTCAATGACAACATCTGAAAAGTGTAATAAATAATTTCATTCTCTAAGTGTGAACAATAGAATTTTGTGTGTGCTGGAAATTATTTCAAAGGTCAAGTCCAACTTATCTTTCCTTTCCTCCTGTTTCATTTCATCAACACTTAACTGGTGTAAGGTGTAACATTTGTAAAACAAAGTACAGCTCAAAGCATTTATAATTACATATAAATAAAGACAATTATGACTATAATACATTAAATTTGTAGAATCAACATGCACAAAATGACAGTTGAAACAATGAACTATAATAATATTACATTTACAATGAATAATCCTTCACAGTAGAATAATATATCCTAACATTAAAGGAATTACAAATACTTAGATGATATAAAATGTTCTGTCATTTCCAACATAATAAAATTAAATTGCACTGTCCAATATGACAGGCTTTATGAAATAACAAGTTTTTGCCAAGTAACAGTAAAGTGATAAAGTGATATGATAATGATCAAGCTTCATGTAATCTGGGTTCCTGTTAATGTCATAACTTGACTACAGAGTGAACCATAGAGGAATAGAGCTCTGTCTTGAACATTTCTGTCTTTGTCACACATACAGATGTCCATTAACCTTGACAGAAGTGGCTGAATCTTGGATGCATTGTGCAAGCACATTTTTACCATGGCACCAAGAAGGCTGACTTTAATCAACTGCTTATGCTGCTGTTTGACCAGGTCCTGGTCAAGAGAATGGCTAAAATGACTATCTTTTGTGTCCAAATCAAGTTCATCCATTATTTGTTCTAAGATACAAGGTGCATCTGGAAGGTGCTCTCCTTGTGACCGTATTACTTCTAATAATGCTATCTTGCCCAGTGTACTGTGAATTTCTTGATAATGGTCTTGTAGACTTGGTGCTACAATCAACCAATTTTCTTGACTGCAGAACTTCACTTTTACCAGGACCTATAAAAAAAAAAAAAACAAGTTTTATTTTCAGCTCTCATTTCCAATATTGTGAATATAAGTATTCTAATAAATTACTATGGATAAGGTTAATCAGAACATATACAAACAAGATTTGTATTGTCTTAACAATTTATGGCTCAACATGTCCTGTGTTACAAGAAGGTGTCTGTACTTTAATTTGGTCCCAAATAACAGGGGGTCTGATTAACTGGATTTGGCTGTATAATGAAATTATCTCTATTTTATTTGAAAAGCTCTTTGGCCACGCCTTAGAATAATAAAAATGTTGACTTCATAGATTAACCTAAAGGTGATTGTAGTGACAGCAACTATTGACTACAAAACTCAAATTACAATTGACATGATGATCTGTAACCCAAAGCTTTTAACCTCAATGCCATCCATTACATAAAAAAAATCTGTAGGAAATGTTTTGTTTCTCTGTGGAAATACTGCTAAAAAGCTTGACAACAAACAAACCTGTACTAGACAATCTATGACTCCTGAAGTACCAAGCTGCATCAGCCTTTTCAAAAATAAAACATAATGCCTCTCTAATTCTGGCTTCAGTGAAACAGTCTCCGTCAAACGCAAAATCATTTTCTTTAAAGCTTCCTTTTCAAGACGCTTAGCAATTATAAAAAACTCCTCAAGTATGTGTTCTGAATTCTCTGCAGAGATGAGCCTGCACAATATTCTTATTTTCTGCTCCATTAAGTATTGAGCATCATCATCCCTGCAAAAGAATTTGTTGAAGTCTTTCGTAATGACATCGATTGGAAAGTTAGTCTGGCACAGATAATCAATAATGGCAGTGACCATTTCTTCATTTCTCTCCCTAGTGAAATGTAGCTTGATAGTTTTCCAGCCACTTAAATATGCTTTCAGTTTCACTTTTGGTAGGGAGGAAGTGAAGTGGCAAAAGAGTTCTAATGTGCACAGATTAATAGGCAAACATGTACCATTGGTAAGACTGTTATCTAGGTCATTTAAATGTTCAAATACTTGAACTTTTGATTTAGGGGAGTATTTTAAAAGAAACTGTAAAACATATCTTTGAACACAAGGAGAAAATGAATACATTTTGCCTATTAAATAATGACCTAATTTATTAGAGACAACAATGCCCTTCTCACTTGCAAAGATTTCTTCTAGGGCACATAAACAGCAGGCAACAGTTGGAGAGTCAGAATCACTTAAATGTCCATACAGTGAATCCCATATGCCTCCTTCCATGACAACATTAGGAGCCATTTGATACAAGAACACTGATGTTAATGCTGCTTGTCTCCGAACATGTGGACTGCCATCTTCTAGCCCTTGCATTACAGCATTAGTCAGCATTTCTATTGATGATTCTGAATGCAGTGAACTCAATATTCGCAACCCCAGACTTCTGATGACGGGGTTGATATCCTTTGAATCTTGCAACAAAGTGTTTGTAGCTAGCATAACCATTTCTGGGTTTTTCTCAGCAAACAATGTAATTATTTCACCAGCCACACGTTTAACAAAGGAATCTCCTAGCGCCAGGAGTTTTACCACAGTTGGTAAAGCTGCAGTTACATCACACCCATCGTTGGCTAATGAAAGAATCTGGTAATGAAAAAATAATAATAATTAGTATGTTTCACATTACATGGAAAAAAACGACAGAAATAATGATTAAACAAAAACGCAACAAAAAATTCTTGCAAAACATTATAATATATAACATGGAAATATATCAGACAACCTTAGAATGTTATATAGAAATTAGACTGTATACTAATATTAGTGTCAAAATTATGTTTTATAATTTTTTTATAGTGGAAGACTTTATTTTGTATATAAATGAAGAAACTATGTGTTCTTTGTGTAGACCTACATATTTTCAACAAGTGAATAACCTAACTTAAATCTTTTTTTACAAAGCTTATATCAACTCTATCTGTTTGTCTGGTAAAAATTGTGTAAATGTTGTTTTTCCCACGCCCAATCTCGGATGAAGCTGAAATTTGTGCAATTATTTCGTTTACAACAAAAGAATCAATTTAAAAAATTAATCAATTGGTTAATTAACTTTTGGTAATAAATGATCTTGTTCTGTATCTCGAACAAGGGAAAGAAATTGTACTTCAGCAAAGTTGTGGTATAAGCTGAATTAGTCCTCTTCAAAGTAACATTATACTTACACACAATCTTATATTTCCATAGGGGCCTTACTTGCAGAGTGGTTAGGATGTCAGCTATTTCAATAGGCAGAGTGCTTAGGATGTTGGCTTGAGCCATGAGTTTGAATTCAGGTCGTTTGCCTTTTTTTTTTTTTACTTTTAAAAAGTGAATATGGTAAAAATTCACCCAGATATCCTTTTCTTTCTCACCCCCCCCCCCCCTTATTTTTCAGATAAGTGATAGGATCAGAGTATTGAGAAAGCTAAAAGCATGAAATAGCACTAAATAAAAACGTTTGGTAAAAATAATTCTAATTGCACAGATTTATTGTTGTTGATCTAGAATCCTTAGATCTATTACAAATTTAAATACTTGACTGATCCAAACTAATTTTAAGTAGAAAAACAAAACCTAATAAAATACTCAAAAAGACACAAAGATATAGGCACATTTCGTATTGCATACGCTTTAAAAAATGTGTACAAGTGCTCCTTTTCCCTAATGCCTTTAGAGAATGGAATGGGTTGCCTGAAACAAGCCAGGAAAACCATAATGACTTAGAAGAGTTTAGGTTATTGATTAACATGCATACGTAAATTGACACATGAAATGCGGAGGAGGTAATTATCTTCTTTTTTGAATTAATGTCTGTAATCTATAAGATATGTAAATTACAATTCGAATAAGCTTTTTTTTTTAAAGTATTTTTTATGTTTTTTTCTTGTTTTGGAACAAATGTTGAAACAACAATTATGACTTTGCGATCTATAGGGCAGATGATGTAAAGGTCATCTGTTTCTGTGGCCCATGGTTAACAAGGGTGTCATGTGGCTAGCACAACAACCAACCGCCTTTATACTTTTCCCCAACTAGTGTTAGGTATTTGAACCCGGTATGCCCAGTTCAGAAGCCAAGCGCTTTATCGCTCAGCCACAGTGCCCCCTAAACCTATTAATCTCCCCTCTCCCAACTTTTTTTTTCCAGAGCTTTGCGAGACTAATTATAGTTTTGTAACGTGGTGGCTGACATATTGAACAAAATTAATTTTTTAAATATAAACATCTTTTTTAATATTAGTTTTGAAAGACAAACCAAAAAAAATAAAAATTTAAATCAACTTTTCTGATCCATGGTGAAGGACATTTTTATGCTGTTTGTGTCTTTCTGAGTATTGTTACGTATTTCTGATTTTCTGGCTAAATGTACTAGGCACACAAATAAAAGAACTTGACGACTCAACTTTCAGCTTTAAATAACTTTATTGAATTATAACTATAACAATTCGTCACTGTAACATGTAGCGTATACGTCTTACATCGACTGTATCGACTGTAACGGCTCAAGTCCACTCTCTTCTACTGTCTCGCACAGTAGAGAACAGTATCGACGACTGTACTGACTCTTTTCACATGAACATCTCTGGTTTATAAAGAGTCCCTAATCGCTTGTCTATTGTTGCAAAAACACTGCTAGTACCCTCTGGAACAACATGGGAGGAAACATCACATCCTGTTGTTGTTTATACATGTCGATTCCAGAGGATGCCTGCTGCAGTGTCATCTCGCCGAGGTCACACGTAGTGACCTCTAACTGTCACTGTTCATTTGTCACAATGCCCCCCTTCGTAAATCTGTTCGTCCTCTGGAACAACACGTGAGGCACGTCCCATCCTGTCTTTGTTTACATGCATAGATTCCAGATAACACTCGGTGCTGTGTCATCTCGCCGGGGTCACACATAGTGACCTCTACCTGTCACTGTTCATTCGTAACACTGCCCCCTTCTTAGATCTGTTCGTCCCGAACAGATTCTATTTCACCACGGTACTGATGGAGTCGGTCAACGTGGACAACCTTCAGCTTGGACCGTGGACTTTTCTGTATCCGGTAGACCACGTCGTTTATTCTTTTTACGACACGGTATGGACCTTCCCAGTCTCTTTGGAGTTTCGGGGATCTGCCTTTTCGTCTCTGTGGGTTATAGAGCCACACTAGATCATTCTCATGGAACCCGGACGTATTGGCCCGTTTGTCATACCTCGTTTTCATCAGGTCACTGTTGGTCTTGATGTTTCTGCGGGCCAATACATGAGCATTCTCCAATCGTCTTCGGAGATTGGTGACATATTCAGTTGAAGACACTGGCGTATCTCTCGGAATCCCAAATAACAGGTCACATGGTAGACGAAGCTCACGACCAAATAACATCTTCGCTGGGGTATATCCTGTGGTGCTATGAACGGATCCTCTGTATGACATGAGGAACATGGGGATATGGCTGTCCCAGTCGTCTTGTCGGTCATCAGTAACCTTAGACAGATGTTGTTCTAGGGTTCTGTTGAATCGCTCCACCATCCCATCAGATTGCGGATGGAGAGCTGTCGTGTGAGTCTTTTCGATGCCAAGTGTCTTGCACATCTCCTGGAAAACTTTGGACTCGAAGTTCCTGCCCTGGTCAGAGTGCAACTCATTAGGTACACCAAAGCGACTGATCCAGTTATCCACGAGTGTTTCGGCCACTGTGATAGCTTCTTGATTTGGTATGGCATAAGCTTCTGGCCATTTGCTGAAATAGTCCATGACTACCAAGATGTATTTGTTTCCTTTCTTGGTTTCAGGAAATGGGCCTGCTACATCTATTGCGATCCTCTCGAATGGAACACCAACATTATACTGTTGCAAAAGACCCCTAGTTTTGCGTCGAGGGCCTTTTGCTGCCGCACATATGTCGCACCTTCGACACCATTCCTCTACATCCTCTCTATATCTGAACCAGTAGAACCGCTGACGAACCTTTTCCAGAGTCTTATTGACACCAAGATGAGATCCGCTAGCGCCATTATGCATCTCTTTCAGTACTTCAGCAACTCTCACCTTCGGTAACATCAGCTGAAGGCGATTGGATGTTCCATCAGCAGATTCCCAAACTCTTTTGATGACACCATTGACTAACGTCAGCGAGTCCCACTGAGCCCAGTACGCCTTGGTGGCTACCCCCTTCTCAGAGATGTCTTTCCAATCTGGCCGTTGTCCATCTTCTTTCCATAGAAGAATGGGAGCCAGATCTTCATCTTGCATTTGGTCCTCTCGAATCCTTTTATCACACCAGGGTCCGGAAACATCTACTCCGAGCCGAAGACAATTGACATCTACCTCCTTTTCTTCAGCCCTCTTGCAGTGCTTACATTCTGCTTTGCAGGGTCGTCGAGACAGTGCATCAGCATTTTGGTGAATTTGCCCTTTTCGGTGCTTAGTTTCAAATTCATAGGTTTGAAGACGTTCGATCCACCTTGCCACCTGACCTTCAGGGCTCTTAAACGAAAGCAACCATTGCAGAGCTGCGTGATCTGACCTTAAGATAAATTTCTGCCCGTATAGGTACTTGTGGAAATGTTTTATTGCATCCACAGCAGCCAGCAATTCACGTCTCGTCACACAGTAGTTCCTTTCAGCTCTCGATAGGCTTCGACTGAAGTATGCGATGACTCGTTCAGTTTCATCCACCTTTTGGGACAAGACTGCGCCTATTCCAGTGTTGCTTGCATCTGTGTCGAGTATGAATGTCTTCCCTGGAATGGGGTAGGCCAATACTGGTGATGAGGATAGTGTGTTTTTCAGCCTCTCGAAAGCTTCTTGACATTCAGATGTCCAAATAAATGGCCTCTTTTGCTCTGTCAGTTGATGAAGGACCTTACAGATGTTTGAGAAATTTGGCACGAAACGTCGGTAGTATGTACAGAGTCCCAATAAACTTCTCAGCTCATGGATATTACTTGGCGTAGGCCATCGTTTCACTGCCTCAACTTTGTCAGGGTCAGTGCTGACTCCGTCATTTGACACAATGTGACCAAGGTACTTAACGTTTTTCCTGAATAAGGAACACTTCTTTGGGCTGAGTCTCATTCCCGCACTTCTTATCCATTGAAATACTTCCTTCAGATTTGCAAGGTGCTCTTCAAACGTTTTGCCAATGACAATAATGTCATCAAGGTAAACAAGGCATGTAGTCCAATGAAGTCCTCGTAAAACCCTCTCCATCAATCGTTCAAAGGTGGCTGGTGCGTTGCAGAGACCGAATGGCATCACAGTAAATTGCCAGAGGCCATTGCCAGCAGAGAAGGCGGTTTTCTCTCTATCATTGGGATGCATTTCAACTTGCCAATACCCACTCTTTAGGTCGAGAGTAGAAAATACCTGGGACCCTGCAAGCGTGTCCAAAGTATCGTCGATTCTAGGAAGTGGATAACTATCTTTATGTGTGACTTCATTCAGAGCTCTGTAATCTACACAAAATCGCATAGATCCATCCTTCTTCTTTACTAAGACAATAGGCGAACACCAAGGACTATTTGAGGGCTCAATGATTCCTTGCTGCGTCATGCCCTCTATCATGTCCATAGCTTCTTGTTGCTTTGCTAGCGGCAAGCGACGTGGTGGCTGTCGAATCGGTCTGGTGTTTCCAGTGTCTATTCGATGTTGTACCATGTTTGTCCGTCCGCAGTCTGTTTCATCAGATGGCAGAATATCTTCAAACTCAATGATCAACTGTTCCGCTTTGCTGAACTGCTCATCTGATAAATTCACTTTCATTTCTGTCAGGAGCTTGGTAATTTGTGGATTGAAAGGTTTGGTGGAATTAACGATCATGATATCATTATTACAGTTTCTTATCAGGTCAAGAGTATTACATATTGCGATGGGGCTGTCTTTCTCTAGATGTCTCTCCTGTAGGCCGAGGTTCATGATTCTGACGGGCACCTTTTGATCTTTTCCGACAAGGACCAATGTTTTTCCTACTGCCATTCCGCTGTTGTCATTTTCAATGCCTTCCACTATCGCCGTCATCGTTGCAGTTTGACCATGCTCTAACTTTCCCCAGATAATTGCTTCAGACTGAGCTGGCAAACTTGTATCTTCTGTTAAAAGGATTCTTCTTATTTGACCATTCTCTTCATCTTCATCCCCGAGCAAGGGAATCTCAACATCACCACATTTCAAAGTACCACCTCCGATGTTCAGAGAGAATTCACATTTCTGCATAAAATCGAGCCCAATAATACAGTCATCCGTAATGTTAGCGATCAGAAATTCATGTATAAATGACTGATGCCCGAGCTCAAAGTTTATATTTGTCAGTCCATGTATAGGCATCATCTCTCCACTGGCCGTCTTCAAGGAGTAAGAGTTCACTCTCTTGATTTCGTTCTTTTTGACAATGTCTGGACGAATGACTGAACGTGAGGCACCAGTATCTAGAAGAAAACGGTAATTTCGAGATCCAATTCTACCATTGATGTACAGACTTTTATTCTTCCCTAACACAGCGACTGGAATTATAGTTGCAGGGGCTGTCATGTTCTTGATCGCCGATTTTTGCCCCATAAAACCGGCGAAAGTTAGTTTCCCTGGTAGACATGAGCACCTGACCTTGCATCTGTCTCCGGTCTGTGCTGATACTCTGTTTGTCGGGGAAATCTTCTCGTGCAGTTCCTTTGTAGATGGCCAGGTTCTCCACAATTCCAACAACGTACACTGGTTCTATTCTGTCCTTCTTGCTTCTTATTTGGTCTGCGTTCTTCTAGCACTTCAGTTACCCTTCTGAGAAGTTGTGTAAGATCTTCTTCTTGGACTTCCAGCATACGCCCATGATGGATATTCTTAGAGGCGTCTTTGGCGGCTTCATAGGAGAGGGCGTAGACCAGAGCTTCGCTGGATTTGCGCTTACCACTGATTCTTATTGCCTTCTTCAGTTCTGGATCTCGAATAGCATCAATGAATGCATCAGTGATAATGACGTCCAGAAAGTCTTGTGCTGCTGTTGGATATGCCAAATGAGCAAGACGTTCTATGTCCGCCTCTAGCTCTTGCAAGGTTTCACCGGAGCGTTGTTGTCGGGTTTTCAACTGAACTCTATAAACTTCTTGTAAATGTTCGTCTCCGTAACGGAGCTCCATAGCCTTAACAATGGCAGCGTAATCTTGTTGATTTGTTATTGACTGAAGCAGTTCTGCTGCCTTCCCTCTTAAAGCTAACACCAGAGCAGTCGCTTTCTCTTCTTCAGTGTTCCAGTTATTAACCTTGGCCGCTGCCTCAAACTGTCTTTTGTAAACAGTCCATGAGATGGATCCATCAAACACAGGCGGCTTTATCTTCCCAGAGATTTCGGGCACTAATGTTTTTGTTCTAGTACCCCGTTCCTTACTCAGTTGTTCTTGGACATGAGTCCTTATCTCTTCCATTTCTTTTTCCACAGTGTTGACTCTCTGGTCAATCTTCTCGTTCATAGAGCTCATCTGTTCATTTACGTTTTCATTCATGGCGTTTATTTTCTTGAGGCTCTCCTTCATTAAGTTCATCTGGCCCTGCATGTTACTCAGGATCTCTGTCATATCTGGGTTTAATTCAAATATGTATTCATCTGGATCTTGATCTTCCTCAATAAGGGCCTGTCTTAGGCGTTCTGTTAGTGTTTCTTTGTTACCATTGAGCTGCAGACCTCTCTCACGAAGTTCTTGCCTTAATTCTTTGACCAACAGCTGGTTAAGTAGTTTCCTCGAAGACATTTCAGCCAGAAAAACATCCCACTTCTGACACCAATTGTTACGTATTTCTGATTTTCTGGCTAAATGTACTAGGCACACAAATAAAAGAAACACAGCAAAGAACTTGACGACTCAACTTTCAGCTTTAAATAACTTTATTGAATTATAACTATAACAATTCGTCACTGTAACATGTAGTGACCTCTAACTGTCACTGTTCATTTGTCACAATGCCCCCCTTCGTAAATCTGTTCGTCCTCTGGAACAACACGTGAGGCACGTCCCATCCTGTCTTTGTTTACATGTATAGATTCCAGATAACACTCGGTGCTGTGTCATCTCGCCGGGGTCACACATAGTGACCTCTACCTGTCACTGTTCATTCGTAACAGTATTTTATTAGGTTTTGTTTTTGTATTTGAAGATAATGGTTCAGTGTTTTATTGTTTTATGTATTTACTTTACTTTTGAGTCTTCTATCCTGAAGGGTTTCTAAATTTAGTGATTTTACTAAAGATGTTACTCTAATGATACTCTAATCAAATGTGAATATTCATTTGTTATGAATCTCACTGCTAACTGATGTAGTTTGTCACTTGTGTTTGTTCCAGTATCTTATTAATTATGTTTTCTTGAGTTGAGCCAGAAGTTGAGGGGCCTCAAACAGTGGAAGCATATTCTAGTAGGCCTATTGACCTAACCAAGTCCAAGGTTAAATAACATTAGTTTTATATTATGTTCTTATTTTGTAATTTGTAGAAATTTCGGTAATAGTTTAGATGCCCAGATACCTTTACTGACCACAAGCATATTTATCTCCCTTATCTATATTAAACTTTCAATAACTTTTTTTAAAAGAGATTTTTTTTCTTATGCTGTCAACTTATGAATTTTTAAGTGTATTTACTGAAATGAAGGTCTAAAAAATGTTAATAATAAATTGATGAAGTTGTTTCTTCTTTTTTTCAATAACTTTTTTAAAGAGAGTTTTTGTTCTTATGCTATCATTTTAAATGAATTTTAATATTAGATCTAATAGCTGCTAGAAAGAAAGACAAAACAGCAACTGAAAAAAGTTGGCAAGTAATTCAAGGGAGATAGTCTAGTATTAAGCCTTAAAACCAAAATGGCATATTTCCAATGACAATATATGGTAATAAGAAATAAAACTTAAAAATATATATTTTAAAAACTATTTTTCTCTGATGAAATCAAATTGCATATTTGTAATCTGCATTTTTTTTCTGCATATTCTTAAAATATAAGTGTTATTAAATAATTAAGAGAAACCTGATTTAGCGTTTCTAGTCACATTAGACATTAACTAATACTAATACTAATACCAAAATTTCTTCTAATAAACCCTACCCTAGTGCTAGGCTAATCAAAATCTAAAGTCATAGATCTAGATATAAGATAATAAGTCTAATCACTAGTCTAATCATAATGATACTAGATCTAATCACAAATCATCTAGTAGATCTAGAAATCTAGATCTAGACATCTAAATTCTAAAGAAATGACACTGACTCTGACACTCTACTTTAGACTTTAGTGTCTTTAGTCTAAAGTAAACAAAACTCTAGTCTCTAACTCTAAAGACACTAAAGTACAAGTCTATAACTTAGTACTTATCTTAGTATAACTATAGAGTATAACTGGTAGTATAACTATAACTATAGTCATAGTAAATAATAGTAGATCTATAATTTAGATCTATAAAGTATAATAATAATAATATTAATAATAATTTAAATTAAATAGATCTAATAAAATTTAAAATAAAGAAAACTTAGAAATGCTTTGTAAGTTTTTTATTCAGTAATTGTTTGATTTTTTAATTATCAATAATTATTATGATCTGGAGATTTATTATAGAATGTTTAATGTTACCTTATAAACACTAATTCTTACAGCACGTATATCTTTCAAAAAGTCATTATCATTAAGATTGTGTAATAATTTATTTAATTCGGTGATGTCCGCCATTTTGTACATAGATACATGTCACGTGATTTTTAGCTATTCTGAACCAGACTAATGAACACACGAATATTTATGTATATATATATATATATATATATATATATATATATATATATATATATATATATATAGGTCCGTGCCAAAGCTATAAATAGATGGGAGAACGCTAAGAAAAGGATTCGTTCATAGACAGGATCCTTTCTTTGCTTAGTAAATAGATCCTCTTATAGCCTTCTAGAAAAAAAAAAGTTCGGCTCGCAGTAAAAGTTTATATCTAGATGTGGAGTCTATGCTGGTTCTCGTTGAAATGTCCAAAAGGTTCGAGATAAATCCGTGTGACCCGGGAAAGGGTTTTATCCCGTGACAATGATGTCTGCATGCTTGGAGGTCCATCGTCAACGAGTAGTGAATGATCCATATGTTCATGGGTCACGGTCCCTTGAGCTAGTTGGTCACACGGGCGAAACTATAGTTTGGCCGTTATCATTTTTCAAATAAAAAATGAAAGAAAATTTAAATTTGGTTATTGAATAGATATAAATCTAGATCCAACATTGGTTTTGAAAGGACTACCGCGTTCTTGAAATGACTATCGCTTTTGGGAATTTCCAATGCAAGGCTTTTCTGACAGAAGAGTTTAATAAATAAATGTTCATGAAAATTGTGCGCCTCTTCTTCTAAGTGTAGATCTATAAGTGCTTATCTTTGGACGATTATTAAGTGTACTAAATCTGTACATTCGCTTACCGGTATTCTTTATCGGGGAGAAAGGGGGGGAGGCGGGGTAAAAGAAAGTTCCATTGTTTTTTAAAATCTAACATTCATTAATTTTAAAGTGAAAATCAATTGCTCTACAAGTTGCATAAAGGAGATATTGTCTTTTTTTTAAAGAAACATTTTTAATGTTTTTCTTGTTACAGTCTAATCTAACTCTAATCTAATGTAAATCCTATAGAACAGTGTTTCCCAAACTGTGTTCCGCGAGGCACGAATAGGTGTTCCAAGAACTACTGGAAAAATTAATTAGTTTGTCACTATATGAATTAATCTCTCTAAAAATAAACAAAGTGTTCCGCTAAATACTCAAAATGTTTTAAGTGTTCCGTTAAGGAAAGAGTTTGGGAAACACTGATGTAGATATAGATCTATGCTTCATTTAAAGTCTTAATTTTACACTAGCTAATTCTGGAGGTTTTTTTTTTTGTTTGTTTGTTTGTTTTTATTAAAGTCTGCGAGGTTCTTTGCTTATTATAGCTAGCGCATGTAAATTCAATTTTGTAAATAGTCATGCATGTTGATCAGTGACTTAAACTCTGCTAACCCTGTGTTTTTCCTGGCTGATTCATGCTCTAGTGGCACTAGGGAACAGGGAAGAAGCACTTATCTACGAATTTGTCCAAGCACATGGAATAAGAAGTGTGCTATTGTCTTTGTGTATTTCTGAGTATTTTATTAGGTTTTGTTTTTCTATTTGTAAATTATGGTTCAGTGTTTTAATCTGTTTAGATCTACTAGGTACATCTATAATAAAATGTCTAATGAATTATTAAAAAAAAAACACACATTTGTGATTGAAAATATTTTAAAGTATACCAATCTAGATATCTAGGCTTATAATGAATAACTGTTTTGAAAACGTAAAACATTTAGTATATATATATATAATATTTAATAGACAAATAGGTCTATACTAGATATTACTAGATTCAGATCCCGGCAAACGATTGGACGTGCTTAGACATCGGAATTTCCTGTAAACGTAAATGAGATCACGAGACTAGCACGTGAACAAAATTTTCCATTGCAACGAGCCAATAAAATTACTTCGGTGTTCTCCCAGTGTTTAGCTCTGATTGGTGGGAATAAATAATGTGTTTGGGGTATAAAACGCGTCGTCTTGCGTAAAACTATTAGTTTCCGTTTAGCTTTTAGCTTCTGCAGCTGACCATATTTTCCCGTTTGTCCCGAGAGCGGAAAAAAAAAGACAAAAAAGCCATTTTTATACTTATTTAGTTTGATAACATAGACCTAGAATTACTTTGTCCCACACGCATACAAAGTTGATCTAGATTTATCTTACTAAGTTATATAAACTGTCATTAGTGCAAATTTTAATGGAATTATTTCTCAAAGACTACATCACATCCTCTTCTTTCGACGACGATGACGTAAACAAAGGGATTCTTGAACGCAGAATTTCGCCGTACGTCACTCTGAGACCAGGGGACCTCTCTGCCCTTCTTAAGCTTTACACAGATGTTCAGCCCCCTTTAGCGAAGTTTGGCCATAATCACAACCATGTTAAAAAACAACATGGTTGTGGAATCGAAACGCTTTTCGAAAAGAAGCCATTGCTTTCAGCAGGAGACAGTGACGACGATAAGTCTGACGACGAGTTACTCGATGTCGTCTGCAACGGCGCCCATCAAGGACATGTACCGGCCCAGTACGTTGTGAGAGGGATCAAAAGACACGAGTTCCCAGTAATTGGTAAGCATTAAAATATAGATCTAAGAATTACAAATATCCACCCCGTCCTAATAACTCAATAACTGAAATCAGTTTGTGTGGGCTTGCTTTCAATATAGAGTAGGTCATAATTAATAGTATAGTCTATAGATCTAGTTTATAGACTGTAAGTCACTATATGTTAGTAGAATAAGAATAGAGTCTAGTTTATATGCATAAATTGCATACATAAAGTATCCATGTAACTATAGATTATAGAGCCTGGATCTACTGGTTTACTGCAATGAAAAGTTTCATTTGCTTGCAATGGGAGTGCTATAATACTATTATTAGTTCCACATTTCTACATCTAGTACTTTGGTCCAATATTCAATAAGAGAATTAAAGTATTACCACCTAATCAGATTATCTAGGTCATTGGGCTGCATTTTCAGGAAGTGTTGTCATGATGCAATAACATTCCAACAACAATATTTACATCTTTCATTGTCCTTCTGTTGAAATATTTTATATCAATAAACAAACAGTAATGATTTCATTGTGATAAAAATGTGGAAATAGCCTTCTGTACTCTGTTTATCTCTATACACTATATATAGATCTTTAATCTAGATCTAGACTATATTGATAGATCTGTTCTATATTATTGGCAATGCTCAAACTGGAATAAGTTATTTATATTATACATTTCATTAGTAACCAAATATAAACACTCTTCCAGTCATCATACTTCAATTATAATTAATATCTCTAGGTTTATTTTTTAGACCTAACAGGTGTTTGGTATGTACTTTTGCATTATTTACTCAAGAATTATATTCACTTTATAACTTGCTTTAGTAAAAAAAAATGTTCAAAAGGCATTTCGGATTTTAAAAAAATAGGTCCATAATTTATAATGAGTTTTCTATTAATATATATCTTCACATAGGCCATAGGCAAAACATTCTTTTTTTTTTTTTTCATTAGAAACAAGTTTTCTTTGAATCAGCACATAACTAAGTAACCCTCCCTTGATATACTTAAGTGTATCTTTTTGTCATGTTTTTATTGCATTGTTTTTAATGCTTTTCAACATATTAAATTTATTTTGCATGGACAAGCCTAAGATATATTTTTTTATTTAGAAGGCTTGTCCTATTTGTGTTTGCCACGTTGCTATTGCACATCTTTTGTTCCAGATGGTTGACCCACTTAGGGACCGAGAGGTCCATCATTGACCATTGACCCGTACTGACGGGCATTAGAGTAACATTGTCTGCTGACCTAGTCAGTAAATGACAGTAAGATTTAGAATCATTCATTATCTACAATCACTTTTACTTCTGTCTTTTTCTGTCTTCTTACTTGACTTTCACATTTCATTTAACCTTTTGTTTTGTTTTGTTTACTAAGTTTTGTCCAACATCTGTATGCATCATCATGTGCTATTATTAAAATATGTTTAGTCATTAATCAATGTCTGTTAGAGTGTGAGATAAAAATTAAAATATTGAAAATTATCACTAAATATATTTTATTATTTAGGTTTTGAAAGTTAAGATTTATCTTTTTGTTCAGTTATCCATTTTTTTTAAATTTAGCTTTATTGAAAAACTGTCTGTAAAGCTCCTATTTTAGGACAGCCAAACTGTTTTTTTGTTTTTTGTTTTTTATCGTTGTTTTTGTCCCTTCTACATTAGACCAATCCTTTGGTCATTCCCATTAAACATCTTGCAAGTAGTTTTATTTTTTGTTTTTTCAAGGTGTCTACATTCATGAGAAAATCTGCCCAGGGTTTCAGTACCGTGTTAGACGTGTTACGTCCAAGAATTTCTTTTGGAATGGTCAGGCAAAAACATTGTTGTCCATAGGAACTGGCTATGGTGCTCGCCTAACATTTTCAGGGGAGACACTTAATGACAACGACAACTACTTTTGGTCAGACAGTGACCCTTATGGGTTTGCCTTCAGTATCCAGGTAGGTCTTTATTTTAAAAGTTTTGTTATCATGTTTTTTTGTGTTTTTTTTTTTTTGGTGATGATTGGGGATTTCTGTTTACATTTCCATAATTTGATTTTCTTGAAAACTTAAAATTGCAGCAAAATTCTGTAAAGGCTTTTTTTTATATAATTTAAACAAATACCTTCTATTTAAATGATGTCAATTTTTTGGTGCATAATCTTTGTAATTTTTTTTTTCCATAGGTTACATTATCTTTTAATTCTTCTCAAGTTTCCTTTTTAATTTTTTTTTTAAATTTCTGCTTTTAGGCTGTTGATGCTGATCAGAAGTTTCTCATCCAAGATGTCAGCGGTAAAGTTGTGGGAGAAGGCATTGTTGAAAGAATTCATGGTCCGCAACAGGAAACAAACATGATTACTGGAAAAAATGGAGTTACAAAGCATGTGGATGTGGCAATGACCTGCTGTATCACATACTACAAACAGCATCACTATGGCCTGAAGGAGATGATGGTTCATGAGAGCCAAGAGACTGTCACTGGGGAGGCCATTCTTTTCAAGCCTCGTTCATCTCGTAAGGCCAATTTATTGGCCATTGAGGGTGTCTTCCTTCCCCGCATTGGGGACTGCAAGTTTGTGCCTGACTGCTAATTTTATTTGGCTGTGATTGTGGACGATGCAATGTATGTTAATACCTAAGCATTAATAAGCTTTATTTATTTTGCTTATAAGACATATGATCTCAATTTACCATTGATTCAGTATGTCAGTTAGTATTTTTGTACATTTTTTTTTTTTTAAATTTATGTTGTAAATATTCATAGTTTTTAATTTTTAAACAAGTTGGATGTATCAGTTATGACATGATCAGCTAAAAGGTTGTAAAACATTTTATGTTGGTTATGTTTGTATTGAACTTGTGTATATATTGATCTTCTTTTTTGAAGATCTGTAAAGAAAAGGGTTTACTAAGGACATATGCTGATTAAGAAGACAAGAAACAAGATTTTTTTTTTTATTCAACCTCATTTTTATAGGGGTTCAGCTTACATTATGCTGCTGTAAGCTGGATTTTTAAAATTCATTTTGTATCCCGTACCAGATTAGATCTAACAACTAATCTTTAGGAGGCGACTTAACAAGTATAAGCTGAATTATGTCTTGTAAGTTGCATTTTAATGTTGTATTTTGTTTGTAAAATATTTTATAAGTTCAGCCTGTGTATGTGTCATACCAGTACTTGTATAAATAAATGTTGTGTATGAATTTAAACTATAATAATGAATGATAGTGTGCCATGAAATGGGCTGAACATTTTATACCGGTACAACAGTATTGTTGCCTAATGATAATAAATATTGGCATTTTAAACTCAAGTGTTTTTCTTTTTATAGCCTAGATCTGTGTATAACAATCATCTCGTTTTTGGCCGTAGTTCATTTAAATGTCTTTACAATGAACAGTAACTCTATGCATTTGCTAAAATAATAACAGTACATTGCTATACCAGGTATATTAACACATTTTCTTGTGTTTTAATTTTAAAATTCTTATCTTATCTTATATAATACAGACGTTACTTCAAAAAAGAAGATGATTACGTCCTATGCGTCATGCATTTAGTCATGCATATGTACGAATGACTTAAATTCTGCCAAGTCACTGGTTTTCCTGGCTAGCTCAGGCAACCCATTCCATGCTCTAATAGCACTAGGGAAGAAGGAGTATTTGTACAAATTTGTCCTAGCATGTGGAAAAATACAAAATAAAATTAAAAAAAAAATTAATTCCAGGAACAGTTATTCCCATTTGCAGTGGACTTAGTGGTTCCGTACCGAGCCTTCTAATACCCTCCTTCATGAAATAAAAATAAAAAATTTGTAGATCGTATCATTGTATTTAATATCACCTTCAATCTTGTTGACTATACTTTCAGCTATGCATCGGAGTCATGCAACACTGCTCATAAGCTAAGTCTAGATTTTTGTTTAGGATACAAGAGAATAGCTTTATGCTAAACGTTTAGCCAAGTGATTCCTATGGCATTTGAACTTTATGAAAGCATAACATATAAGCTCAAAATGCTCTTGAGAAAGAATGTTCTCGAATCAAGCCAGCTAGGGAATGAAACAACATATATTCCGGTGGAGTGGCACCAAAGTATGCATACCATGGAGTGGCCGAACAAGACAATTGCCCCAAAACATCCTCATATGTTATTATAAGAAAAAATATACCAACACTATAAGAACACAGAAGATCAACAATAATTGCAATTAATAAATGTTGCAACACAATTTTTGGCTTGGATTTCATACATACTTTAGCGTATCTGTTATATCTATTTTAACCGAAAAAAATGTTTTTGGTAAAGTCTTTTTTTTTGTCAAGAGGATGACATTTAACTTAAGCAACACCACTGCTCCCATGGGCTTGTTATTTTGAATTGAAAACTGTAATAAAAGTTAAGATTCAAATTTTCTTAACCTATTAAATCCTGCTTTGATTTCATGTGTAAGGAAAATTCTAATACCGGTATAGCCTTTTTGATAACTATTAAGGCTTGGGGCCCTGAAAGCAACCACATACAAACCAGATATGGGCTTGTACAGATGATTATCACGATTTGTATAAAGTTAGACCAATTGTTCATTTCTTAAAAGAAACCATTGACAAAGTTGGCAGATACGAAATAAGAGTAAAAGGTAAGGCGTAGACCAAGTGCCGGAAAGCAAAATTTGTTGGTTTTTCAATAAAGTAAGTGAAAAAGTAGGGCTATGAACTAAGGATACTAGGTAAGGGGATGCTAGAAGGGGGTTAACGCATCAAAAGTGTGTGTTGCAGATTTTGTTTCTTATCTTGCAAAGGCGACGTACGTATGGAAGGTTATACCAGTAGGCTGATAGGCCTTTCATCAAGGCCGGATTTAAGGCGGGGATACAGCCCAGGGGACTTCGCACAAAAGGGGCCTCCACACATATACACAATAGAGATTTTTAAATGTCTCTAAATTTAGGCGGTTTACTAACTTTTACTCCCCCCACCCCCAATTTATTAAAATTGACAACCGTTGCTGCAGAGGCTTTTTCATTTTTGTTTCTGTCATTTCAAATTCAGGCTGCTGGCACTTGTTGGTTATAGGCAGGTACATTCATGCACCACCGTAATGTGTGATTTCTGATACTTACCACGGGCACTGCGCCTTGTGCCAGAATTTCAGTCTTGGTGAATCTTATTGTAATACCGAGCTCTCAATATGCAGCTGCCAAAGCATTTTCCTGCCTTTGTAAACATTCTTGTGAATGGGAGGTGAACAGTTTTCGTTTTTCGAGACAGGTTAAAAAAGGTTTCCATCGAACCAACTGTGGATATGTACTTTATCTTCCAGGGATTCAAATGCGCTGGCGATTACAACCGAAAAGAAGATGCTGAATAGTGTTGGGGCCAGAACACATCCTTGTTTTATCTTGCACTTGACGGAGACTGACATAGAGGCGAATTTGTTTAACTGTACAGCGCCCTGCATGTTGTCATTACAAGTTGGCAGTAGGCTTTTTGAACAGTCAATTTTCTCCTTTACGGCTAAAATACCACTTTTGCTAATATGGTCATCAGGTTTTATCGATAAAAGCTTTTATAAAAGAACTTTTTTTTTCTTTTCTGCCATTCCTCTGCAGCAAGGAGAAAGTCAAATTTGTTATAGATCTACATGCTCTAACTTCGTTCTGATAAGATAGGCAGCTGTTTTAGTAGTACTCTTTCCTTTCCAACAATGCTTAGCAGTGAGTACCTCTGTAATTGTTATAATCAGAAATTGTTATAATCGCCCTTGATTTTTTTTTCTAAATTGTAAAAATGTTTGCATTTTTTAAATCCAGGGGGACCCAACACAGGCTTAGTCCAACTCCTCTGGCTGCTTTCCAAAATGTAAGTTTGTCAATGGCTGCTCTAAATTTCTTTACTGGGGCGTTTGATCTTATTCATCCTAAACAGCAAGTATTGAAAAGTTAGACAACGCGATTAGCAAGATTGTATTTACGGTCTAGTAGAGTCTGCATAATGCTCTACCCATAACTCCACTTGCAGTGCATGATCACTGTCCATCTTTTCAATTCAGTGGTATGAGGTCCAATGGCTTCTTTTTTTCATAATTCTGACGTTGTTACAGTTAGCGCAAGATTGACAAAACTATAAGCATGTCTAGGAAAATAGTAGCCTAGGCCTAAACTGACCATGGCAAACAAATTGCTAATCTACAACGCCTGTATAGTCAACACTTCTTTATGATAGCGAGCGCTATTCAACATTCATGCACCAAGAGCATAAATTAAACAGTTTTCACTTGCTCTGCCTTTGGCTTATAATGTGTTTCTTCTGGAGGGTTCATGCTTCTGATAAGAAAGCTTTGAAACTGGCCATACATACAGCATCTATGCTCTTTTGACACAGAGAAGACTACGTTGGCTTCGACATGTCACCCGCATGCCAGATGGAAGAATTCCTTTGAATGCTGAGCGAGTCAGACCCAAGAGATTCCCAAGGCTTATCTACAGAGATGTCTGCAAGCGAGATCTGAGGACTACATGCATCAAAGAAAGCATGTGACAGGAAATCACGCAAGATCGCACAACATGGAGACAGACTGTGCGTGCTGTTACGAACCTCGCTGAGAGCAAAATGAATGAAACGCTAATAGAATGAGAAAGAAAGCTGCCCTATTAGCTTTAAAACAGGAGTACCCACAAGCACGAGCTGTGACTCAAGAAGAAACTAAAACTAGGGATTAATCTAGGCGCAAGTGGCGCATCCATTGTCTTTAGAGACAGAAGCCATTTTACGGATGGCAACTTTGTCGTGGTTAAGAAGAATCCATTAGTAGCGTGCTCATATTATATAAATGCAGTTTAGGATATACGGCAGTGGGTCACCCATAGTTTTACTGTCCACAAACTCAAAAACATTCAAAATATATATTTTTTAAAACAAAAATTTCATAATTAAGTAATTGTAGTTTTTTTGTTTTTAAAGCAAGAACATTAGATCACATTTACAAGTGCTCCATTTCTTTCTTCTAAAATATGGCTTGCAATTAGATAATAGTTTGAATATTTATTAAAGCTTTCGAAAAAGTGTAGGGGGCCTCCACAAAGATTTTGCCATGGGGTCTCCACATACTTAAATCCGGCCCTGCCTACAAATATATCAATAGTCTACGTTTTTTTTTTTTTTTTGGAACAAAGTAGGCCTACATTTTAGACACACGTGTATTAAAGACACACACTCACACACACATAGAGTTTTATTATGTCTATCAAAAGTTTATTACGATATTTTGGATTGTAGTTGAGCCTGAAGTATATTTTATTTTCCTGTGGGTTAATATTTAAATACAGAATTAGAAATATACGATACATATACATTTGTGGTCAAGCCGCCACCATGACTTGCCGCCTCCGACTGATTTGATTATTTAACCTCCCTCTGTTGTGTGTGCGTGTGGTGTTTGGTAAGAACGCCAGACGTCAACATATTTGTTTTCGTGGTCGACCTTGACACATATATTACAAAAGAGGCAAATGACCTGCTTTGCGTTTGTGTGACAAAAAATGTATCCCAAATTAGCACACATGAGGCCTACAAAGTTAAAACTACAGACACACAGTCAAGGCCAATTGTTAACTTTGTTGACTTCTACACAAGATATATTCCAACCCCGCCGCCCCATTGTCTTTACCTCCATCTCCTCTTTTTTTTTTCTAAATTGAATAATATACTGAAAATGAATTATAAGACGAATCGAGAAAGATTTTTGTTTACGATATAGAACTTTTTTTTTCCTATAATTTTTTTCAAAAAGCGTTAATAAAATGTGTATGTCTGTTCATAATTCATCTGTATAAACTGCATTTTAATTTTAATTTTTATTTTAACTGCATTTATACCTGCAATTTTAGGAGAATGTATCTTTCGCTAAACGGAGAGCCTATAATCATTAATAATGATATTTAATATTTTATAATGATTAAAACAGGTGTTTGTCAACACATCCAAAACACGCGTTCTTTAATAACTATATAAATAGCTTTAAACAGATTTGTCAATAGATGTAGTGCCATTTTTATTAGTCTATTATTTTTAAATTGCTACATCGAAAAACTGACGTGAGTGCCTTTAAAATTGGATGCCATAGGAACTAGTTTACTATATTATTTGTTTCTTTAAGAAATATATTTAAACAACTTCACCAAAGACACTCTTTTTGCCATTGAACCTGAACGTGAGCGGATTCCAATGAAAGATAGATCAATCCAGTGGTTCTCAATCTGTTGTCAACAAACTCTCCAAGGTGGATCGAACGAAAATAGAATTTCAAAATGTATAATTAGGATTTAAAAAAAAAAAACTCGGGGTCACAAGCCGTTTTCCTTGTATCGAGGGGTAAAAGGGAGGGGGTTGGTAGTGTTGTAGACGGTCGTTGACTTGCTGCACCAAACTGGTAGACAACTAAACCGCTGTCGGCGTATGAAGCCTAATGTCTTAGCTTATAAAAACGTGAAATAACTTCTTTGTGAACCATTCTAAATATAACATTTATTAACATATGGACAAAATCAACTTAATAAGAAATGAAAATAAATGTTGCGGATTTAAGAAGTAATGTAAAATGGTATTTTGAACAGAATCAAACTCACAATAACACTTCTGTTCATCTTGCATCATTCAAAACCAATCGCTAACTTCGTCCCAACTTTACCATAACACACACAAACACACACACACAAACACACTCCATAACAGTCCTTGAAATGTGAAAGGGACAATGGACAATAGTATGGAGCCCTAGACGTTAGCTATGGTTCGAATAGTTGTGAGAATTTTTTCTAAGCGAGTGTTTTGAGGGGTAAATACAACTGAAAAGAAATGTCTTAAGGTGTTCACACTTTTTTAGTGAGGAACATGGAAGGGTGGGGCGAGCCACGGGGCTACAATAATATGAACAAGTAGCAGTCTCTCTGAAAACAGCGTCTGTCCTTGACAAGATGATCCACTTCCCTGTATCTAAAATTTAGCCTTCTTAAGTCGTATGATGACAATGGCTTCTATTGTAGGGCGAGATTAGAGCCTGGGCACTGGCTAAGGGCGGAAAGTTGTCACCCACATTTCATGTCCCTCCTTTTCAGGCATCTTTTGAGTCCAAAGGAAAGACGAAGTCTTCCCGAGTGTAGCACAATGTAGCACAAAGCTGCCTAAGGGTCCCCGTTTTTTTTATTTTGGGTTCACTCTCAGAGATTTTCCCGTGTTTGGGTGTAGCCGCAAGGCAGTTAAGGTTTGGATTTAGAGTTATCTATTTCCTACGTTAACAAGCTTCTCGTTCCCGAAGTTTTCTGGTTTAGGTGACAGATAATAGGCACATTTTTGTTTTAAATTATTCTAAAAACGTGTGACACTCAATGTCAAAGACTTAACTAATTTCTGCTGGGTGGCAGAGAGTGATAAAGCAATTAGCTTCCAAACCGAGAGGTTCCCGGTTTGATATCTCGGTGAAGACTGTGATTTTTTATTTCAGGATTTTAAGGACGCCTGGGTACCTGTCTTAACATGGGTACAGTAAAGGGGGGTGGTCGTAGTGATGGACACAATACACCCTGCTCGTTAACCGTCGGCCAAAGAAACCGATGACCTCTACATCCTTATGGCTAAAGACAATCAATCATGGAGAGATTAATGAATACAAAAACAAAAAGGTCAAGAATCTCTGGAAGACAATAAATAAGTTAATCCTTTAGCAAAGGTTGATGGCATTAGTCTGACATTGTGTGTGCTCATGGCGTGATCAGGGGCGCAGCTTGCCCGAAAGGGGTTGATTGGTGAGTTCCCTGCAGCACCTAACTCAGAAACTTTGATGTAGATGAGCTTTCCAGGATGATAACACGAGAAAGAGAGAGAGAGAGCTTGGGGGGGGGGGGGTCCCTAACTTAAAAAGAAAAAAAAAATCATTTTCGTCGCTATTTGCATTGACAGCATGAAAGAAAATGTCCGGAGAGCCGATTAGTTTCAATCACTAGGTTAAAGGTTAATGACTGCGGCTTCAAGTAAATACAAAAGATAGAAAGAAAAGGGGGGGGGGGGAGGAAGGTGTAAGAAATTGAATTTAAAAAGAAAAAAAAAGTCCAGTTAGATCTACAGTTTGTTTTTATTATATTTAAAAAAAAAAATGGAAAAGGCGAGAACTCTTTCTAATGTTCCTTTTTTTTTTTTTTTTTTTTCAATTTTCATTTTCATCCTATCACACTTTCTAGAAGCTAGAACTCCAAAAGCTGCATCGCTTGCTCGCTACAACATTCATGTCATCCAATGTAATATTTTAAATAGAATTTGTTGAAAGAGTTTAAACTCTTATACTACAAAAACAAAATATAATAAAATACTCAGAAAGACACAAAGATAAAGGCACGTTCCTCGTTCCATATGCTAGGACAAATGTGTACAAAGGCTTCTTCTTCCCTAGTGCTAATAGAGCATGGAATGGATTGCCTGAGCTATCCAGGAAAACCAGTGACTTGTCAGAATTTAGGTCACTGGTTAATATGCATGAATAAATGCATGACGCTAGGACGTAATTATCTTCTTTTTTTAAAGTAACGCCTGTATAATATAAGATAAGATAACATAAATGTACTTAGAACATTTTCCTATTAATGAACTAATTAAATTCTTAGCCAAGAATATCGTCACGCTAAAATATCAAAAACTAAAATGTAATTTCACTGTCCCTTTAATTAAACTTGCTCGAAAAAAAAGGTGTAAAAGTTGTACTCGATCCTCTGTAAACATGTAATAAAAATAATAAGTTTGCATCGTGTGCACAAAGTCTTTAGAAGTTGAGATCTTAAAACAAGTTTAGTATTCAAATGTATTAGGCTTTTAAAAAGAAAAAAAATGGGGACCAATATCTTAAGCGAGAACATTAATAATATCCTTTTGAAGCTAATAATTAGGCTACTCAAAATTGGCCTTCAGATTTATTTTTGACCTGGCAAATTTACACTAATGTTTGGACTAGTTACTAGTATATATTCTATATATAAGTCTTTTGTTTGGACTTAATAGATTTCACACATTCCTTCAGCAATGAAAGTAAATTATACTAGATATACATTCTATTCTAAATATCCCGTTGGACGCTTTGGGGTGTGGCGGGCGGAAATTGAACCCGGGACCATTGTGACGAAATTCAGACGAACGGCCAAATCTGCTTTTTCATTTAGGTTCAATGATTTGTAGATTAATTGTAATGCACGGTTTTGTTTCAAAAATATCTTAGCATTATTAAATTAATTCACCAATCTAAATGGCTTTGATTAAATACAAAAGAACTTTCTAGGCTATACCATAGACATAAATAAATGGGCTATACATAGTAACACGCACACAGACACAAAAATACGCGAACATTCAACTTCCTAAGCGACTTCAAGTAGGCTTAACTTATACATTATAGGATGGCTGCCTGGTCGTGCGGTTTGCGCGTTGGACTGTCGTTCAGATTTATAGATGGTCCAGGGTTCAAACCCTGCCCGCTCCCATCTCCCGTCATCCTGCGGGAGGTTTGGACTAGGAAGTAATTATCTTCAACTCCGAAGGAACATCCGAAACATATCAAACATTTTACAAACATTGTTTCAAGAGTTACCATTAAATGCAGTAGGCCTACTCGGAGTGCTGCTGAAAGGGAGATAATTTACTTCCGTTTTCCCATAAATTAATTTAAATTGTGAAGGTCTCGTAAATTAAAAATTAAGAACATTGGAATCTTGCTTCCTATCTTCCCTCTCTCTATCTCTTCTTTCTATCTTTTTTTTCTTTCCCCCTTCCTCCTTATCTCTCTCTCTCCCAGTATCAGAAACTCCCATTAGTAAACAAACACGCTGAGATTACTCCCTTAGAAGACATGAAAGAAAGCCTCTTCCCTATTCTTTCTCTCTCTCACCCTCTCTCTCCTCCCCCCCCCCCTCTTTCTCTCTCTCTCTCTCTCTCTGTGGTGAATATTTTAATTTGTAAAATAATAAGTCGCTAAAAATAGCCTAGACTTGTTAATGTTGAGACATAAATAAACACACAACAAATGCGATGTAACGTTAGACGTGAACGTAATGTGAAGAAGCTCCACATCTAGAATTTATTGAAACAGAAATGTGAACGGGTGAACTTATAATGTAGCAGAGAGCGAGTGTTGAATAACTCACATTCTATATTTAGTATCAACTCTCTGACTCGGGGATGAAAGATCGATACAGTTTGAAAGAAGGCAACCAACCCACGGAAAGTTTGTTTGCAGCTTGGTCTTTGATAGTGGGAGTTCTCAACTAGATCTTACTGTGCAACACAGCACTGGTATATAGTTTCACATACAGTTAATATATTTGTAAACACACGAGTCATATGATTGTTTCAAGAGTTAAGAGCTTCAAGACTAAAGAGTGAAGAAATGAGGGAAGAGTAGAAAAAAACAAAACCAGAACCTCTTGACAGGAGGGAAGTGAGACTTTGGCTTTGTTGTTCGTTTATAAATCTAATAATGTTCTCTTTCAACAGGAGTAGCGGTTGCTTTCCGTAAAATGAGAAAAATATTACACGATAGGAAGAGGGGTAAAAAAACACCTTTAAATTATACTGCAGGGGTTCTCAACCTGTGGGTCGCGACCCCCTAGGGTGTCGATTGACCATTTGCCATCGAAAATATGGATTGGTATTGTCTACTCTTCTATTGCTGTATGTGTGTGTGTGTGTGTGTGTGTGGTCGCGGCTGAGTGGGGGGATTGTAAAAAGGGGTCGCCGAGCTTAAAAGGTTGAGAACCGCTGTTTTACAGGAAGGGAGAGAATTTAATATTCCCACAGTCTAGATCTAAATGCCGGCAATGTGTAAAAAAAGCAATTTGTGATAAGGTTCGTCGATTCCATCAGGAAATCGAATCTGAGCATATTTCTACTGCAGTGTTTCTGAACCTTTTTTTCATTCACCCAAGTAACTCTTTAATGGAATTTTCAAGAAGTACTGCTTCAACCACTTGGATCCCATCCCCCCTTTCCTCCCCATTTCACTCTTTCACCTATACAGGCCAACACACACACAGGATCCTTTTTTTTTAAATCCTTTTGCAGCTTAGTCTATTAAGCCTATATCTAACATTCTTTCAATCAAATGTAGTGGAACTCCTTTTCTACGGTATATTGTTATACAGTCTGTAAGTGCAGGCATATCTAGATTTTGACAATGTCAGTTGTTTTTTTTTAGTAGTTATATTTAAGGAATAATGTGTTTTCTTAGAGAAAAAATTCATATAGGCCATAGGCTGCGAGTGTGCTAGATTGACTTAGAAAATTGGCTGCCGCTCCAAAGGGACGAGCCTGACTTCTCCTGAAAGAGGGAGGGACGTAGGGGGATTTCTTTAATCAAAATAAAGCATTGGCATAGGCCATATTTTCACATTGTAAGCAGAGTGGCGCAGCGGAAGCGTGCTGGGCCCATAACCCAGAGGTCCGTGGATCGAAACCACGCTCTGCTATTACTTTTTGTGTGTGTGTGAGAGTGGTTCAACTTTACTTTGATTACGATCAAACCATACACTACTGACAGAATATAATTATTTTAATATAGCTGTTTTCTACATACACTACAGACAGAATATAATTAGTTTAATATAGCTGTTTTCTACATACACTACAGACAGAATATAATTAGTTTAATATAGCTGTTTTCTACATACACGTAGACGCTGACTGTTAAATATAAATATCTGTGCATTTTAAAACAAAGAAGTCAATGATCTCTCTCTCTCTATTGAGTCGTGGGGGAGGGTAGTGTGATGTTAGAGGAACAGGTTTTCAATTAAATTTTATTTACAATAAGCGCTGAATTGAGTTGCCAGCATGGCGAGCAGTTGTTTTGTACAAGCCTCTGGCACACCGAGGGATAGGCCTACCTTTTGGTTATCTCATATAAATCTAATTCTATAAATCGTTTAAAAAAGAAGATTGTTACGTCGTACTCGTTTCCACGTGCACTGTTTATCCAGTTTGTGCATGTAAATTAGATACTTAAATTATGTTCATTCATTTGTTTTTCTGTCTGATTCAGGCAATCGGTTTCATGCTCTAATGGTACTTTTACAAATTTTTCATAGGTTTTGGAACAGGCTCTGATCAAGAGACACATAATATTATTCCCTGGCTTTGGCAATCTCTATGGCCATATTACAAGGTCTTCGGGGCTCGCAAAGACCTTCCTTCAGGGAACAATACAAGGAAAAAGAAGAAGAGGTAGACAGAGAAAGAGAAAGTGATGGGAGGACAGCATAAAGAATGGGCGAGACTACCATTGAAAGAGGTTCTAATTAAGCCAATAGACAGAGAGGAAGGGAGAAAGACGGTCGACAAATCTTGCATGGTCCGACAGACTAAGGGATAGGTAAAGGTAAAGGCTCACTTGCGGCCAGTAGCTGTGGAGGCAAATGATGATATAAGAACCCATTTCTCTGACCAACAGTACAGGAAATTAAAAAAAAAATCTTTAGAAATGAAGTTCAAACGTGCAGGGCGACATGGGAAGGAATTTGGCGGAGTTTGGGAGCGTGGTTATCGCGGCTGACGCGGCAACATTCCAAATCGCAGGCCATTTGAGTGACATGACCTGGCAGCTATGAGCGGATGTGTTGGCTAAGTGGTAAAGCGTTTGGCTTCCCATCCAAGTGATCAGAGGTTCGAATCTCATTGAAGTCACTGAGTCCACCCAGCTCTAATGGGTACCCAACATTAGTTGTGAAAAGTAAAGGCGGTTGGTCGTGTTGGCCCTCACAAACCCCTGAGCATAGAAACAGATGATCTTTACCTCATCTGTCCTATTGATCGCTAGGTCTGGAAGGAGTAGTGTACTACCAGGCAGCCATGTGGTCAGCACAAAGACCTAGGCCTATAGTTTTTCTTTCCGTGGATTTTAGTTATTCTTTTGTTTCATCTTGAATCTGACAAGCTTTGCTCTGGTAATGTCACTGTCATGAAGGTATGGCCTCTCTCACATAGACTCTGTTCCCTAGATCTACATACTACACACGACGACAAAACTCTTAAAGCCTACTGAAATTGATCGGGAGTTTCCAAATATAGCAGTCCATCAGATACTTTTTTCTATCATTTCCGATCAGGATTCGATTCAATCTGATCTTATACAATGCGATGTGGATCCGATCCGAATCGGTCTAATCCAATCCAATCCGACTCAGATCGGAATCCGATTCGATCAGATCCATTTCGATTGGGATTTGATCTAATCAGAACCAATCCGAAAAGATCGAGAAATCACAGACCTCCACCAGCTTCATAAAGTAAGAATTTATTAAAAACTATTTTTAGGCTTATTTCTTGTTGTGTGTCAGTATCATCTTGACACTTGCAGGCTTAACTCTGTACGTAGTGTCTGTCAAAATAAAAAAGAAATCCTAATGATTTATGACACTGCATGGGGCATGATAGCCGAGGGAGCTTGGCTTCCAAACCGAGAGGTCCCCGGTTCAAATCTAGAAGACTGGGATCTTTAATTTTGGCATTTTTAGGACGCACAACTCTAATGGACACCTGAATTTAGATAGGGGAAAGCAAAGGTTGGTCGTTGTGCTGGCCATATGACATCCTCGTAACTATCGACCATAGAAACAGTTGACCGCTAATCACCCGCCCTTTAGAGCTAAAGGGTTGAAAGGAGTATTTTACTTTATTTACTTTATTGATAAATACCTGGGGAAAAATGTGCTTGTTACGTATGAACTATGGACTATTAATTTTTTAAAATAAAAATGTACATTCTGGAAGTTATTTTTAGTGACCTAAATATTTAATGACTTAGAAAGGCCGTTTATAACGTCTGGGTCATAGTATTTTTGTTGTTTAAAGAAAACAAAAGTTCATGCCCTTTGATTGACAGCAGATGTCCCACGAAGCACCTGATGTTCAGTCATCTCTCAAACTGTCAACAGTTAATTATCACCGAGTCCGGAATGTTTCTGCGTAGTTCATTTTGTTAAATCATTAAAAGTATACAATCAATTACTGTAAATAGTAATTTGCTCAATATATATTTTAATTGTATTGCTATTATCTAATCTGTGCTAAAACCCTGTGATGTCGATAGGGGTGCTAGAGTTGCGCACAGAACCGAGTGACACCCTGCAGGAAGTGACAACAAAGTGAAAGACAAAAGGTAAAAGTGTTACAGGGATTGTGCGTGTGTTTGGGGTAAGGGGTCTTGGTGGGAGGGGAGATACCAATTCAAGCCTGCCTCTGAGAAAGCTTTGTTATCTACTGCAACTTTGCTTTGCACATCTTGTGTGAGTCATACCTGAAGCTGTTGCCCCCCCCCCTCCCACCGCCGTTTTAATAGTAAAGAAAGGCTAAATGAGATAGTGTGTGTTTTTATATAACAGAAGCTACATTCCAAGCTTGGGATCAGATACAACTATTCAGATAAATCATTACCTAATATAGATCAACATTTTTCCATTAAAATTGTATTCACTGTGTGCTAGTGATGGGTAGCCACGCGGTGCACACCAGGCAGGATTGTTGTGTTGGCCCTTACCCCTCTGTTCAAGTTTTGCTATAGGGCCCAAATGCAATACATCAAAAAGCAAGTCGTATTTGCAAGATAGAAACAGGGTATCCTTACATGTACCTTTAAACTAATTTCCCTTATATTTTCTCATAATTAATATGCCTATTTTATAATAGATAATTGAAAGGCAGAGGCCCCCTATTATGATGAGGCCCTAGGTTGCTGCAATAGTATTGCACTGTCATAAATCCGAATCTGCCAAGTGTTATTGATCAAGAGGGTCAACGAGTTTTCTCATTTATGTACTAAAACTGTTTTCTCATGCCACATCTAATGATGAACTTATTTATACTTCCTTCCCTTGAGACACTCTTGACCGCCTATGGAATCATTGAAGGAGATTTTTTGTCAATGGGAAATAAACATGAAATAAAGAGCAGTAACTATCTGACACAAATAAAGAACATTTTTAGATATGGTTTGTTAATAGACGTGAGAGATAGACGTGAAGAGATTTACGCTCCCAAACTGCAGCGAATTCAGAACAATGTTTTGTTTGTTTTACATGTTTTGGATATTCCTTCAGAGTTGAAGATAATTACTTCCTAGTCCAAACCTTCAGCAGGACGACGGGGGATGGGAGCGGGCAGGGTTTGAACTCTGGACCATCGATAAATCTGAACGACAGTCCAGCGCGCAAACCGCACGACCAGGCAGCCATAGAATAGTCCTTCGGAAAACAAGACGAGATAGTGTAACTGCTCGCTTGCGCACACTCCATTGGCTTCCAGTGAAAGCAAGAAATGAGCACACTCAGTGTCTACAATAAAGAAATGTCCTTGTATCTTAGTGAACTGATCACTCCATATGTCCCACAGCCCACAGTGAAACGCTTTTAGTGGACTCAACGCTTCTAGTGATGCCACGTTTCTCGTTCAAAAGTTACGGTTTGCGGGCTTTTTCAGAGCATGGTCCAGAGATTTGGAACTCATTCTCCATTGATCTCAGACAGACAACATGCTTGTTCAAGAAGAACATTAAGACCTATCTGTTCGAAACATTTTTAGATTAGTTTGTCATTTTAGCTGTCGTGTTTATGTTTGTAATGGTATCAGCGCCTCGAGCCTACATTATGTTTGTTAAATTAAATTGTTATTATTATCCTATACATTATAAGATAATAAATAATCTTTTAAAGATGAAAAACTAAAAGCTTCTGACGAGCTCAGTGTTATCTTGTTCCTGCAGCTGCTCCGGAAGTTATAGAACACCTTGACAGACACTCTTTAACCTTGGGAACACAGAATTAGAGGACATTAAAGGAACAAGAGATGGGGAAACCGGAAACCGACTAAAACATTACTGTGACACTATTTTAATGTCCAGATTTTTTTTTACCTCGACAGTGTAGTTTGTTTTATTTTTCATTTTTATTTCTGTTATTTCAAGATACTTTATATGTTTAAAATGTATAGTCTGCTGCTTGTACATACTTTTTTCTTCTTCTTTTTTTTTTTATTGAAGAATTAGGTCTATAACATTTTGACTTTAAGAGTTGTTGTCTTTTAAGGTGCAATGCGATCGCCCGAAGAGGAAGGACGAATTTTAGTAAAGAAATCAAACAATATGTATACGAATTTATTAGTTATGTTAATAATATATACTTATTATTTATATTTCAACCTATTTTTAGATCATTTCGCCCCCCCCCCTTTCTAGTATGTTTGCCGATTTGCAGGGATGGGGAGGTGCGATGGCATCAATCCCCAAATACATCTACTGCCCTTCCCACCTAAACTCTTTGAGTGGGGTGGGGGGGGGGGCGAATACATCTACTGCCCTTCCCACCTAAGCCCTTTGAGTGGGGGGTGGGGCGGTCCTCCTTTTATTTAGAAATCATAGTTTGTGAACAAAATTAGTTGAATTACTATATAATTTTTGTATTATATCGCTACACTTCTGGTATCTTACCCGATTAAGTAAGGTGGAGGGGGAGGGGGCGATTGCTTCTGCTGCCCTCCCCACTCTAGCAATCTGAGTGGGGGGAAGGGTCTTATTTTTATGGAGAAATGCTGTGAACAAAATTAGTTGAATATCTATATTCTATAAGATACATATTGATGTTTTGTCCCATTTGTATATTATGTAGTACACACACTCTGATCTCAAATTTTATCATTAGTAAATATAAAATGAAATAGGGTTGTAACAGGTGGGAGGGGACGATACAGGCGATCGCCTTCCGCCCATCGGACAAAACAATATTTTTTTCTTTTTGTATTTTAGTTAAGAAATAACAAAATTTAAAAAAAATGTCACAAATATAATTTATATATGCTATAAATTTAATTGTTATAAAAGGTCGCCCCACCCCTATTCTTTAATTCCAAGTGCAATCATTAGCATAAATTGTATAAAAAGGAGCGAAGATTAACGTTTTCACTGTACCGCCATCTCTCCTTTTCAGTCAAATATGGCGACAGAGTTTATGTAATTGCACACCAATTAATCTTAGTTATTTTAAGAAAGACTTTGTTTTAGAAAATTTAGAATTCATAGGAAAATTTTCGTTATTAGAGTAACAATTGAGATGAGTTCTGAACCCAAATATTATTTTCCTAGTCACCATTTCCAACCTTTACTCATACTGATATTTTTCTATTGTATAAAAAAATTTGAGACTATAACTCACAATATATACTTGAATCCTAATGTAAATGTAAAAAGTTTAGAGTAGAATCTAATTGGCCCACTTAATTTCTCCTACCACTTCCGAAATTTTTTGTTTAGAGCTTTGAATGTTTATAGTTCTGTAACAAAACAAAGTTACAAACATGCCAATTGAACAAAATGTATCACTTACAATTTACAAATGAGGTTTTTTAAAAATATTATTTTTCGAATTTTTTTTTTCGGCAGCGATCCTCAAAGTCTTAATCTAAGTATGTGGGATATCTTATATCAAGGATATATCAAGGAACAAATCGGTTGCATTTTCAATGTAGTAAGGGCCTGTAAATTCATATTATAATATTTTTCAAGTACCGTATAACATTTTTAAAAGGTACTTTTTTTAATAGGATGAATAATGAGCTGTAGATGTCAGGAAAATGCGTTTCTGTAGGGAAGAACGCTTTGGCGTTTGTTTTTTTTTCGCTAAAGCTTGAGAAACACTGCTTAAAAAAAAATCTTATATATATATGTGGTACGCGCGTTTACGCTCAGGGTTAGGGTTTACTGGGCGTTAGGGTTAGGGTTTGTAAAAAAAATCGCCCCCCCCCCACTCCAAAGTTCTGGATCCGCTAGTGCGTGGTGGCTCTGTTGATGTCTTTCTTTTACTGAATATTTAATACAATTTTCAAAAGCTTGTTTTTTTTTTCTTCATTCATCTTTCTCATAGAAAAATGATTTTAAAAAAATGAGTAGAGCATTAGGCCTAAGAGTCAAGGTAGGTTCTGTTCAGACACACATGTTCTCTCACTCATGGCTTGTTCTTTTCTATTCACTTTTGTCCCCTTATGAAAACTTATAAATGTTGTATGTAAACGGAGGAGGCAAAGTGAGAGGGTAATGTATCACTTCTGACTTTCTGGCAAACATTTCCTCCAGTACACGTACAATGTCATCAACTTTGTTTTACGGCTCAGCCAACCGCTTCGCCTCACTTAGCATCCATTACCAAAATAACAAGTTGGCCTACACAGACTAGGACTGAACACAGAGCGCACGCCAAGCTTTCGTTTCCTTGATATAATTAAATGAACTCTCGGGGAGAAGAGTTCACCTAGACCAGTGTTTCCCAAACGTTTGACCTATGTGTACCCCTTTTATATTTTTTGTAATGCAGAGTTCCCCTCGCCCCCCCCCCCACTACACTTTAATTAACAGCACATAATAAATGAGTATTGAAAAAAAAAGCATAGCTAATGAGTTGCAACGCGTACCCCATTCAAAGTCTAACCGTACCCCCGGGGGTACACGTTTCCCACTTTAAGAAACACTGACCTAGACCTAGGCTATATGAGATGCACGGCATATCTCGAGACTTGTAACTTGTGTTTAGACCGACATCATCAGTGCAAAATTGTAAAGGCGGCCCTTTCAAATCTTTGTTGGGGGGTGGGGGGCATGTAGTGACAATCTATTTGAAACGCATTGTTTTACATCAAAACCTTCACTAAAACACTAGAGTTTGTTCCGCTTATGGTTTTTGGATGCTTTATTCCTAATATAAAATAATGAATTTATAATTGATGTAAATATCGCCCAGGGCGCCAATACATTCCAGGGGTTCTTCTATCATCACTCCATCACTTCAGTGTAAAGTTTTATCTCTTAGAGTACGCCGCTGATTTACATGACACATGATGAGAAACTTAACTTGGCACCCGAACCATCGGCAGTTCAACAGGATAACATAAAATAAGAAAAAAAAAAGTCTAACTTTTTTCCACCACTAGACATGAAAACACCTGTGTGGTGAGTCTGACTCCTCCACAACACACAACATCGCCCACAACTCCAGCAGCAGCAAAACTAAACACAAAACTTTCCTATACCCAGTTTTCATTAAAAAAACGGAAGGTTACTCCTAATTTCTACCTTAAAAAAAAAAAACGCACTTAAAAATATTATTTTAAGATCATGCTTTCTTTTAATTAAATTACATTTCAGAAAATGAATACAGATAACAGAAAAATTTAGGCCGCGTATTGCATCATGGGTAAAGAATTTGAGTCAAGAATCAGACTCACATAGAAACGCAGTTCCTAAACCTCAACTTCGTTTTACCCAGGTGTTAGGAGAGGGCAGCGTTTCTCAAACTGTGCTGCGCTCCCCCCCCCCCCCCCCCCCCCAGTTTGATGCGATGTGCTGATGAGGGCGTTGTAGCTATGCATCCATGTTTTCTTTTCAAGAGTGACAGTTCAGTACATCTTCAACTTTGCAATTTTAAAGTGTAGGCATTTCAATTTTACTTCAGAGAGTTCAAATTTCTTCCGAGTCAATTGCCGAATTGGAGGATGAGCTTACGAAGTTTAAGGTCATTACAAACTTACATGCTCACTACCTCAGTGTCTATTACACCCCTTCTTAATGTGACTTTATTTGACCTGCAGTTTATTCAACAGGAGAAATAGTTAATGAATTTTTATAGCTCACTATGAAGGGAGACGTATAGCGACGGGGCTCCGCCACGGACTCCGTTTGAGACTTTTACAGCGCCCCACCCGGGGCCCACCCTAAACCTCCTAACTTGCTTACGGGAGGGGGTGCGATCGTACGTTTATTTTTATTTTGGTAGATTACCTTTAAATCATGTCCCCCTATAGATCGCTAGGTCTAAAAGGAGTACTTCAAGGGGCGTCACTAGTAAATGTTTGAGAAACACTGGGGTAAGGCTTAATGCTAAGAAAATTCGGAAGGGAGAAAAACAAACGCTTTTAACAGACAAGATAATTCAGTGTGTGTGTGTTGAAGGAGTGTGTGGTTACCTGGACATAGGATGGGTAGAAGTGGTAAGCTCTGGGTCAAATAATTACGTCGAGAAATATGTCAAGGTGAACTTCTGTTGCTCGCAAAATAATCTTTAAAATTAAAAAAAAAAATGTCTCCCACTTGTAAGAGTGAGGTAATGTGAGGTAATTTGAGGTAAAGTGATGTGACTGGGCGCAAATTCTCCTAGGGTTTGAAAAAATAAATTACATTACAAAATAAATAAAATCTAACAAAAAAAATAATTTAAAAAATTCTTTAAAAAAAAAAGCTTATATCAAGCGTACTTGTATCAATTAGTTTGGATGAGTCATGTAATTAAATTTGTAATAGATCTAGACTGACAATAAAAAAAATATTCATAGAAATAAAAAAAAATAAAGATCTGAATTCGAACACAAGCCTTCTCAAGCCAACACGGAAACCACTCTGCTAGTGTTGACCTATTTTTCAGGTCTGTGGTCAGACGATGACCTAATTGAGTTTTTCAACTATTTCAGTCAATTACAATTTCTTTCCCTTGTTCGAGATACCAAACAAAATAAATTAATCACCAATAGTTAATTAACTAATTTTTAAAAAATTATTATTTATCTTGTGTTGTTAGATAAAAGTTATGATTGTGTAAAATTTCAGCTTAGTCCAAGATTAGGTGTGGGAGAAATAACATGTACAAACTTTTTACCAGCCAGGAAGCCAAAGAATGAGTTGATCAGTGGCGTAGCTAGGGGAGGGAGGAGAATTTTAAATCCCCCGAACCCCCACTTCAGGGGGAGGTCAAAATGAGAGTTTTTTACTTTAAATATTAAATATTACGCAAAATGCAGGGGCCCCCAAAGAGGTAAAGCGCCACCCCGGCCCCTAAATGATGGAAAATTCCTAACTACGCCCCTGGAGTTGATATAAACTTTGTAATAAACACATGTTCATTTTATCGTGTTTTTGCTTTTTTTATGCATTGCTACTTCCGATTATCTGTGTACCCGTCTAACTCATGAGTGAACATCACCTGGGAACACGCTTGATGAGATGCGAACGAAGATAACATGTTGAATCTCCCCTCCCGTATTCTTGGCATAAGATAGGTCTCGATGTATCTTGAGCCTCCGCTCTTTCTCTCTCCATTTTGTTTTCTTTCTATAGGTGTGTGATAGAGTGAATGTTATTTCAATAGTCAAGCTAATGTCCCCCCACCACCTAACCAATCTATACTAAAACCTATTAGATCTATTTCCTAAGGGACCTACGTGCACCCACGTGTTAACGTAGTGCTGTGAAACCCAAACTACGACCCGCGGGCATGGACGCCCGTAGGGTGAGGGGGTGTGCAAAATCGTGCACGTTCACCCCCCCCCCCCCCCGTTGGATTCTGAGTAGCCAAATTCTAGCCATTTTTTGCACCTTCAAATCCATTAGCTTCTTCTAAGTAAAAACTATGGTGCTTTAACTGACGTACAGTTGTAAAGGATAAGTTATTGTATTCGACTAATAACAGTAATAGTAATAATAATCTTTACTATCGAGAAGGAAATTTTCAAACAATTTGTGCATTTTACCACACAAAACTTGCCTAGGCTTATCAGGAATTGTTGCAGGCCATGTACGTGCACCCCCTCCCTGAATTCCGAGTAGCCAAATTTTAGACAAACTTTTGCACCTTCAAATCAATCTTGAAAGTAGCAACTTAACCAGCAATGCTTCCACTTAAGTACAGTTGCAAGGATAAGCTATTATTGTAATAAACTAGAATAAGCTAATCAGGAGTTGATGGCCGACCATGTGTGTGGCATTTACTTCTCGAGAGACGATCTTTTCACTTTGCAACCTGAGATGGAGTTACCTCTCCATTGCTGTGGGAAAGCATGGATGAAAAATGTGCTTGTGCTGGGCTGCCCACACGTCAACAATCGCCTCTCCTCCACACTGACCAGATCCAAAGGGATTGAGAGCCCTCGCCATTTTGGGTCAGGTTGATGGAGAGCTTGCCGGAGAACAGTGTCCCCTCTATCCCCTCCCTAAGGGGGTCCAGAACTGGATGCTCAGTTAGGGTTCCTAAAACGATGCAAGAGTTGGAACGTGAAGAAGACTCTCAGCACTGTGCACGTTAAGCGTTCATCACCAGCTTGTTCATGACGTCGAGAAGCAAGTCTTCAGTAAAGTTATTGACAGTTTCGAGAGCCGCAGTCAACGTTTACAGTTGTTTTTTTTCGATCGTAATAATCTGCGCAACTAGAAACTAATAGGAAAGTTAAAGCTACGACTAAAGCCATAGGTCGCAACTTGCACCCCTCTACGAAAAATCCTGCGGGCGCCCCTACTCGCGGGCCAATATGACCCTTGACGAGATGCTATCCAACTCCTCAAACACTTCTGACCACAATGCATAGCCTATAAAGGTTGGGTTCCGTTGAACTTGACCTTTGATTGAACGGTGATGCTTCACATGACAGGCTTATTTCAGCGACACATTTCAAAAATTATAATAATCAATGGAAAGAACTAGTTCAAAAGTAACACTTCTTTTCTAAGTCTTCGAGCATCTCATTACATGTGTTTGTATTTGTAGCTTCCCTGAGTAGAGAAAACTTCTGTACTCTGCCTCAATTGTGGTCATTTAAAAGAAATATCCTTTTTTCAACTTTAAGCTTCCCTCTGTAGAGATAAGTTCTGTCCTCTACTCCAATTGTGGTCATTTTAAAAGAAATATTCTTTTTTTTTCAACTTCTAGCTTCCCTCCGTAGAGAAAATTCTGTCTTGTACCTCAATTGTGGCCAGTGTAAGGAATTTTTTTTTCGTGTGTTGATATTTATAGCTTCCCTCCGTAGAGAAAACTTCTGTCCTCTACTTCAGTTGTGGTCAGTTTAAGGAAATAAAGCTATTTTCATGTTATTCTTTCACTTTCGACTAGTGAACTATACCGAGACCACTCGACTACATAGGCCAATTTGGAAACCAGTAGAAATATCTATTTCGCTTGTGCAGAATAGTATCTTAATGTCTTAACAACGAACTGACCTCTGGCTAGTTGCTATGTTAATTGGGTGGAACACAACTCTGCTGTTCATTTTCTTTGTCTATCTCTCTATAATACCGATTTAAAAAGTGAGTAATTTGATTTGCAGGCCCTGTGGTACATACATGCTTTATTATCAGTCAAAACATTTTATATAGTGTCACAGGATTGATCGTTGTTGAAAAAGGGGAAATAACTTTGTTTTAAATTTATAGTATTAGAAATTATAGGAGTTATGTATCCTATGAGTGAGTCTGGTGTGAATGTACATTTTGGTTTCTTATAGTTATAATGTTTTTTGTTTGGTGTAATGCACAAATTGTAAGACAAATTTCCTTACGGATAATAAAGATTATTATTATTATTATTTAGTAGTAAAGCGTTTTAAAATAAAAATGTATACATTTCATTTTAAGTAAAGTGGTAGATCTATGTCCGCTATCATTAATATACCCTCACTTCCCTTAGAATGGCTTAAGATGGAGACATTGAAGGAAATAACAAATGTATTTCAATTATATCCTGTATAGACGAAGACTTAACGAAGATGACAAAGTCAATCTGGACTGATGGATTTGTGTGAATTAGAATGTTTGTTTGTAAATGTTATTCACGTTTCGGGTGTTCCTTCAGATAATGAAGATACTTACATCCTAGCCCAAACTTCCCGCAGGGCGACGGGAGGAGGTTCTGAGCAGGGTTCGGGGACATTGAAGACCACAGAACGACAGTCCAGAGCGCATACCACAAGAACAGGGACAATATTTTTCTGTACCCATCCGTCAGAAAATGAATTTCCGTAGTGAACTAACAGACACCCTCATTAATATTTATCTAGACTAGTATACATGCATCTACTTGATCCTGATTGCATTTAATTACGTTTATGTAAGTCTGGTTAAACAGAATATTAATATATAGCCATTAAATAATGGCCAGCCTTAGGCATAGGTAAACTAAGTGCCTATTCTTTTCCTTCGTTAGTGGGGGCCTTGAACAATTTTAAAAGTTTTTTTTATGTTTTTTTTGTTGGTTATTGTTGGAGTACATTAGGTTTTTAAATAAATTGCATATATTTTTTCGCTGTATTTAATTTTATTTTTCTATTTGATTTGGGAACAACGAATTCACTTTACCTAGTGCCTCCAATTATCTGAGGCCTGCTCTGAGTAGATTTTATGTTTAGTTGTAAAATTGTGTAATGTGATATTATATATGTTTGTTCAGCCAAAGTTATATAGGCCTATATATATACATTCACTTGAACAATATAAATCAAATCATAATAGTTAGAATCATTATTATTTTATCTAACATCTCTAACACTAACACTAGGAAGACTTGAAAAAAAAAATTAAATTAAAAAAAATTTAGCAGAGCGTGGTTTCGATCCACGGACCTCTGGGTTATGGGCCCAGCACGCTTCCGCTGCGCCACTCTGCTTACATGTGTAAATTAGAGAGTAAATGTTAAGAGTGAAATAAAATAGCCATTGGTTTGTTGGCCTAGTAATTAAGTTATGCAGACCATGTTATATCTGTGATGGAACAGTCTTTCAATTTTGCCGTTAGCCCAGTATTAGTAGATCATATAAAATATAAGAAGGAAGCAAAGATCATAAAGTACATCAGCCCAATATATTTATTTATTTTTTTCTATGTATTTTTATACTTCACATTTTCTTAATATTTTAGAGAATATCTGTGGCTAGAGGGAGGGGAGAGTACCTCCAACAGTCGGTACAGATTTGATAACATTTTGCTCTTATTGGATTCAGACTTCGGTACCACCTTTCATAAGAGTTTTTTCTAAACTTAATTGACACACCTCAATCTCTTGATATACAGAGCCGACCCTAACAAATTGTGAGGCCCTATTTGCACGGGGCCCAGTCTGGTTAAAGGTAAGGATACTAAGAGAAAATAAATTTGTCTTTGCATTTTATGCATTCTTAATTGGAACTTCCGGTTTAGGTTAAAATGCACCCTATTATTACAGTTTTGATAAATGAAAGCTGACAATGACGTGTTTTTTTTTTTTTAATTGCCTGTAGGATTGGCGTTTTCCATAAAAAAATAAAACCCCAAAATGACAATTTTGTCTATTTTTCAGGATATTTTTTTATAAGTTTTCAGAAGATTTTAATAATTTCAGGAGATTTCCAGTTATAATAGTTTAATTTAATAATTTACACCCAAAATTAGCGCGGGGCTTATTAAAGTGCGGGCCCTCTGCGGCCGCATAGGTTGCAGGGGCGTAACGCGTAAGTCCGGCCCTGTTGACATAACTGTCATGTTTATGTTGCTGCTAATTGTCCTGCCCCCTATTTTCACGGTTCCATTACGGGGTTTTAAAGCGACTTTTGTTCTGAATGACATTTCTCTCTGCTTTTGTTTAAGGGGCTATATATTTGACCTGCAGCTTAAAAAAATCGGGGACAATGAGCTCTAACAATATCAAGAAACAGGATTTATTTTTAAATTTAAGATTAAATAAAATATAATTAGAAAAAAAAAAAAGAAAACACATATACAAAGCGTATTGGATTAAACATAAAAAATTTACCAACGATGGAATAAGATACATTGCCGTGAACTCCTGACAACATAAATACGAATTATAAAAGTATATGGTTGCGCCCCTTTCTTTAAAAAAACAACATAAGTTGGACGTATCACCCGCAACTGTTGTCTCCCGTGTTATTTTAGTTACTTTGAAGCAGCACCAGGGTTTACAGAAGGCATAGATAAAGGGATCATGGGTGTCCCAAGCGTCATGGTCCCTCTCTCGAACTTCATCCGCCCGACGTTCCCGGTTTTAGTTGCGCCAGGGTTAGACCTCATGTTAGAAAAAGCAGTTGGTCGTTGTGCTGGTCAGATGACACCCTAGTTAACTGTGGGCCACATATGACGTTTACATTATCTGCCTTATAGATTGCTACATAGATCGCAAAGTCTGAACGGGATAAACTTTATTTTTTTTTTACTTTTACCTTCTAGCTTTTGAAATAAGGGAAGCACCCAAATATTCTTGAATCAGAGAGCAGTGGCGTACGTACAGCAGCTTGGGGGGGGGGGGCAAATTAATTTTACATTAAATATTACGCAAAATGCAGGGGCACCAATAGAGGTCAAGCCCCCAGATGATGGAAAATTCCTAACTACGCCCCTGTCAGATAGGAAATTCTAAAACAATCATTGCAATGCTATTAACCAATGGGAAATATAAAAAATGAATTATAAAAATGTCTATACAACATAATAATTTTTAAAAGTCAATTTCTTTTCACTAACCGAGGTTAGAGAGTCCGTCTTTCATTTCTAGTTAAGGCTTTAAATACTTTTGTCTAAAATGCGGTTTCCAACTTAAATGTGCTATAAAATAAGACGAGATGGAATGCAATGTACAAATCCATGCGGCAGGCAAATGGAAATTAAGTCTCTTTATGCAGTATTTGTAATTCGGAAGATTCGTTTATTAAAGAGATGTCCATGAAAGAAATGATACAAAATATAATCATTTGTTTCGAAACCATTCCAACCACCAGCTCACAAAAATAATTTTGTAGAAGAATGTTTCTAATTTGGAAACTAGAGAACTAAGCCTACAATCTAACACAAGTTTTAATTCCGTGCTTAAATAAATGATGAAGAAATAATATAAAGTTTTGAAATTAATTGCTTTAATTGTAATAGCAGAGAAAAGATCTAGATCTAGTAGGCCTATTAGAGTATTCAGAGGCATAGGCTACACTTAGCTACCGAATGGGAGGAAACAACCTGTCACTAATGGGCTATCTGTTTACGAGTTGTTTTTCTCTCTAATACGCGAGACAGGCAGTGATAGCATTACTTGCACTGCATCATCAGTGATATCAAAAACTACAACTACACCAACTAGATCTAGATTTCTAGATCAATCTAATTTCTGGTTGCACCAATCTCCGAAGATGGATTATTGCTCACACATCATTGGTGGACAGTGATCGTGATGCATGATTATTAAAAAACGCTGCACAATGCACTCAGACACCCTGCCACTCATAAATGAATACTACAACTTCTTATTTTAATAACAGCTGACATTTGCACCGAGTTGAGAAACACTGTACTAGATCTAGATCTATTTTCTAGACCTCGTGAACTGAGAACTGGCTTCACAATCAAAACACTGGCTCGCTGAAGGCGAGGGTCCATCTCGACGAAACTGTCAACAAAAGCATTTGTTGTTGCTTTTTTTTTTCCTTTGGAGAGTACTGAGCGTGTTTTTCTGTCATTAATGTTTTGTTCTGTCCATTATCTCTAAGTCTAAGATAAGAAATTAAATCAATGTTAAGACTTAAGTTAATAAGTCTGACTTAGCAACGGCGCATTTGTTTTTATCTTTATTATATTGATCGTTTATTTTGTAGTGACAATATAAAATGTGGAACAACTAAAGCTGCGGTTCAAATCTGTTAGCTCCGTTTTAGCATGTGTGTAGAACTAGATCTAGGTCGTCATGTTCCGGTTACTTCTTTAAAACAGTACACGCTATAACCTGTGTAACAGAAAAACGCGTGTTCGACCCTGCTCATGTTTTGAATCTGTTTGTAGCTTGCCAGTGTTTCTATTGTTCCAAAATTGCTTCAGTGATCTGAGTCTTCATTTTTATTTCATTTTATGACATTGGATCTATATAGATCTAGATCTATATATTTCTAGATCTATCTAGAATTTAAGACAATATTTAGATTCTACGTCGTTGGCTATTATTAATTATTTAGTGTCTTTTTGAATTAGAGTCTAAGTGAGAGTAAGTCTAGATCTAGTTGGGAAGCTGAGGACTTGGAGACTATTCGCCGAATTCGGATATACACAACTCACATCACAACAGACTCAGAGACTACACACTCAGATAATAGTGCTAGATCAATCATTGCGCTCCGAAAGGCACACTTGTATGAGCACAAATATTTGGAAATTTTAATTATCTTGGTAAGTAGATCCTCTTGATGAGTAGATCTTGAATCTAGATTAGATCCAACTTGAACTAGCGCTAGAAATCTAGATTCTAATTCTATTTGACAAGTCAGACGTCTAGATTTTAGATCTATGTCTTTGGCTATGTCCTATGTCTATTTACTATTATTTAGAGCAGATCTAGTATAGTAATTAAAGTATTTTAGTTAGATCTAGATCTAGACTGTATATGTATATATAGAATAGTTTAGATGCGCCAAAACAAAAGATCTTAGACTTCACTTAGTCTTAGATCCAGAATTCTAGAATAGATCTTATATAATAGACCTAGAATCTAGATCTATATAGATTTTGATCTAGATCATGATTGATTAAATTATTAATTTATTTCAACAATAGTCTACAAAAAAATTGACTACATTCAGTAACATTCTTAGATTCTACATGGACATGGTTGTACTCTTGATCTAGAATCTAGACCTTTAGAGATGCATCTTTTGTGCATCTATATTGTTACTGTACAGTAGTTAACACTGAGGTTGTCAATTGTAGTCAAACTGAATTTCCATTGATTGGATCAATAAACTTATCTTATCTTATATAGACATATAATAGATCTAGATAAGATCTAAGTTGATCTAGATTTAGATGTAGACTACCATCAAATTTTCTTTTCTTATCTTACAAAATACAGACTACAGACATTACTTCAAAAAAGACTTTAGAAATGATTATTTAGATATCTATATATATATGTTAGGTTAATTAGATCTTATCTAGTGTTACAAAAACAGACACAAAACTTTGTTCCCCCGGCAATAAAATCATTGAAAAGAATTGATCTATCTGAGGTAAGCATACAATGTTTGACCAAAACAAATGTGAACGTAGATTTTGTTTCTAGATCTAGGTCTATAGTTATAGGCCTAATGTATTTTTTTAATGCACACATTTTAAGACCAATTTCCTCGTGGATAATAAAGATTATTATTATAATTGACAACCAGGTATCTAAATATAGATTTTAAATCTTACTGATCAGGATCTAGATCTAATCTGACATGTTAATTAACAAGCAAACAACGTGTTTTGGTGACTATCATCGGGTTTATTAACCAAACCAAAGTAAATGTAGTTATAATAGCAAACACACAGAGTAAAACAACCATGGTATTCACACAGGGTGTAGTGGGTGTACCTTGATACTATGAGCTTCTGTTGGCTTACTTTTGGACTAGATCTACATAGCATAAATATTTCTGAGATTTGTTAAGACAGATCTATGTGTTTTCCAAACTTCGTACATTCTGAGTATTTAGCGGAACACTTTCCTTTTTTTTTAGAGAGATTAATTCACTTGTGACCTACTAGTTAATTATTCCAGTATTTTTAGCTGTATCTATTCAGGCCTCTCGGAACACAGTTTGGGAAACACTGCGTCTAATTAATTCCAATAAATTAATTACTAGATTATGGTAAATACTGAAAACAAAAGCTTATAGTTCTTCGATGTATGTAATAAATAAACCGTCAATATGTAAAGCTAGATGTAGGGGGTGTAGATAAAAAAAAATGAGTAGGCTACATGCAATTATCATCATCGTATCTCTTACTCTCACCTCCCTATCCCCTTCTCTGGACAAACATTGAACTTACATCCTTGTTCCCCAAACTTTGAGAGCTAATGAGTTGTGAATAAATCAACTTGACCTACTTATTTAGCTGCCCCTACTTTAGGCTAGTTTTTACTCTCAATAGAGTCTGCTGTACCTTTCCAGGTAAAAAAAAAATAAATAAAACACATACACACACACAGCGCGTGCTGAAATCCGTGTTGCTTTCTTATGGCATTCACTTTGACCTTCTAGCTGAGGTCAAACATAAGACGACTTTCTCTGTTAATGTACTGGCACTTGTTCGCGGTACGACAGGCAGGTCTAAGTAACTTGTCATCGGGATGCCTAGCGGTCAACAGAACAGTTCAAGTAAAGGTCATTCTGGTTTAAAAAGTCTTTAACGTGACTGTACAGTTGAATCTGTGGACAATAAATAAAAAGTGGTCTAACCAAGTGTCCAGTGGTTAGCATTATCACATTGCCTTTTTTTTTTTTCGTCTTCCTAAGTTGATGATTATAATATGGTCTGTGTACTATGGGTTATTTACCAAATCCAATTTTAAATATCTAAGCTCAATATTATATATATTTTTTAATCGAATGTTAAAAAATGTTTTATGCTATGAAGTACCCACGTAGGCATACAGGTGCCTCTCAGTATCAATGTCCGAACTGTGTATCCTGTGTCTTCTTTGTGTACTAAGATCTGAATGACATTCCGAATTTTAGGTCACGTAGGCTCTTGTTCCTTGATTCTGTCGTTTATCAGTAGCTGTTGTTGTGTCCGCGGACTCCCTGTCTGCTTTTTGAGGCTTACAATTATAACTTTGTTTTGTTTGATAAGCTCTATTGGAGCGTGAGTCTCACTGCATCTAAAGCAACCGTCTTCTATCTCGTCACTAATCACAGAATTTAAAATTCGAGCCTGTCACTTCTGCTGAGGCACAGCCCGCCAAACCAAGATAGTGGAGCCTTTTGTGCTTTTTAACCTGCTTGTATTGTGTGTATTTCTAGCATACTATTATTTTATTTCTATTTCAACTTGAGCAAGGCAACATTTGAGGCTGGGATGTTATCATTGTGTGAGACCGAGACCATTCGTTATAGAAGGCCTCAACACTGACCTGCAACGTCACAACCTGTGGGCAGTTTAGACCAATAGCTCGTTGCCACGTTGTACAACGTCGTTATATCATGTACACATTAAAATCTAATGTCAGTAATAAATTCATAAAAAGTAGACTTAAGATGAAGCATCAAACTTGCGAACTAAACAGACTAATTAGTCGACGCTGACACTAGCTCGTTTCCTTTCTATATAGATTTTTTACACCCAAACTTCTCGTAGCGGGCGTAGCGGAAATAAAAAAAACAAAAAACGTTTCATTTCTAATGAACTACTTTTACATGTTTATAATGTTAAGTGAATTTCCTGTTTACACTTCTCTTGAGACCTTCACGCGTGCTCCACGTGACGGTTACTTGAATAAATGAAGTGTAGTATAGTCTATAAGCTCTATAAAATGACCTGTCGGTCCGAAAGCATGACCAGTTCACAGAAAGTGTGGCACTGAGAGAGATCGATGCATAGCGTGGGCGCTTTGAAATATGCATAAACACTGGCAGTACATTTTATTACATTCATGTTAAACCTGGCACCGGCGAGATGAAAGTGTGCGGCTTTTAAGTCCTTTCTCATTACCGCATCTAAATGAGATATTCATTCAAGCAGGTATCCTTCGGGACTCATGGGAACTAAAAATATTATTTATTTATTTATCGACCTTTCAGTATCTACTTAGCACTGGTGTACAAAGCTAGCTGAAACTTGGCTTCGACTAAAACATAACCTTATGCTGGGAAATGCTAACCATATGTCGCTTGTGAATGTGTGTGTATGGTCCTGGGATGGGGAAAGATAAAAAAATTGATAAATTTTAATACACAGGGCCTTTTTTTTTTTAACACTACAGATGCCTGTGTCTCTACGCTTAATTTTAATACACAGGGCCTTTTTTTTAACACTACAGATGCCTGTGTCTCTACGCTAAATTTTAATACACAGGGCCTTTTTTTTAACACTACAGATGCCTGTGTCTCTACGCTAAATTTTAATACACAGGGCCTTTTTTTTTAACAGTACAGATGCCTGTGTCTCTACGCTAAATTTTAATACACAGGGCCTTTTTTTTAACAGTACAGATGCCTGTGTCTCTACGCTAAATTTTAATACACAGGGCCTTTTTTTTAACAGTACAGATGCCTGTGTCTCTACGCTAAATTTTAATACACAGGGCCTTTTTTTTAACACTACAGATGCCTGTGTCTCTACGCTAACGCGCTGGGCCTCTTCTGTCGGCTTTTAAAAATTTTTAATCAAGATTCTGAGTTGGTCATGTTAAGTGACAAGTAAAGCCATCATTTGCGAAATAAAACATCAAAAATTGGACGTTCTTGCAATCTAAACACAAAATGTTTCCTGCCTGTAAGTCGCGCAACAATTTTTATTGGTGTGTGAGTGGGGTACATTTGTGCTAGAAGTACTTGTTATTTGTGCTAGAAGTGCTTGTTATTTGTGCTAGAAATACTTGATATTTGTACGACAACGGTGTCATATTGAATGTGTGTTGACAGTTCTATTGACTGTGTCACTTGCAGCCTTTGCTATTTTGTCGTTGCTGTTAGACTGAAAGCGTGATTAAAGAAAGTCAGTTTACCGTTACAAAAAGTATGAATAAAAATTTCGCACTTTATAAAATATATGAATCATCTTTTTAAAATGATTATTGATCTGATCCTGTTTAATGGTGTATTTGGAAACACTCTGACGAAAACCGGTTGGTTGATTTCGCGTGCTGTTGATACAATGTTAATTCTTGGTGTTCGTCCGCATTTATTTTTTTGCCTCCAACATGTCAAAGATGGTCTGGGGGGGATTGTTCGTTTGATTGGCCTCCCAAAAGTTTAACGAATCTTTCATGCATTTTTGTTCTACTTTTGATTGTGAAAAGACCTTGCTTTTTAATGATTTAACTGTATGGAATTTAGCTCTGGTGATATGAAGGGAGAGTCTTGAAGGATTACGGGCACGACATGGCCTAAATTGTGCCGATGTGCCAAAAACTCAAAACTCGAACTCTACTTTTGAATACAACTTCAGCGGCTAGTTATATAATTCAGTTCTTAATCTAGAAATGATACACATTTTGAAGTAGAAATTTGTATCACTGATCGTTGTGATAGGTGATAGGACACCCTTACATAACCTCCGACCGTTGGAAACAGGCAGACTTCACATCGTCTGACACACAGAATACTAGCTATTGAAGGAAAATTATTATTATGACGTGGCTTTGTATTGTATTTGACGTTATTTTCTGTTTAGTGATCACATTTCCCGTCTAGACATCACTCGACCACTCCCCTCCCTCCTCTCTAGTGCAGTGTTTTATGTTCTCCGATTCGAAGTTTTTTTGTAAAGCTAAAAGACACTGACACAACTAAGACTCGGAGTCTGCTTGGGGACGAAGAGTCTCTGGGACTTGTACAGTTTTTAATAATCAATGAAACAATGTTTTCGCTCATTGTAAAGTGTTGTAAAAGTTGTCTCTACTTTACAATTTACAAGACACGCACTGCGGGATAGTATGTCCTTATGTAGACCTCCGCTGATACTAACATACAATAACAGCTGAATATAATACATCTCTAAAATTGAAGACAATTGATATAAAGATTAATCAGCGTACATATATAGGGCGTACATATTCAACTAAGAGTTACATTTCTTTTATAAAAGGGACACAAACATCTCAATAAGAAATAGCAACATTAAAGTCTTCCAAATAATAAAGAAACAACTGAGTTTATTTTAATGGAGTATAGGGTTAGGGTAAGTAACCCACTAAATATAAAATGTATTAATTTAGTCCTCAGTTCATAGTGTTTAATACATATAGAAGTTATAACAAATATTATACCAACATATTTCTTTTTTCTCAGCTTTTTGACCTCAGGTTTATACAGTGTAGCGATATATGCATAGAAATAAATAGTCCTATCTTTTACCTAGCAGAGCAATGTCATGTCAAGCTGAAAATTCCCATTTGTTGACCTCAGTTTTCTAGAGAGATTGACAGAAGTAGATTGTGTTTCTTAACGAAATATCTTATCAAGCCAGGGTCATCCCTGGTGTAGCACGTGATTTAACAATTTAAAGACTCTGAGATGGAGACAACGTGGGGCCGTTGACTTTGTCTTGTTCATGGAGGTGCGAGTGTGTTTTTTTTAGAAATGCACTTCTCTTTGAGACCTCTCGGTATGCTTGTCAAGGGGAGGAGGCATTCTTCGAAAGCTCAACGGATTCTGTTATCAACTGTTTACGAGTGTGTCCTATAGACAGCACGATGGCCAACCGCTTGACTTTGTCTAAGTAATGTCACGTTCCCAATACTGTTGGATGGACGCTCTAAATCTTAAACGTAAAATCCTTGCATCTTTCCAAGATGTGAATTCAGATTCCTAAACAAGCTGGGAAGTCGAGCGCTCTAAAACTCTGCCGACACAAATGTAAAATGATTTTGATGAATGTTCATTGTTTTTTTTTTTTTTTTTTTTAAAGCCCTGACGCTAGCTCCCTAATACAATATGTAGTCCTAGTCAGGAAATAAAATTTGTCATTTTCCTGAATGTTGTAATATCATTGTCTACGACTCCTATGGCGTGTTTATCAACTCAATGTCTGTCTGTGTTTGTATATCGTCTGTCTGTCTGGTAAAACGTTGACAACGTTGTATCTCCCAGACCCATTCTCGGATCAAGTTAAAACTTCGCAATTCATAGGCATAGACAAGACATGAATCAATAAAAAAGTTACCTATTATTAATTTAATTACTGGTATTAATTATTTTATTTGATACCAAAAACGGAAACTGATTACTCAGTATTCACATGTATGGCTAAATTTGTTGAGTTTAGTCCCCTTAAATTATTGTTAACGCTATTTCCCCTTCGCGCATTCTCCGATTTGGTTGATAAATAAACACTTTTTTTTTTTTTACCTATAAACAAATTTTTTAAAATACCCTATTAGTCAATTAATTATTTTGTTTGATATCGAATAAGGGAAATATCGTGTACATTATTGATAGATATAGTTTTAAGGGCGGAATTCCCCCCTGTTGATGGAATGAAACGTCCCCTCTCATGAGCTCACCTTATATTGTATGTTGTCCCCTATATGTGGTATCAAGATCTGTGCCCATACATACGGATACTGTCTTATTACCTTATAATGTACAGACGTTACTTAAGAAAAGATGATTACGTCCTACGTGTCATGCATGTAGCCATTCATGTTAACCAATGACTTAGATTCTGCCAAGTCATTGGTTATCCTGGCTAGCTCAGACAACCCATTCCATGCTCAAATAGCAATTGAAAAGAAGGAGCATTTGTCCAAATTTGTCCTAGCATAAGGAACCAGAAATGTGCCTTTATCTGTCTGAGAGCCAAGATGGCTGATTAAAGACGCTATCTGTTTGCGTTATGAAAGTGTTGTCCGTTCATTTCAAGTATTTTAACACTCCTCTTTAGATAAGCTTTGTTGTTGTTTTTTTAAAGTATTTTGTATTAAGTCTTTCAAACTGAAATGCATCGCTAACCTAATTACACGTTTATTTCGGTGAACAAGTTCGACTTGTCTATTGCTGTCAGTAAAATGTGACCGAATCCCGATAACGTCCTAGAACAAGTTTATTTTGGTAATTTGTTTATTGTTTACAAAGTAGCTGTAATGTACTTTTCTATATTGTGATTGTTGATGCATTTCAACAAGAAAATCAGTTATCTCCCAACAAATGTGTGTGTGTGTGTGTGTCAGTTTTATCAATGAAAATAAAATCTTCTTCTTATGATGACGCAAATATGTGATGCACAGTCACACGCTTTGATTGCTTTTAAAACAATGTTGTTTTTTTTCTAACCGTACACCTTTGGCAGTAAACAACTTGTGTAGCGTATTGGATCTAGATGTGTAGAACTATAGGATGTAGGTCTAAACTCAGACTCCTGGCAAACAACGGCTCTTGTGTGCGTCAGATACAACGAAGTCACGTATAAGAACTCTTCTGATTCGAAGACAATGCCTTACTTTAAGTGTTGACGACTCTGTGTACATTTCTTGTGTATCAGCTTGCTGTGCTATTTTGTTGAGTCCTTTGCAAACACCACATGGCTATAGTCAAACTCTTTTTGCCGAACCCTCATTGTTTACAAAAATTCTTCTTGCATACCTATTATAATAATTGTCAGCCAACTCGCTCACCTGCTGGTACTCAGCCTCGGTTAAAGTTGGCTGGAAATTATTTTTAGAGCAAAACGTTTTCTATTTATCTTAAAAACACAATTCAACTTTGCATGTCTATGAATACCTCTGTTGTTGTTTTTATCACTGGTATTGCATACCTCTACCAATTTAGAGAAACCATTTCTAGTTTGAGCTGATTATAGACATTTATATTTATCGGAACCCCATACATCCAATCAGCACTACAGATTTGGCCTGCTTCCACTCATCCTTCCATTCAGATCTCTCTTGAGCTTTTCGTCTCTATGAGGCCGAACTCTTAAGTTGTTGTTGCCTCCCCACCAGCAGTCCATCGTATGCATCGTTATTTATAGGATTCAAGAGATCTAAGTTTCTGAATGTTTACTTTGAGTTTTAGAAAAGTTCCAAGTATTTATGTGCACCTGACGTTTGTAAAGAAACAAAGGATAGCTAGTCGTTGTGCTAGTCACATGATAATCTCGTTAAAAAGTTGGTGGACCTAACATAGTTTACTTCGTCTTATCAATTTCAATGTCTCCAATGGAGCCTTTTATAAAAACTCTGTTCTGGTCGGTAGTGGTTAATATATGTAACACATGTATCCTTTTTTCTTGCTATTTGATAGACGACTAGCTGATCTGTGGGGATAGAGCTCTGGATGCTCGACTCGGGGGTTTGGTTCTACTCGCTCACGTTGTTTAAAGTGATGGTGACAATACTGCAAAACATACAAGTACCAAGAATTGCTTTCGCAATTCCAATACTCGGAAACAAAAAATGTCCCATGCTCAAAACGGCATTTAATGTTCAACGCATTGTCATTGTCAGTTTAGCCCACATGTGCTCGACATTACGCGACAATATGCTCGTATAAGGCATCATGTACACACTAGTAATTTGTTTGACTTCTTAGGCTCGTGTAAGTCTTACCAATTATGAGGACATTGACACAGATCGAAATTCAATTGCTATTGATAGTGAGCACACAAGTTCTTGTATTGCTGGAGAAAGGAATTCCAACCATCAGTAGCAGAGTGTCAGGGCTGTGAGGGACAGAAGATTCAATCGTTGCCCTCACGACCATGGCTTCAAAGATCGACACACTATTTTTTTCTAGAGCAATCTCCCTCAGTCTGGGTCACGTGAGCAATGTTTCTCAATCTGGGGATTAAGTAACCCCCTGTAGTACTAACAGAGCGGTATTAAAAAAAAAAAAAGAAATGAGAGTATTCTAAAGATTTAGTGGCTCACATTTCTAATAATTAGTTTGTGAATATATATATATAGTGGATATTCAAAAGAGGTGTGTGTGTTACGAAATATTGATGACCCAAAATATTCTTGTCTATGGATAATTAGGAAGTCAAAGTAACATTGTTATAGAAAACAACTTCTCCATTGAAGTCCTTTTAATGAGTCTGGTGGTGATAGACTGTTTTCACCGCACGATATCAAATTTAGCTCATGCATATCTTATTTTACAACTACCGTAGACTCTTGTACTAATTTAAACAACATTCTTTTGATTTCCCGGTATTAGAATACTTTGAGAACCACTGATCTTATGCACGTGAAGTCAGGTATCTAGAACTTTCACGTCTGCTCTTGAGATACGTTCTCAGCGATGATGAAACTGGGAAGACAACCCAGATGTTTTTATCAAACGTTTCTCTCTCATGTCTAGAAAGGTAAAACTAAACAATGGCGGATAGAGATAAAAATAGAACGTACACGTCATGACTTGGGAAAATTCCTCACAGTACAAGCAGGAGAAACAGCAACAAGTTACTCTTCCACGACTTGTTGCGTGTGCTGTGATAGAGCAATGTGATCTGTAAGCTAGTCTCAGCTTTTGATCTCTGCTTGGAGTTTTCATGTTTTGAATCAATATGTTTTACAAACAGCTTGTTTTGCTTTAGTCACGATCTGTTCTAATTATGTCATCAAATAGACAGGGATGTTTCTCTCGTGAAGAAACATAAATACAGTAGAAACAGTGTTTGAGGACGCTTATTTTTTATAAACTTGTGTTTGAGATTAAAGAAAAACATTTTGTTGAGAAACCACCATCTGATTAAACTAAAAAGAGGGAAAAGGGCCGGGATTGGTAAAGACAAAGACTCTACTCTCTTCTCGGATTGACATTTTGGGTATCTCGACATTCATGTAGCAATCAATGCGTGGGCTTGTACATGAAGAAACATCATCCCCCCGCCCCCCCCCTCCACCCCATATTGTCATTGGATCCATTACTAGAAACAGAGAATGGTTCTGATTTCAATCTTTGAATTAAGCTTTCCTTGTAATGCGCTGGTACATTTAGAAAACATATAGTCATATATAGGCGAAATCTTATTTGAAAACAAATTTAGTTTCGTATCTTTTTTTTTTCTTTAATCGCTTATCGCCCAAGTTATGATTTGTGTTATTCTGTTGTTTTACAAAAGTAAAAAGTTGTGTTTACCTTCTAAATCACAGACATTTCTTCACATACAAGATTTCGTTGTAGTTTGATGTTTAGGAAGAAGGAAAATTATAAGGACAAAGTATTAGCATTAGTACAACAAAACTTAGTCTTGTTTTAATCCAAGTCTTAGTTTAATTATGAAAAATAACTTCTGCTACAAATAAAGATAGGATAATTTGATTGGTCCAACAAATGGAAATTCTGTTAGACTACAATTGTCCAGCTCAGCATTACTACTATATATGTCTCGGAAGACAATGGATGCTCCCAGATATTACTACTATATATGGCTCCTTCTGTCTCGCAAGACAATGGATGCTCCCAGATATTACTACTATATATGGCTCCTTCTGTCTCGGAAGACAATGGATGCTCCCAGATATTACTACTATATATGGCTCCTTCTGTCTTGGAAGACAATGGATGCTCCCAGATATTACTACTATATATGGCTCCTTCTAGCCTTAACGGACAGGAGCTGACCACTTCGTCCAGATTGGATGTAAGTGTGGTTTAATGGGTGCACATTGTAAGAATATACATCGAATTTCTTTTTTTTTTTTTTTGGCTTTGAATGAAGTGGTACAGAACATACAGATGAAACAGCTATATATATATATACACATTAATACTTTTCCCAGAATCACTCATTTTGGACACAATCTTTTTTTGTTGAAACTTACTTATCCTTTGCTTTACTTTCTAATAAACATGTTGTTTTTTTTATTTTAAATAGTGTATCAATTTTACTTATGTGTGTATGGACTAATGAAATGCCAGTTAGGATCAGCAAAGAAAGACGCAACAAGCACGTGACGTAGTATACGTTCCGTAACACATTTTAAGTATATTAGTAAAGTATGAAAGTAGCCATGTCGACCTTGCGATCTATATCGCCGATGATATATAGAACATCTGGTTCTATCATTCTATGGCAGACGGTTAACTGGGTTGTCATATGGTCAGCACAACTACCACGCGCCTTCACTTTTTCCAACTAATGTCAGGTATCCATTAGAGTTGGGTAAACTCAGGGGTGTCTTGAAAATTCTCTATTCAAAAACACTGTCTTCACCGGGATTCGCACCCGACACCCCGCTTCACCACTCAGTCATCACGCCCCATACAGTATATACCTCTGTGTTTTTGTTTTGTTTGTTCGATTGTTTTACTTACTGATAAGTCGCGTGCTTAAAGTGGTACTGGTATCACGTCTAGACTTAATGTTTTAAGTTTAATCTTGAGTCGGCTTCCAGCAGTCTGGTCACCATGCACTGAGAAACACCAGTCCTCGTGTTGACTTTGTCTTCCCCTTAGCGGCATTATCTTGATTTGATCAGTTCCTCTTTGGTTGAGAGATAGCGCTCGGGTCGATTCTCCGATTAATCCCTGATGTGTTAGGGCAGCCACGTGTGATTCACTCCCCCCCCCTTCCCTCCCCGTATCCGTGCTCTCGTTTCATGGTTGTGCTTGTTGTAGTCTGTAAAAAGTCGACCTAAATAGTTGTGAGCATCAGTACATTTTACTAAGTGAACTTTTGTTTTGAAGCCAATGTTTCCCCGTAGGATGAAACTTAAGATCAGCGTGTATCATGCTGGATCTTAAAGCTATTAACATGCAAACAAAGATGCATATTGCTGTTTACAATTATACGTGTACAAGTACATATTGTAGGTTACAGCTAGGACTAGGTAGCCTCACGAGATACTGCACTTGTACATAAAGCTTTGGACTCGGTGAGAGGAAATAAATGTACACTCGCTGCTGCACGTTTCAAACCTAAGTATTGAATACAAATGAAATGCCACAATTAAGTCACTTTACGTGACTATATTCATTTATTTATTTACAATTTAATTACGCTTTCATTTTCTGCCCTTGGAGACCCGGATGCGGTAACTTTTTGAGCACAGTCCTCTAACAATAAGATAATTCTTCAACATTGAATCCACGATACTCTTGAGATGTAAATATACATGCTGGTTTAAGATTTTGACCGTAACAGTTTTTAGCTTGATATACCAGGTCACCCCCCCCCCATACGTCTAAAGTATATTGAGCAGGCCGACTTAATTTGTTGATCTTGTCTAAGGCTTACGAATATTTTTTTTTATCATGAAAACGACCACACACATAGATTCTGCTGCTGTGGACTCCGTTGCTATGGAGCACCTAGTAAAATTGGATGCACTTCATTGAGTGGACTCTACTGCTGTGGATCACCTAGTAAAATTGGGTGCACTTCATTGAGTGGACTCCGCTGCTATGGAGCACCTAGTAAAATTGGGTGCACTTCATTGAGTGGACTCTACTGCTGTGGATCACCTAGTAAAATTGGGTGCACTTCATTGAGTGGACTCCGCTGCTATGGAGCACCTAGTAAAATTGGGTGCACTTCATTAAGTGGACTCTGCTGCTGTGGAACACCTAGTAAAATTGGGTGCACTTCATTGAGTGGACTCCGCTGCTATGGAGCACCTAGTAAAATTGGGTGCACTTCATTGAGTGGACTCCGCTGCTATGGAACACCTAGTAAAATTGGGTGCACTTCATTGAGTGGACTCCGCTGCTATGGAGCACCTAGTAAAATTAGGTGCACTTCGTTGAATCTTGAGTGAACTTTAGTCTTCATCAGCACCCAAACCTAGCTGGACATATTTTGCCACATCCAGCTCAGACATAACTGTTGTCCGTCTAACGTCGATTTAGGCTCTCTTTTCGACGTCTACGTCTGTCAGTCTCGAATTTGATGATAATTTGATATAGCACAGGCCTCATCACAGGGACAAACAACTATGTGAATATGAATATATTCAAGTCTCATAATAAAGGGAATGTGAACGAGAGTTTTGAATTCACTTTTTTTTAGTCCATAAGTCTCCAATATGGACCTAAGTAAAGGGGGTAGGTCTCTAAGCTGGCCACAACTCCCTATGAGCCTCACAGCCCACTTTGTTTAGTAACTTTGTATGGTAAAGGTGAGTTTGGGATGGGTGGTAAGTAGGCTCGTCGAAAAGAATGTCTCGAACAAGTTTTGGTTCGTGATATATTTGTATGATTCTGTGTTTTTAAGGCACGCATACACTCACGCAAGTGACTGACAGCCACACACAAGAGTTAACAAGAAACACGCGTACTGGGTGGCAGAAACAAAACTAAAGTGCGCGAGTCATGGCACGTGTTGTAGCGTCATTCTGACCTTGTGTGTTTCATCAACTCCGTTAGATAAGCGCAGTCCTCCACAACAACACACCAGGTAGGAGAGAATAGTCATGGCCTCATATTCATGGGGGACTAAAGAACAGAACAGTAGTCCAGGGATGGCGGAGCCGTCATGTGACCGAATGTATTTTGGATTAGATTATAAAGGTTAAACTTAATTCGTGCATTGTTTCAGTGCTAAGAGTTAGACCAGTGTTTCTCAAACTTTTTTGTCTGGCGGCACAGTAAAAAAAACTACAAAAAATTCTCGGCACACCACGAAGAGCAATAGTTATTTTATAATAAAAAGGAAAAAACGTATTTTACCTGTTTTGAAGTATTACATTTAATGTGAAGGGTTTGCCTGTTGTTTTTTTTTAGAGCAAATGCGATCTAATCGAGGCTCCAGAGTCGACAAAAAACTCGCATTTCATCGTCTATTGTAAGAAGTCTCTCTCTTTTCTTAGATTTGATTTCAGTCAATGCTGAAAATCCAAACTCACAAAACTATAAAGATGTAAATGGAATAATTATTTTGATTGCTTTTAAACTGATTGCAGGATATAACTTATTGATTGAAATCCAAAACACATCCAGGCTTTTCTCGGCAAAACTTGACTTTAGAACTGCATCGTTTTTTAAATCAATGAGCTGCTCTGCTTCTTCAGTTGTCAGATTTGTAGCTTCATTGTTTTCAAATGGATAACTGACCCATCCGTATTCATTACTTCCAACTGTTGGAAAGTAATGCTGCAATGCTGACTGCAAGTGGGTCAAAGTGTCCAGAATTTCGGGGGTGATTTCTTTATTTGAAGCACATTCATAGTAAGTAGGAAAGCAGTCGAAGACTCCTTTCGAGATCTTACTTTGCCACAAAGACAATTTTTCACCAAATGACTTCAGTTTTGAGGATGCAGTGATGATGGTTTCCGATGGTCCTTCAAGACTTAAATTCAATGAATTTAATTTGTCGAATAAATCAGAGAGAAATGTCACCTTAACCCACCAGATCTCGTCATGAATAGAAAATCTCCAAAGTTTTTTTTTTCAGCCTCCAAGAATGAAATTAGCTCAGCCTTGAGTAGGACGACTTGCTTTAACACATTTCCCCTGGAGAGACAACAAACGTTGGTGTGATACAGAAGACATTTGTAGTCTGAATCCATTGCTTCACAAAGCTCTGAGAAAAGTCGGGGTGCAAGCGGTCGAGATTTGATGAAGTTTACAACTTCAATCACTTGATCCAGAGCAAACATCAAATAAAGATTTGAAGGCAAGAGCTTCTCTGTGGATCATGCAGTGAACAACTAATACATTTGGATTTTCTTGACGCACAAGAGTGACGAATCCCTTTCCATGCATGGAAGGACAGCCATCGGTGCAAACGCTGACACAGTTTTTCCACTGTAGTTTGAAGAGCAAAATTCTGCGCGAGATAGTATCATTTGACAAAGGAACTTTTTTAACTTTTTCGGTGGCATCCAAGGATAGTTTCAACAACTATTGCTAAAGCTGGTGCAATGACTGATTCAGCCTCTGTGTGTGCTTTCTTGCGTTTTGCTAATAATTGAGCAACTTTATAACTTGCAATCAATCCCTTTTCTGTTAGCTTTAGGTACTTCGTAAGTTGCTTAGCTTGTTTATTTTGTTGAGCCTTGATGTTTTCAAAGTATTTCTTCGGTTGCGCTTTTACAGCTGGATATTTTGTTTCCAAGTGTCTCTTCAATTGGCTTGGAACAAGCGCCTCATTCGACAAAGTTGCATTGCAGATCAGACAGAATGGCAATGTAGAATCTTCAGGTCCAGAAGATATGAAATCATATCCGATGAAATCTTCTTTGTACCTTCATTTGGTTCCTTGCTTTTCATTTAACGCTTTCGCAGTTTCATTCTCGCTAACGTATTTCTCCATGGATAACAATGAATAAGGCTTATTGATAATTTGTTATTATTAGCATACACCTAAAAAATTTACATGAAACGCATTACTTATTATTATCGTTACCAATTCAAGAACTGCTGTGCGTTTGCTTAGGCAGCCTACATTTAAGTCATTATAATAATATATGTATAGTTAAAAAATTCCATAACCTGAATAAATAACTGCCCTTTCCGTCATAATGGAGCGATCCACTACGACTACTGGTCGTTTCAAGTGGGGATGTCATCGCAACGTAAAATAAAAATTTACTAGTAGGCAGACCTGTGTAACGCCTGCACTTGTGGCGTTCTGAAAACTCACGCGGCACACCTGCAAATCTTCGGCGGCACACTAGTGTGCCGCGGCACACAGTTGAGAAACACTGAGTTAGACAGTAGACCGAGCATGGGTGTTGGATTGGAATATCTGGAAGTAAAACCTATATTGCAATACTATTTGATTTAGTTCTGTGATTATATCGGGTCCATCAAACTTAAAATCAACAACACATTATAAAAAAAAAGTGGTTGTCTATTGCGGCGGTCATTGCACCGACATAGTCCTAGTCCTTTACCCTACATACACAAACGAACCAAAGGGCCATTAAGACAACTTTTGAAAATGACTCGAAATGCAATATGTCTTTCTGTAGGGGTGTAAGGGGGTAAAAAAAAAAGGGGGGGGGGGTCTAGATTTATATCTAACGAATGATCTACATTTTTCCCCTCTCTCAAAAGTTTCAATTTTAAAAAAAGTCCCAGGTCCCAGCATAAAGTCATGGAGAACAAGTATGAATTAAATGTCATTTAAAAGTTTTCAGTTGAAAAGAAACTTGCGTCAATCTTTTGAACCGAATCGAGAGTGTCGAGAAAGGACCATCTTGTACAAGTTGATTGACCCCCTTTTCGCATGGCGGCTTTCCTCGTTGCTGCCCCATGTTATGAAACAAATTGGCTTTTCGACGGGGGATTAAGTGGTTGACTCTGTGAATGCATAACAAGTGCTGTTACATAAATATATTAGCGGCATGTTTGAACAATAAGACCAGCCTAAACTATAAAGCATCAATGTCTCTAGATATCGTTTTGGCACATTTTCACTGAAACTAGTTTTTGTTTGTTGTATTCGTCCTGGCCTTGCTGTAAGAGTGCGTGGAAACCACTGCCCTTCTGCTCTCTCGGTTGTTGTACCACGAAATAGGTTAGTCCACTTTAGAGCTATACATGGTGTTGTTAATTGTTGTATTTTATACTAACTAGTAAATTGTGTACATTCGTAAACAAGATTATATTTCTTAAACAGGACTGAAACACTGTATAAATAACGTTAAAAAGTCTATATAATCTCAAAGGTGACAGGTTCTCTTACAGATTCTTATTGACTACTTTTGTCTCTTCCAAAATTGCATTTTAAAATGTTCTAATGAGACTCAAAGCTCTATTGTGAATAGAAGAGAATGTATCACCTGATAAGTTAATACCATGTCACGGAGTCGTATTTAATCGTGTTTAGTTTTGCATATATGTCAGAACTGGAGTATCGTTTAGTGCTCTGGAGCCTTGTGCGATTCCGAATACGAATCCTGACTAGTTACGTTTTTATTTTGTCTTGTATTTTTGTGTTAAGATATATGTCCAGTTTGAAATACCAAACATATCCAATGGGTATAAAAAGCTCGTATAATAACCTTACATATGGGCATGTTTTGAATTAGTGAAATATTAGACTATTATCTATATATTTATATGAAAATATACCACCGGCATGTAGACTTTCATCCGATCAGGGCGTCCCAAAGCACATCCTTGGCCAAAGTAATGGTATTGCTAAATTAGTTATTGTTTACACCCTTAGAAGTAAAATAAAATGAAGCTTTCTTCAAGGCATAAAGGTCCATATCCCATGTCTGTCTCCATCCATAGATTATATAGTCGCACCAAAGTTTGACCACTCATACTTTCACTAGTTTCACTGTTACATTTCAAATGTTCATTGGAGCTGTTTGGAAGCCCAAAATAAGAATCTCAGTTCCTCCGCGATTAGATAGACTTTACCACTTAGCCAGCACTCTCTTATATCCTGAGAACAGACAATCCAAATAACCAATATATAGTCATATTTACACAAATCTCAGACATAACTAAAGATGGAACACGGTAAGTTCACTGTTCTCTGTACACAATCTACATTTCTTCAGGTCATGTTTGTTGACATTTGGCCATCCACTACACAATTAAATACACCTCGCTCAGTAGATTACACTAGTCAATTAGGTTATCAATCAGTATGGATTATTTTTTATATAGTTCAGTGAGAGGGGACATAATTAATGTTTCTCTTAACAGATTACTGGTTTAATTTTTATTGCCCTGTCTGAACAACAATGTTGTTTCTTTTCGGGAAAAAAGTCTTTCATAAAATAACGAATTTGCCATTGTAAATGTCAACAGGTCATTCTTACATCGGGTTCTTCGATATATTATAAGCATAACGTCACAGAGGAGTATCTAATTGGGGAAATATGGTCATTTGATTGAGTGGCCGATTTGGGTAGCATAGAGGGTCATATAATAATAAGAAAGCAGAAACTATTGGTATTGGAGCTGATCAAAGATGTACACCACTTGCAATTAGTGCTGTTGGAGAGGGCATCCTTAATGCAGTTTTGACATCGATCATCAATTATTTATTAAGTTCTGGCTATTGCCATTTGTCCATGAGACTCGTCTCTTTGTAATTGCATTAACATAACCAATATTGATTTATTTTTATTTTTTGCTTAAAGTCAGTGAGTTTACAGTTAATAGCGATGAAGGGAGGTTCGAATCCGAATCTGAAATAAAGTGTAATGGAGAAATATCAATGATTAGAAACTAAGTGTTATTGAAGGATGGCATCAAATAGAGCAGTGAGGCTAACCTTTTTCGACTTTTGGGCCACACTATTCTGATAAATGTGTCACGGCTCCCATTACCACACACACAAAAAGTGGTTGAGTCTAATAGAACTTATCCTTTTCAGCTTCAAGACACACGGTGGGCACAAGTTTCAAAGTACGGGCCGGACATGTCCCTCGGGTCGTAGTTTGAGCATCGCTGAGATAGACCATCACATGACTAGCGTACATTTCAAATGAGATTTTTCGCTGCTTCATTTTAAATATTAACTTAGATTACAAAGGCTGATTCTTAGTCAACACAGTTGAGGGTGATCTAAAGGATCTCTCTAGTGAGAGAGAGAACGAGAGAGAGAGAGAGAGAGAGAGAGAGCACTAATTAATTCTGTTTCCCGCTACCTCAGTTCCCCTACTCATCTCCATAAGCTGAAGTGAAGTTCGCCAATTGACTAGCTAGCGAGTACCTAATGCCGGCCCATCAGTGGCAAGCACACGTCATAATAGATCCCTTTCTTGTCGCTTCCATCGATCCACGAATCCGCCCTTTGATTGAATGACGGGACACACACACAAAGCAGGTCGGAACGGAAGCACGGCAAATATTATTTTGATAGGGACAAAAGAGCAAGTAATACAAAAACAATGACGACTTGTTCCGACTGATTTCGTGCTGTGCTCCCATCCGTGCGCGAACAGTAGTAACACTAGAGAAGTGCTGTTGGGAAACGAAATAACCATTTACTACCGTTAGTGCTACATGAATTGTAGTGTTAGGCAAGTCTTTTACCCACCCGTAACGCCCGGTATTTTGATAACGGTTTATCACATTTTATTTTAGACTTGAAACGTGGGAAAAAAAAAATAATTCTGCGAGCACAAACCTTGTGGTCATTCGTGGCACTAAAATTGTTTCTCTCCTATGGTTATAACTTACACGAATCCATCCATAGTTTTCGTGAAAAATGTATATGCCTACACGGAATTCTACATAACGTGAAAAATCTACACACAATTAATATAAATTACTTGATAATTAGCTGCGTGTGTTCAGTAGATGAACTTTTGCTTTTAATAGTGTTCACGCAGGAAAGGGAGATTATTTTGTGACTTTAAATGTGGACATGGGAATGTCAAATTGTGTCTTTAAGTTGACAGTTTGAATACATTTATATAATAAGCAAAAGATTGTCATTCTTCTTTTCACATTTTTTAGCGGCCCCCGAAGTTCTCATGCAACGGCTACTTTTTTCTTTTCCGAAAGTGAATCATCTAATTTTTAAATTATCTATTCAAGCAGATTTTTCAAAAAAAAAAATACACCACTTTTAAATGAAAAACTTCAGGGGAGGTGAGTCTTTTAAAAAGGTCACAGACTTCTTCATTAATAAATCAAGCTTCATTCATAGATTCGCGCATTGGTACAGCTCACCGTATTGGTTGAACAAAAAACAAATTACTAGCAATAGTGTTCATTGGAACATATTTCAAGAAAGTTGATGGGGAGGGGTGACACCTAGAGCTACCGCACTAGGTGCCACCGACACTGTATCGGGAGGTTTCCATGCTGATCTTAGGTGATCACTTAAGGCTACTCTACTTATTCCAGAAGAGTTTGAAGAGGCTTATCAAAGGCGACGTGTTACACTGTTTATTTTTATGTGAAAAATAACGCCAAAATTTTTACATTTCTTTAAACGATCAAAACAAGAATATGGCTTGAATATTTTTCTCGTTCATTGGTGAATTTGATGGGGGACGCTTCTGAGTTTATGTGTTAACACAAACTCTCTTTGTAATCTTGCTTTAATGTCAAATGCAATTTAACCAACAAATTTCCCCAAAAAATCGCATTCTATTTTCATATTTAAATTTAATTTGTGCCATCTCTCAAATGTTATCATTGCAAGTGGCGGTTTGGAAAAATTGCTGATGTTTCAGTTACGATGTAATACTGGCGAAAATCAAAACTGCTGACGTGTGGCTGATGGAATATTGATATACCATTTTCCTACATACATATATATTTAAATTTGTGTGTTTCTTTTTCTCCATATAAAGAAAAAAAATATAGGCAGGTCTATGTCAGTTTGAGAAGCTCCGATTTTGGTTTGATTATTGTTTCCAATCTTACAATTATTTGGACCATACTTAAGTGAAATGAACTTGCATAACTTTATAACTGAGTTCCTATTCTCTTCAACGAGTTATGAAGCAAATACTTTAACAACCCTGGCAGCGAAAATTTATTATCAGTGCTTTGTGTCTGTCCATTATTTCCGTCTGTCTGCCAGTGCATCCCCTAAGTTAATTTTACGTTGACTTAATGAGTTCTCCAGTACTGATTGTCCTTACCCATTGACACGTAACGTAGATGACAAGTTGTCACGTGGGTGAAATGAAAGGCGGATGTACGTAAATAACAACACATTGGATACATTGAAATGATAAGTACGTCTTCTAATCGGCTCATCACCTGATCGAGAAAATTGTTGACCTTCGGTTCGAAGAGAAAAACAAAAGCAAGGTGAAGATTTGTATTTTTTTTTTTTGGTTGGAAAAATTCAATGAGCCATGGAATGTTTTGTTTTTCCACCTGGCAGATAGGAGGTCATGGTTCGGTGGGGTCAAAGAACATGACATGAGATATAGCACGTGTCACTTGTCTCTGACTTGCATCATTCAAAAGGACTCTGTCCTTGACCTTTCCTCTCACTCCATTCACATTGTGTATGTTGTTTTTTTTTTAAGCGAAAGAGTTCAGCCAAGAATGGTAATTGACTTTGTTACAAACATGACCCGAGTTGTCATGACGTATTGAAAAGGGGGGGGGGGGAAAGAAAGTTGGCATTGTTTTTCCTGTGATGAGGTCTAAAGTTGTCAAATTTTCTCTTCTCCCAAGTATCTGTTGAAGTAGACTTGTCATGGTCAAGTAGATGTCCCCAAAGTTTACCAATGTACACACATTTGGAATGGGGGTGCTGAGTGAAAAGTGTGAAAAGTGAAAAAGCGTTTGACTTCCCAGCCGAGGGTTCTCGAGTACGAATCTCGGTTTGGACTAGAATTTTGAATTTCCGGATTTTTAGGCCGCCCACGAGTCAACCGGTGGGAAAGTAAAGTCGGCTGGACGTTGTGCCGGCCACATAACACCCTTGTTAACCGTCGGCCATAGATACGGATGAACTTAGCATCATCTGCCCTATAGATTGCAAAGTAGAAAGGATTACTCACTTTACTTTACACAGATACAGAAAATATGTATATTTTATATTTAATTGTCCCTCGAATAGTCCATGTGTTGTGATGTGCACACCTCACATATATACATGTTCTACTTATGCTTGTGTTTGAAGCACATTCTACATTTTTTTGTCAACATAAATTTATCAATTTTTATAAAGTCGAAATTAGTTCATTAGTTGTTATATCAAAACACTTAACGTTGGTAAATTGGTCACGACTTGATAGTTTGTCATTGGGTCTTTACTTTGAACATAACTAGTTAAATAGGAAACACTAAAGACCTACCCGGCCGATGCCATATACTGTTACACAGACGGGTCGGTCATGAAGGACCCCGTAAGAGCTGGGTATGGGGCCTATATCTGTTACCCAGACCTCGACCCAGAAAAGCTGTCAGGCACATGCGGCCTCGCCGCATGTAGCTTTGATGCAGAATTAACGGCGATTACAAATACCCTAAAACACGTGCTCCAAAAACTGCGCGAAAAGATAACCGTTGCGACTACCGTTGTAATGGTTACCTATTCCCAGTCCTGCCTCCAAGCCATGGTTGGCTTAGGGGGAAAGTCCAAATTGGTGGAAGAGGCATTAGGCGCCGCAAATAACATCCGCCTGCTTATTGGAGCTGTCATCGTTATGCATAGGGTGCCCTCGCACTGCGGCGTGAGGGGCAATGCCGTGGCTGATGCTCTAGCACGAGAAGGAGCGCTGGCCGTGCCCGCTTTCGAATCGCCAAGTACGTTCCAACAGGCTACGACAGTAATACGAGAGTGGGTACATGAAAAGTGGTTGAAATCCTGGGATGACTCCAACACTGCCACGGGAGTCTGGCAGCACATGCGCCGCCCAAATCGAGAGGACCCGTGGTGGAGGCTAAAAAGGTCGGAACAAACAACAATAGCGCAGTTGCGTACGGGACACTGCCCCATAGGTGCGTACTTCGCCCGGTTCCGGCCAAATTTTGATGGCCGTTGCCGACACTGCGGGGAATCAGAAGAGACGGTGGCGCACGTCTTGCAAGAGTGTCCGCAGTTCCGCGAGCTGCGGGAGGACGTATCTAGTGGTTCACTAAGTTTGTATGGAAGCTACGAGGCACTACGCCAAACAGCAGAGTTCCTTACCAGGGCACTACGGGAGACCTAGGTCTCCCTGCCTTGTCACCAATTGGAGTTCATCTCAGTTAAATAGGATGTCGCTGTAGTGTAACAGTACTCCGGTATTATTAACTGTATTGTTAGTCTCTTACCGTTTAACTACACGGGGGGCTCTCGCTCTGTGGTCCGCTGTCCACTGAATGCTCGTGTTCCGAAGTTGAGTTATATGAGTAGGTCATTTCATTTATATGGTGGGAAGAGAGGCCAAGTGCGCTTGAACTTGGCTTGGCTACCCAGAAGGAGGCTCGAGGTTCGACACCCAACTCGGGCAGAGTTGTGTTTACTGAGCGCCTAAAGGCAGCACGGAAAACCAACTCCTAGATACCCCCCCTCCCCCCCCCCCCCACTGGTCCACAAATGAGATTGGACCAAAGCGCTCTGAGCATGCTATAAGCATGAAAGTAGCGCTATATAAAAGCTATAATAATAATATCACTAGAACGTGCTTTAGTCACGAAGTGGCTTAACTTTTCGTTTGTGGTGACATAGAGGTAGAAGTTTTGTGGTTGAGAACCTTTTATACTATGTACTGTTCATTTCACGCTTGCTCTAGCTACCTGGTAAACGATATTGGCAAGGGAGTGAAGGAATGATCACTGTCATAAAGTTGTTTACATAGCAGGTACTTTTGAAAAAAAAAGGTTGGCACTGTTATGTATCTGTCACAAGAAATTGGTAACAAGATCTGGCTTTAAGTCCGATGAGTCAGAATACTTGCAAAGTAAGTTTTTATAAAAGTCATATTGTTATTGCCTTACGTTGAGGTCTGAAATTTCTTCTGGTGATCAGTGGATTCCAGATGTTTTCATTTTTGGGCACACCTTTCTAATGTCAGCCTTTCTTAACGCAATACCATTTACAACGTGTTTATGGGAGAAAGTTTTCAAAAACAACAAAATTAAACTTTTGGCTGTTCATGGGTATGTTTAAATGGGAACTAAACGCAGGCTACTTTTGAGAGTTGGATAATAGTTTTACTATGTACATGTTTGTGTTGGGCTTCCACTTTAATTGCAGTACTTGGTATTCCTAAAAGACAGCATTATATTTTCTCTATTGCTGACATCTTAAACGCTAAGCGTCTATTGGGCAGCACTATCTCTGTATCTTTTGGATCTAAACATGAACATTTCTGAAAACATTTACAGATTACGTCTACTTCATGTCTATGTCAGTCCGTGGCAATATGTGTATTATAGACATATCTGACCGTCAGTGCTGTGAGAGTTAAGTCACATCTTTTCTTCAATAACACTGCAAGGGTCATCTAATTAGAACAGCTGTCACATGGCGAACTTCGTACTTTTTTTTTTATCACTATGTTCGTTTGTTTGTTTGTCAATGAAATAGTTGATGTAAAACCCGAGATAAAGCCACGTATGTATTTGTGTTAATACTTTGGGCTCTTTTAGTTCATTTGTATCAAAGGTCAGAATTATGGCGTTCTACTATCAATGATTTTTATAAATGAGTCATTGGATGTTTATTTTTTTTCCCTGTCGCTCCCATTTTTTTACTATACATTGACCTTTTATCACCAATACATAATGTGCACACATTGATAAAGATGCATGTTTATCATGTGAATCTATTTATACGCCACTTTTTTTCCCCAACGTTGTAAGGACAAAGCCTATATAAGATTAATGGGTCAGTGCTTTATCCATTCATTAACCAAGTTTTATTTCGTGCACAAAACGTACGACGTGAAAGTTTGATCGCATCTTGAACGGGCTCCATCCATTGTCCTTTTGTTATGTCTTTTGTTTCGGTCTTGGGAAAGTTTCAGTAACTAAACAAAAGACGTTTCTCGTGGTGGCAGTCATCAGATTGGTAAGTAGACAAAGTCAAAAGGTAGTTTGCATTCAAGTAAGCTTAATAGGGAGATCCTAGGTAGATCCGCACGTAACATTGTTTATTTTATGCTGCTGAATATTATAATGTGAATTATTATGCCCAATGACCTGCGCGAGGATAGACCCCGAGACCCGCTGTAATTCCACAGAGATTATGTATGGAATAGATTATTGTAAAATGCCAATCAGGAAAGAAGATCTTGTGTATAAACAGTACCAATTTAAGTCATCTCATTGTATGCGTAATACATTCTATGAGAGGCTAAAAGACAGACAAGATGTATTCTTGTATATTTACTTGTATTCCGATCATTAATGTTATTATTATTATAATCATCATTATTACATTTTTACTATTCGAGCTATGAATGGACCTTATTTTTAATAACTTTGCTCTATAACATTTAGCTCTTGAGCTATAAAGGGGAAATAACCGTTGAGAGGTTATGGGCACGAAATGGCCTTAATTGTGCCAAAAAAAACCCCACCTGAAAATATCAAATAGTAACAATTATAAATAGCTAGATTATTTGGTGACTCCGGTGTACAACATAAAGGCAGTCTTGTTAAGTTATGCTCAGTGCTCTCTGGTCCGATCTTTAATGTAGACTTGTACTAGCTTTAGGAGCTCCGTAATCACAGATAGAATCAAATGTAGAATTACCCCACATTGGAGTTGGGAACTCCAGCGACCCCCCCCCCGGGAGTGTATGCCACTCACTCCCAAATCCCACTTACTTGCTTAACGCCACACGCCGAGGCTCCGAACGAGTTTGATTGAAGCGGAAGTATAGGACAAATAATGAAATCCTTATTCTCAGTTTTTGTTTTCAAGAAATGAAACCATCGTTAGGAAAAGCAATCATTGCAGGGTTTGGATCTGAAATGTCCATAGCGAGGGACTGATGTATACACACATTAATGTCATACGACGTGGCTCGTCTTGTGATGACAATTCCGAATCCACTAATTCCATCCCTCACCCTCGTGTCACGTTTCCTATAATGTTTGGATCCAAAGAGAGCAAGTGAGGAAGAAATGGATCAAGCGCGATGCTTGGTTTATTTTTTTCTGGCAACTTTCCCGGAGCTTGTTTGGAAATGAGATCTATACCTCTGATGGCACCAAAATCACTTGATAAATTTGGCAAAACTTTGAGTTTGGTGAGTTTAGGCATCGTATTTTTTTTTTACTCTGCTTTGCCCCCCCCCCTCCCTTCTCATTGTTAGTGTAAGGTTAATTGTTAATGTAACAAAAGTTCTGTTGTGTCCTTTATAACACATAGGGCAAAAACAGTAAAACAAGAGACCTACGGGTAGCTACCGTTTCTATCAAATGTAAGGCATACTTTTAGAGTTGGCTGGACTCGGGAATCATAAAAGCCTCGTTAAAATAGAAAATGCCTGACAAAGCTTCTTAAAAAGAACAACTTGTTTCATTATGTATATGGATAAAGAGAATAAGTGTTGCAATACAAGAAAATAGAAAGTAAAAGATTGAGAAACAGAGCTAAAATTGCTTGCAGCCACCCTATTTAATTGCTGTGTTCAGGTCTTGAGATGGATAGTGGTGTGTAGTTATCAAGCTGTGACTGGCCATGATATGTTTACGATTGTCCCGTGCTACAAGGCATTAAGTCAGTAAGACTGCGGGGGGCTGCATGACGCCTCTCTTTAATCCTTCATTGATCTACTTCTCCTCAAGGCTCCTCACTTGGTTGGTTGGTTTTATTAACTGCTTGTACTCCAGTAACTACTGGCCTATGTTGTGAAATGTATTGGCAGATCATTAAGACTTAAGATTCACTGGGCAAATAGCTATTTAAAAAAATATAAACAAAATCTTTCTGTACTTTCCTTGGCCATGACTTGGTGCCCATTGGGGGAAAGCTTTGACTGCTCCCCTTCCCATGTCTCTCATTCCTTAAATGAATGTATATGTCATTGATACATTGTCAGAAATACACCAAAAGTCAGATTTTAAACATGACAAGGGTGTACTTTCTGCTTAATCTTCGAGTTCTTCCTAACTTCATTTTTTTTCTTTATTTTATTCCTTCATTTTCTTGCCTCTATTTGCTTCATCTTTCATTGGTTCATTGTTTTTCATTTTTTTTTCTCTTTCCGTCCTTTCTTCGCATTCTTTCTTCTTTTTCCCTTTCTCTTTTCCTTTTTTTCTTCTTTCTTTTCGTTGTTCCTTCTCATCCTTACTACTTTTCCCCACATTTCCTTTTACCCTATGCTTCGCCCTTCCTTCTGTTTTCTTTCTTTTTCCAAATCTCCCTTTATTATATTATCTCACTGACCAACATTTTCCTGTAAACTGACCCTTGGAAACACTGGCTGTGTATAAAGGTGCATGAACTAAAAGTGATGTGTCTCAGTATTCAAAAAAGTCAATTGTTTCCTTTTGCGGTTCTTATTGTATTTAATAGGCATCTTTCAATGGTGAGAACATCCTGTTTTGATAACAGAGATACAAGTCTGAACACAAATGTGACCTCCACTAGAGATTTTTATCTTTTCTCCACCTAATATCTAAACAACATATACACATTTATCTTTTTATAAGCTCGCACGCATCACACGTACACTCACACAGGCACGCAACATTGGTGGAGCTTTAGGCTTCGGAATCAGTAGCTGCAAGTAGTTGTTCGAATCTGAGATGGAGATCTCTAGATTCTAGAACATGTTAAGGGTATTCCACATACCTGATTGAGGTGAAGGCCCTGGGGAGTTATGCTGACTGCTTGACATTCACGCTGAAACAAATTTGTAGAAAAACAATGTGTCTCTCTCTAGTTACAAATGCCAAACAGTTTTGTAGTCCCTTCTTACATGCCTTCTTTTTATTAAAGGCCAATCGCGAAAATAACATTATACAAAAGTTTCCTAAACTGGATATAATCTCTGCAGCACACAGGTTCCGTAAACGTGAGACCCGCCTCTCTTTTTTTCTTCCTTATTGTAGCTTTCTGATGATGTATTTCTAAATGGTAGTTATGGCAACCTTTTGTGTACGCGATGTGCGTGCATGAGAGTGAAGTGCCTTGACTAGACCTGCGTGTTTCATTATTGGCTGATGTCACTGGTAAATTGATGGAATTCATTTTGAAACATTAATGACTAGCTTTGATATGTTTAGTAGACTTAATTAATACAATGTTGGATGTTGAGCTATAAAAATAAAGTATTTGAGGTTAAGAATTGATTAATATTAGACAAACGTACGTGAGACTTTTCGTGAGGATCTCATAAGTACGTTCTATTTCATAAAGTCTGGGGAGTGAGAAAAAGAAAAAAATACGAAAGAGATATAAAAATATAAAGACATGTATTCTCAGGAGATAGTGATGGAATAAATGGCTATAACAGAGAGAAATGGAGAGACACAAACTCACGAATAGAAAGACACTTAAGAAGAGAGACAGAAAGAGATAAGAGAGAAGGAAGAGATATTGATAGAGAGAAGGAAAGAGTGAATGAGATAGTGACGATGGTACTTATAAATAGCTTCACTTATAGAAAATGTTTATTGACATTAATTGAATGAGAACTAGACTAATGATTGATAATTTAATTAGACCACGAATACATGCGCTATACTTAATAATCCTTTTGAAGCATTAACTTTATTAAAAGACAATAGTAGCATACAATAGATTCAATAGAAGAACAATACGAAATAAGCATGAGATGAACGGGCAGTGGAGATCCAGATATGTATTTAGTATTCGAAAAAGTGAAAAGTTGTCAAGGGATCCTCAGATTCTATAAAAAGAAATCAAAGAACGCAATAAGGTTACGCAAAAATGATTACTTACAGATTTAGTATCATCAAACTAAAATAATATTTGACTTAGACTAGAGCAATACTAGAATATGTTTCCTCTTTTATTAGATCTCGCAGCTCAATATTTTATGGATATTAGAATACTACTAGAAAAAAAATCAGAAATCGGCTTATTACAAAGTGAATAATTAAGCATAACAAGAACAACACTTCAGCAACATTCACAATACTCCAGGACTGAAGAGTGCAGCGTAAAGTGGCAATAAATCATAACAATAAGCAGAACAACATAACAATAACCTGGTCTTACAATTTATAACAACATAACTTTTAAAACAAATACTTCAGAGAAACACAAGTATAAAGACTTTTCTTGTTCCTTGCTCCAAGACAAACTCTAACAAGAATTTTTTTTAAGTGCCACACAGGAGTGAGTGTTGGACTCAGGACAACCAAAGACTATGTGAAGTGTATATCTGTAATTAAACAACTTGGCTGAATCAACGCACAGATAAGCGTATGACGTAATAAAATCGGAACGTTGTGACAAATAAGAAAGCCATGTCAATGTCAGCTGACATTATTACCTGTCACTGTTTAAAATGGATGCTTCCACCACGTCTTTCCAATCGAGAGGCTAAGTACGCTTGAACTTTAGGTTCGACACCCGACTTTGGCAGAGTTGTGTTTACTGAGCAAAGGTAGCACGGAAAACCTTCTCCCCAAGTGGTCCACCAATGAGATTGGACCATGGCGACCTGAGCTTGCTTATAAGCATGAAAGTAGCGCTATATACAATCTATAATTTACTTTTAGTTACAATACTTCGGTATCGACTTCTTTATTTCCTAAACATTTCTTTCCACCGACTATTAGTTCCCTTCCAGCGTCGTCTGCTTTCATTTCCGACACTGGAGACTCTGGTTATAGTGTGATTCTTGCAGAACTTTCTTTAGAAAATTAATAAAATAAAATAAAAATGAAAGCACAGAATCACAACTGCCTCTAAAAAACAAACCTCGGTCATGGAATGCAGACACATTGGCCGGCGGCCATTGAAGTTAATTACGAATGATGCAGATATTGATTGTGTTTGATATGGACGGACTTGCAGAAGCAATTGTTCTACTGCCCTATACATTCCCTTTATGTATCGACGGACCCTCATTTCTGACCGTTAATTGGTCGATCATTGCACCAAATTAATTAAATTGGTTCTGAAATAGTGGTGGAGCTGTTGGGATTGTTAGTCTTATTTTTGGACGTTTGTGAAAAAGCAGCGTGTGTGTGTTCGTTTGTTGAGGAGTGTGACTAGGTATTTTTTTTTACACAGATCTTCAAAACATGTTTTACATTAACCACAGACTAAAATCTAAAATAAAAGTTCTCTCTATATATAAACTACTGATACAATCTTTGATTAAAGTGCAGTCTACAGACGTTATTTCATAAAACCACAAAAAAATCGTTGTTTCATAAAACCACAAAATCTTCTAAAGCTTCTTCATACAACAAAAGTAAAATGTAAGTTCGGCTACTATACAGAATTTCCTGTTTTCTCTATGGGGTAAATCATGCGCATACAGATTAGATCATTTGAGCGTGATGTAACGGTACATATTATTTTTTTTATAGTTCTTTTAGTGTTTAAGTTGTTGCGCTTCTGGTTTGGGAAAACCCATTTCAACACATCTACCAGTATTAATCTCTACTCTATTTTCTCTAACTTTTCATTTCGCCTAGGGACATTGGTTCCGTCCACTCTTTTGAAGACATGTACTTTATGTGAAGTAACGCACGTTGGCACGGGTTACATATGTACTCTGGGGGACAGAAGAACTGGCCAGGTTTGCCCGCAAGTTTTAATGGCTTCCTCAACTCCTTTATCAGAACTATGTTTTCCAAATCTAAGATGAGCTGATTCTAGCACGCAACGTATCGCTAGTCAATCTTTCCCCCACCTCTGCTTCAGCTTCGCAGCTTCTGTCGCATGATACTGAACGCGGACATTCATCAATAACCGATATCCCCCCCCCCTTGCACGTTCTTGTTGCATTGGTCCGTGTCGGGGTCTCAAACGAAACACAAGCCCAAATTATTTCCAAGTGTATGTGCTTTGTGTGAGATGGTGTTTGTGTGCGTGCGTGTGGCACTGGCGTCCGAGCTAGTTGCTCATCTTGGGAAGAGCTGTCGTAATTTATACTTAATTTAGATGTGACAAGTCTCGGGACAGACAAGGGCGATGGACGGGAGACATCGTTAGATGAAATACACCAGCTCAACGAAAATAACAACGAACAATGATTTACTGGATATACACACATTTTTATTTTCCTTTTTATAAAGATTCCCTTACATGAACACAGTCATTTCCTATCCTCTGTCTGGAGTTTCTTTCTTCGCTTCTTTGCCTCCCGACGCATTTTTCGCATTTCATTTTTGTTCATATACACAATATAAATAATAATAGTAGCAGTTTTGAATGGTGACGGATTCTTGAGAGGAAACTAGATCTAGCTACTGCGTCTCTGTGCTAGCCATTTTATACCAATGACATGTTTTGGCAATGTACATGTTTTGACCATGTCAATGTTTTGACCATTGGCCAACTTCAGCTATCTTCGTGAAACTTCAGGGATCGAAGAAATTTGATGAACTTACTTTTCACGATCTAATCTGGAAAAGAAATGTCACCTATAAAATATGTATCTTTTGGTGATGTTTTTTTTTTTTTTACAATATGGCAACCATCTGATCCTACATGAGACATCGGCTTTATCTGATGCAGGTTTTATCAATCATGGAGGCATCCACGCTTCTCTATCATATCTCTGGTGTAAAGTTTTCTCCAGATTTAATCTTCTATCACATCAGTTTTATTACTTTAAAAAAAAACAAACAACAACAACATAATACGTTTATACATATTTCTATGCAGTAGAATCATTAGTATATAGTCATAGTCTTTGATTATTATTTTTTTGTATTTTAGCCTGTTTGCCTGTCGTGTACCTTTATTTAATGAAAATAAAAGAAATAGGTTTTTAAGCACAACAAGCTTTTCAAAATTGCATTATCTATTCATTGAATGTTCTTTTGTTTACAATAATAATTCATTTACACAAAAGTTATTCATCTTATTATGATTACGTGAAATTAATATAAAAAGCTATTTTCTTTATATGCATAATTTGCATTGACTTTTTTTGTGTATTATTTAACTTTGCATCTATAGCAAATTATCATGACATTCCACTTACATTTACATGCCCATGTTTTTATTGCACTAAGTTTAATCTCTGAATATTGGTTGTTACCATCACTTTCTCGCTATTATAAACCATACAATGTAGTATAATTATTCAGCTAATGTTCTGAAGCAGATTAACCTACTGACTTGACCTTTTTTTTTCTGGTTTCTCTTACAACAGTGATTGCAGCACGGAGCCAGCATGCCGGTGGTCAGCGCCCAGTACTCGACACCCGGCCTTCCGGCGTCACAGGGCCTCTACGACCCGTCGCTGGAGTCCGACGCCTGCGGCGTGGGCTTCGTGGTCAACATAGATGGCATCAAGTCACACCAGGTCAGTTCCATTGTCTTCTGGCACGCAATCGAGTGGGCGAGGGTCAGGGTGGGCAAATTGGTAAGCCCCTGAAAGAGCATCAGCCTGTCTTGTATCAGGTGGTCAATCTGTTACTTAAATGTCTCGTATAGTCTTTATTTCATTAGTGGTTACATTACATTTGACTATTGATGCTTGTTTGACAGATTCTCTAAATGTAAAGCTCCTATTGGGTAGAAAGTAAAAACAACAAACAAACAAACATTGTTAACGTATAGACATTTCAACGTACTTGTAACCATAAGGTATTAGCACTTATACAATTAATCTGAGGACTGATGATTAAACCTCCCACATTTTTCTGAACAAAAAAAAATCTGATTCTATCTAATTGGCTTCCATTAAGACTCCAAAGACTTTTCTGAATCAATGTAATTGGTTTCCAGTAAGATTCAATAAAAAAAAAAGATTTAATTAGTCCTAATTTATTGGGTTCGTACTTGAAAGCTGAAATTTGCACAATTATTTCTTTTACCGGACAACACAAGAATCAATAAAATAATTTAACCAAATAGTTAATTAACTGCTGGTAATTAATTATTTTGTTTGGCATCTCAAACAAGGGAAAGAATTTGTACTTGACTGAAGTGGTGGTATAAGCTGCACTAGTCCCCTTTATAGATCGTCTTCTGATTCGCAGTGAACACAACTTGAAAAATAGGATGAGACTATAGAAACCATAGATAACTCTACAATCTTCCATGTTCATAAGCTCTCCACTAGCAGAGTGGTTACCGTGTTAGCATAAGAAGCTTGAGCAGGCTTGAGCCATGAGTTCGAATTTAGATCGTTTCCCCTTTTTTTTTTTAAATGCTCTTTTTAATTGTTAGTCTAGATGTATTACAAAATAAATTACATGACTGATCCAAACTAGTTGATACAAGGTAATATAAGCTTTTTTTTTTAAAAGTATTTTCTATGTTTTTTTCATATTCTTCTGTTCAGTTTCAAAGTTCTCAGACCTAGGGACCTAAAGAGATATATGAAGGTGACTTTTAATGTTTGTACATGAGCAAAGACTGCTATTACATAATAATAATAAATAAATAACAATCACCCCTGAGAATAAATCTTGCATCTAAGGAATTTTGTTGTTAAAAGCTCTTAAATAAAATAGTTCTGTCAATTTCATATTGTATTGCGTCAGTGTGGTGAACTAGTTGCTGGAGTCTAATGTAGTATTTAGAATGCACCACCTTCGGACACCTTTGATTTATTGTCTATCCTTAATGTACTGATAGCGTTTGCACTAAATACTTCTCATAAAATGTAGATGGTATTGATCTTGGCAAGCCCTCTAACTACTCTAACCTATCGAAAGTTAGAATTTATTGCAGATTATATAGGAATATTTAAACTGTTGTCTTCGTGTGCTGGTTTGAAGTCTTATGGAAAAATAAAAGTAGCACATCTTCCCAGAAATATTTTTACTTTTCCTTGCGAGTTTTGTATAAAAAAATTATAGCAGTAAATACATTGCAAAACAAAAAAAAGTAATTTTTGAAAAGGAATTGCATATTCTTACAAATACAAAACAACAATTTTCTGAAATCGTTATCATAATGAGAATGTATATAATGGATTGATTTTATGAAGAACAAAAATATAAACGAATAGATTATAACCATGTGTAACTAGATAGCCACAGACAATTGTTTACATCGTTCAAACACGCCAGTACAAAGTACAAAAAAAAAAGGCTCATCGGAAGACTCATTGAATAATTAGTGTTGACAATGTAAACTAAATATTTTAAGTATGTTGATCGTGTATTCAGTGTGCAGATAACAGTTGTTAGGGAGGATAAGTCATGTAGATACACGAGGACAATGCAGATATGCGGGTTATTAGACTTGTCACATGGATGGCTGCCTGGTCAAGGGGGTCTTCGATGGTTCCGAACCCTGCCCGCCGCCACCGCCACCCCCCCCCCTTCCAGCGGGATGTTTGGGCTAGAAGTTAATAATATTAAATTCTGAAGGAATATCTGAAACATCTATCTATCTATCTATCTATCTATCTATCTATCTATCTATCTATCTATCTATCTATCTATCTATCTATCTATCTATCTATCTATCTATCTATCTATCTATCTATCTGTCTGTCTGTCTGTCTGTCTGTCATCTAAATGTATGTATGTCTAAAATGTCTGTCTAAATCTCTGTCTATTCTTGTCTGTCTGTATAAGAGAACAAATACAACTCTAGGTTATAGACGACGTCTTAGAGACTACTAAGCTGGAGATAATGTGATATTTAATACTTGACGTTAGTTGTGCTTGCGTGGGTTCTTTGTTGACTTACTCATATCAGTAGCAAGAAGAAGAATGCCTAAATAATGGACCAACCATTGTCGTAGTGTGTTGCTGGTCTCTGCCCCGTCCTTTACTTTCAGTCTTGTACACTTACGTTCTGCCTTGTTGGTACTGCTGTAATAGTGAATGGTGTCTCACTTGTTTAGTCACCTTGGGTATAACCTTTTGGATTTGGTTAAACATTTTTTTGAAATAACCAGGACAGAGGTGTTGATGCTTGATATAAGGGTGGTGTAGGGGTGGGGGTATTGGGAGAAGGAAAAAGGGTGAGACGGAGTTGCTATGACTAATGCTATGTACGGTCTAATGCAGTGGTAAGGTCTTATCTCATTTAGTGTTCACTGTTTTTTTTTAGGGGGGGGGGGGAAGGAAGGGACATATTGTGTTCGCCGACATTGAAAGATGAAACAGAGGTAGCAGACGTTAACCTGCGTCAATTCAGTCTTTTGGAGGTGACCTTTCATTAAGTGTTGACATAGTTGGCTGTCCGCTGTAACCGCGCCTTCTTCCAGCTCAGAAATTATTTTTCTTTTATATTATGATTTCACCGAGTGACAGTTCTATACACTGACCATTTTGTTGATACAATCATTGAACTTTAAATCCTACTCTTTTATTTCACCGTAACATACTATGATATATATCAATGACTCCGACCAACGTCCTGCGGGCCCGCGATGTGACTATCCGACCCTTCTAAACATCTGTGCAAAATGAAGCTGTTGAGTCAGGTTATGTTCCATGTATATGTATATGGCCTCAAGGTCGGGCACCAGACTATATCCCCTTCCCCTATTCCAGTATGTACGGTGTCACGCCTGTATCCAATCATTACCACTAAAATTGGGCAATTATTATTGTTAGGAATGCAGTGAATGAATTCTTTAGCTGTTTTATTTTTTTTTCCTACGGCGGTGATTAGACCGACCCAAAAATTGAAGGTCGCTCGCTATACAGTGAAACGCAACCAGACAATTTCTTGACGTTTATTTTATAACCCCCAGTGCACACACACACACACACGCACACACAGTGGCGGCACCATAATACTATGTAATATCAAAACCCGGGCTCTGCTAATGTCTTCTCCACTCAATGGCCTCCTCCTGCATCAAGAGCCACCTTTCACTCAACTTTCACTCAACTTTCACTCAACTTTCACCCAACTTTCACTCAACTTTCACTCAACTTTCACTCAACTTTCACCCAACTTTCACTCAACTTTCACCCAACTTTCAACTTTCACCCAACTTTCACTCAACTTTCACTCAACTTTCACTCAACTTTCACCCAACTTTCACTCAACTTTCACCCAACTTTCACCCAACTTTCACTCAACTTTCACTCAACTTTCACCCAACTTTCACCCAACTTTCACTCAACTCACGTGTTCGAACATTTTATTATTTTTTTGGTCGCCTGATGTCTGACTCTTTTGTTTGAAGTTTTTGACAGATGTCTAATAGGCCTCAACTTTCCTTATCTAGGCTGTTCATTTTTAATTTAGATATGTAGATTGGACAAAGAAAGGGGGGGGGGGTCATTTTATATTTACACTTGGATTCTTTCATATCAATTTCATGAGTTAGTATATATTTCCATTAAATAGTTCCGGTTTGAATTCAAAGTTTATTTTTTAAAAGGTAAAATGGTGTTAGAAAAAAAAAATGTGTTATTGATAGTTGAGAGAACAATGTGAAATCCTGAATTATTGGCGAAGTATTATTTTTGTGGTTGCAGTAGCTGTGAATTTAATCAAATAAAATTGAAGTTCAAAATATTTTAAAAAAATGCTCAGTGTGCTTGGGTCCCATTGGTAGAGATCTGGGAGAAGTTTTCCTGCTGCTTTTTTTTTTTTTTAAAGTTGCTCGGGTCTGATGGAAGGTCCACGCGTTAGCCACTGAGCTATACAAGTACTTATAAAAATAGAAGGCTTTATAGTCTTAAAACGTTTATAGTTTAAATTTTTGCGAATGACCTAATTCTCTATAAAATAAAAAAAGCTTACCTCCCCTTAGCTTAGTCCATCCATGATATAAAGCACAAAAATAAGGCTTATGTATGCATTTCACAAAATAAAAATCAAAACCGTTTGACAAATATTAATAAACTTGGTATAAATAAATCATGGCGGAGACCGTAGTTTATGTTTAATGCCCCTCTCACAACCGGAGGGCCCTAAAAGTAGACAAAAGTAAATAATTGTATCTTTATTAAAGAACGAAACTTGTGGGGGATACCCGTTTTCACATTTGATATGAATATGTCGGCTGAACGGGTAAACCCATTTTTACACCCTACTTTTATTTTCGTGGCAAAATAAACAAAAATGTGAAGGGAAAATTGATTAACATTCGCCATGTTTGACAAAGATCTAGATCAACATCCAATCCACCACTAGATCAGGAATATGCAATCTAAGGCCCGCAGGCCGCGGGTAATATCCAGTTAGTTTCTAAATAAAGCAAAATTAATTAATTACGACCTTTTGATTAACTAATTGGTTAAATTTTTATTGATTCATGTGTTGTCATCGACAATGAATAATCGTTGGCAACGAACTTTTTAATATACCTGTAAGTATTTGTATTGTTTGTCAATGTTTTACACGTGTCCGATGTTCCTTCAGAGCTGAAGATAATCTACTTCCTAGTCCGAACCTCCTGCGGGACAACGGGGGTTGGCAGCTGGCAGGGTATGAACCCGGGACCATCAAGACGACCGAACGACGGTCCAGAGCGCATACTGCACTACCAGGCTAGGTTTTCTAAATTGCATAGCCCATTTCATCTATGTTCTCTTGTCCTTGTGTAATGTTTTACCCAAATGGTTCACTCCACATCCCCAAAAATTCTCCATTTGGTCTCGCTTTTATTTTACATTCTCTTACTGCATTTCATCTTTTAAAATGTCCTTCTAATTTCATCCGGAACTAGTGAAGCGAAATGTAAACAAAGAGGAGATTACTGGGGTTAACTTGATGTTTTGGAACATTTCCATGGCACACATTGAAACAGACGTTACGCAACTATTTAAGTCTATTTAGAAAAGTAATATTTTAAAAGTCATCTTTTACCATTTTGTAAATTTTCATAAATTCATACTACATCTTACCTACTGTGCTCAAGTAAATGTATGTACCGCATACCTTGGAGGCAAATGTTTTTCATTGACGCCTTGTTTTGTTTTTACTGCTGCTCGCCCTATCGATATAAACGCTTCAGTTTTCATACATCGTTCTATCAGATCATTTTTGTTGGGTCTGTTCTGTGAAAGTCTGAAGCTGAAACTGGAAAAGATTGTGAAATGAGTTCTCTAAAGATTCTATAATTAGCCTTACTGTGGATTCTTCAGGAAGTGATTCAACTTGCTCATCAACAGCGCGGGCTTAACCCTTATTTGTGGCCCCTCCTTGTCTCTCTCTCTGTAAGCTTCCACAGCCAGGAAATCGCCTTAAAACCAGGAGAGAAAAAAAAAACAAGTAGTCGTTTTGAGGGCCCCCCCTCCCAACACCAAGTATTTTTTTCCTTTATAAAAATATCGACTTTGTATTAGCTCTTGTGTAAACCAAGAATTCTACTAGGCTAAAAGCGGCTCTTGGACGTGTAGCCCTAAGTTGCGGAGCTTAGCGAGGTCTTGGAGCTTAACAGAAGGCCTTTAGGTTCGAGTCTTGTTGAAGTTCAGAATTTTTCGCGCTAGATTTTAATTTTTTTCCGAATCCGACCTTCTGAGGTTTGTTGGGGTAAATAATTATTTTGTTTGGTTGTTGGGCTGGCCACACGATACCTCCGTTTACAGTAGAGCACTGAGGCGTGTGACCTTTATTTGTCCTCAAAAGTCTCACAGACTAATTGTACAAATAAATCAGGACTCAGTGATAGATGTAGTTTCAAAGAAATTAGTTCCTGCCTTAAATGTGTTTTCTTTTCGTACTCTACAATCAATCAGTGAGAACCAAAATTAGTGAGGGGTGTTTGTGAAATGAGTGGCCACAGAAAAGACTTAATCTTGCGTGTACTAGTCCGAAGGTGTTGTCAGTGTCTTTTATCTTGCACAACTTCTTTCCCGCCATCTTTGTTGTGTTTAAGCAAACATTGTTTGCTATTAGTTTGTGGAAATCAATGCTCTAGTCACGTGCGTTTTCCTATCCATAGTGATGATTGGTTGACCCAGCATCTTTGACTGAAAGTCACAGCTAATACTTGTGTTTGTGTGCGTGTGGGTGTTGGTCTCCAAATGTAATGACGTATTTCTTTTAAGTCTTTGTAAAAAAAAAATGGTAATAGTCACGTGTGCATTTGAAATCTGTAAGCGAAATCAGTTTACGTGGATACATTGTTGTCGTAAGCGATGATAACTTGACCAGTCCAATGACTTTGTCACAGTTAAAGTTTGAAACATGAAAACAACTAGATGGTCACATGGTAGAAGTGATTAATCTTTCAATTCAAGAAAGACTGTAATGTATAATATATACGTTTTGTTGTTTTTGCTTTTTAAAGCCATATTTGTGACAATGGAAATATCAAAACTGTGACACACCTCCAACTATCCCCCACCTGAAGGCATTACCTTTGACATTCTCATGTACATGAAGAGATTCACACTGTTTCCAACTAACGATTGAATGAGATGGCTCCAAATTTATTTTTTACATTTTAAATAGTTAAACTTTCTTTTGCCAGTTGAACCACGATGCTGGAGGTAAAGGAAGGAAAAAGTATAATTTAAAAATCTCACACGACAGAGCCGGCTTTAAGCTTCTCTCTCTCTCTCTCGTCATTGACCATATTTTTTAATGACATCAAATCAGCTTAACTGAGCCAGGTTCTTGTTTCCAGACTCAGGCGGCAATCTCTCTCTCAATGGAAGACATCTCTGCCAAGTAATCTGTGTAAACATAATGTTCGAAGATACGTTTCCAAATTGAACGTTCATGGAGTCGACACAATACAATGCATTGGAGCCCTGTCTCGGCTGATTGATGCTGCATAAAGTCGAGATATTGTCGAGAAAAATCAGAATAGTGGTTTGGGGAAATCACTATTAGTCTATCAGTATCAGTGCGAATAGTAACTCAAGGGAGGCAATAAACGATATAGAGATGTTTATTTACATGGGGACATCACATAGAACAACGTCTGCCTTGAGCACAGCCTCTTCATAAGCTCCAGACTTGGGCGTTATTTTCTTCCTAATATAAACATCCTTCTCAGTCTAGTCTCTAAGAGTGCGCACCTTCTGCACTAGCTGGGATGGCGGTGTGCATGGTAGGGTTATAACAGTATTGATACTTTGTAATTTGATGTTGCATGTAGCAATGAAGCCAACAAGCTTACGAAGGAAACTTTTGTTACAAAATCGTCGGCAGCCTCTGCTGGTTTGTCATTTTGGTGTCTATCTGTGAAGTCCAAGGACAGTTTAATTAAGTCGTTGCACCTGTTTAGTTGAACTAGGAAGGAAACAAACTTACACAGGGCACTGTGTTACACACACTTAGATGACCTCGTTGTCATCTTTTGTCCATTTCAAAGTTCAAGGACATGTTAATAGCCGTTGCACCTATTTGGCTGAACACGAGCCTGAAATACTTTACTAAACACTGGTAACATTATTAAAGGAGATTTTGTGTTTTAAAGAACAAGGTAGGTAGAATCTATTAGGGGAAGTAAGTTATTGGATATTTGAATTTTCTATCGAGTTCGACCAGTAAATATGGTCTCCGGGCGTTTGTCAGGAAGTAAGCTTTTAGTCTGAAATATTAACTCTGTACAGTGGAGTTACACACTTGGAGGAAACACAGCCATTATGTGTTCATGAACTCGTTCAAACAAATGTCCACCTTGACTAGAAAGTAACTGGGCCATTTTCTAGGGGCCTAGGTCTAGATCCAGTGATCGGCTGGTTTGACGAGTCATTGTTTCCATTGTTGCCTGTTCTGTACTCTCAAGTTCAAGTTGTATGCTGACCACAGTGTCATTGTCCAGTCACACACTCTAACCACTAACACTCCAATTCCATTAACATTTCGCTGTGTACTTCTCTGGGCGATGGCGTAGTCAGGTTAGAGATTAACAAGTCTCTTCTCTCTCGATCAATTGTTATCAGTTTGTTCGTTTGTCTCTGTCCCAATTGTTTGTTTTTAGCAGCTTGAGCATTAGATTCAACACAAGCACGTGATAACACAAAGGTGAATGAGAAGAATCCAAAGAAATAAAACTCTACAATCTTACAATGAAAACATAATAATGGCAATCACCGTATGCAGTAAATTTACAATAATTCAGTGGAAATAATCAAAACAAAACGACTCATGGAATTATTTTTCCTGAAATTCAGAAATACCTGACTAGTCAAGACTACACGAGACTAAACTGTTTAGCTTTCTCGCCATTCAGTTCACCCTGCATCATCTCCTGTTTTATTTAGTGGTATTTGTATTAATGGTCAACACGTTGTTACTTGTGTCATGGAGGAGCTTGGACTTCATCGTCAATCTGATTTTCTTGTAATTTTGTAATTACAAAAAAATAAAAAAATAAAATTGACGATGGAGTCTCTTTTTGTGTGACTTTATTTTATCATATTATGTTGGTAAAGCGCTTGGCTTCCGAACCATGAGTCTCGGGTTTGAATCTCGTTGTAGACAGGGATTTTGAATATTGTGATTATTTAGGACGCCCCTGAGTCCATCTAACTTTTATTGGTAGGGAAAAAGTAAAGGCGGTTGGTCGTTGTGCTGGCTACATGATACCCTCGTTTACAGTTGGCCCTAAAAACCATATAGATTCCAAGGTCTGAAAAAAAGGAGTACTTTATTTTTTTGTAAATACTTGTTATTAACATTTATTCAATGCAAACTATCATTTTGATGTCTGCTTTTAATTTGGACAGCGACTTGGTCAACATAAGTCTGTTGGCGATCATAACTCTCGTGACACCGTCATTGATCCTCAGATCCAGTGTCATTAATGTCTCGCTCCTGATGATTGCGATGGACATTTCTGTGATTGTTTTATCGACCATTATGATTGGCAGTGCTCCACGTATTGTGGTTTATATGCGCGTCAAAGAAAGAATTGAAAAAAAAATGTAACCTGAACATCTGTCTTCATGTGACTTGAATGCCCACATTTTGTTTCATTCATCAGATTATTTTTTAAAAGAAGAATTGACTGCATAAATAAAATTGTCAGCAAGAGAAGGTCTCTGAAGTGAGCCCAGGCCAATTTAAAGGCATCAAAGCTGATAGGCGATTTCTGACAAATGTGATACATTTATTTGATCAAAGACCTCAAGAACTTCAGCTTCCATTGTCTCTTTGTACGTCCACAGAGTTGACATTGAACAGGACAATACGGTTTAACCTTTAACGCAACTCCCAAGACACACTCTAGTGTATGACATACTCACTTTTGTCTTCAAAATTGGAAATGATCTTCAAAAAAAAAAAAAGGACTTTATTTCCGTTTGTATTTTGCTTTATAACATGTCGCTGTTATTTTCAATTTTTTTATTTGAAAGCGTGCCATTTACTGACTTTGGCAATAAGGAATGTTTATGAATGTTTGTTGAAAACAAGGTGATAAACGTTAGTGTATGAGTCAGTGTATGAGTCAGTGGGATGTTGATATGTAAGTAGTACACAATGGTTAGACCACAAGCTTCCACCCTAGTTTTAGTTTATGTTTCTCACGCTCACTATTACACATTAAAGAGATGTTAACCTTTACGTATCACTCATTTGTATACCAGCTGTCCAAGATAGCCTGCAGGCTATTTCAAAAACATTAATCAATGGACTCATTTATGTAACACCCCGCCATTTTTTTTTCCCTTTTGTTTTTATTAATAATTTCTTAAAATTTTCTTCCATAATAATAATAGTATTAAAAAATTACTTCCTTTTCTATTTTTCTTTCTTTCTTCCTTTTCTACTTTCTTCTTACTTTCACTTATGTGTATTCAGTCATTCAGCACAACTTGTTAGAGCGTCATTGAAATGAAGTCCTAGTGTGTGTGTGTGACATACGGACTGACTTTTAATCAACTCCTCCGGGAAGATGGCTGTCTTCTGCTGGAGAATGGTGGCCCATTCCGACCGCCCTGCCTCGAGGCGTCAATAATTCAAAGTATGAGAAATAGAACGCACTAACTAGTGTCACTGAGCACAAATAAAACGCTATAAAGTTTGTTTTCCAAACCTTCTACCACTTCTTGTTGATAAGACAAGTTTCCAGTATTAATGCATATGCAGTAAGTTAAGGACAAGCCGAAGAAGTTCAGGGATACAAAGATAAATCACGAAATAATTCATGCACTTGAATACATATCACTTGAGGTCAAGGCAAAGGCCAAAGCGATTTAAAGTAAGAGTATAAATGCGCGATGGCTGAGTGGTAAAGTGCATGGCTTCCGAACCTGGGGTCCCGGGTTCAAATCTTGATAAATACTGGGATTTTTAATTTCGGTATCTTCTGGCGACTTTTGAGTACCTGACATTTAGTTGGAGAAAAGTTAAGGCGGTTGGTCGTTGTGCTGGCCACACAATACCCTCGTTAACCGAAGGATCAGATTCGTCAGGAACTTCCTCCTGTTTGAGCACTGATGTGCCATCGTGTAACTTTCCTCATTGCTTGTGTTTCACGTTTCCGAGTCTTGCGCCAGTGTGCTTTGCAAGGCACTAAGAATCTTTTTGACAGTAATGAACACTTTCAAACATGACTTCACAGTGTCCTTAAATAGTTTTCTTTGGCCGCCTTGAGAGCTTTCTTCTCTCGGCTGAGCAAAAGAGAAATGCTTGATTTATCCGTTACGGGAGATGTAAACATAGAGTTGAAGCTAGGTGCTGAAACAAATGTGGTACATACATATATTAAACATAAATGAATAGCGCTTTTTGACCGTTATTGTACAGGCTACATTAAACATTGTCTTTGGTTATTACTTTGGCCAGTTTGGTTGTTTAAAAGTTATCAGCTTTGTCAGTTTTCATTTTATGGCTGGTTTCGGCCCTATGTTTTTATTAATTGCCACAGCCTCCTTGTGTTTTCTTTATCATATTTAGACACCAATATCTTACTCACCTTTACTCAAAGTGTGCACAATTTATTAGTTGTTTCGCTTTAGTTAACTGTGTTTTATATCGACGTCTTTGGTCCAGTTTGACCTGTGTGTAATCATTCCCCTCTTTCTCCGTGTGTTGGTCAGTTTTGTCTCCCACTGTGCTCGCCGTTAACATTTTGTCTCTAACGACTTTTTGTCCAACAAAAGGTTTCCGATAGTCCGTTGAGACACTTCTACCGAAGGTCTGAGATTTAGTGGTCTCTAGTTGTCCTGAGCGGGGAGTAGTGTGTGTGAGCGCGTTTAGTGATAGAAGGGACAGGTTGGAGGACAAGAAGGATGAGGAGTAGTCTGGTGACTCCCCCCACCACCACCAAAAAAAAAAAAATTCTGGTGGGTTGATTGACGCTTTGTCCTCCTTAATTGAATTTCTCTTATTAGATTGTTTTGGAGAGGGACGGGAGGCTTGTCTGCCCGATGGCGCCCTGGACCGTAAAAGTCCCAGATATAATCCCAGATGTCTGTCCCCCTTCTACTCTCCTCAAGCTTAATTCACTTACCGCTGGACTCCCAGGACTGAGGGGACAGGAATAAATAGTGTTTGTTTTAAGACTTTGAAGTCAATGCATGTTGAAGGCTCTGCCCTCACAATGAGAGCTCCTACACGTTAGGTCAGATTGATATTGCCAGCACACTTTCCATTTTTCAGCAGACTGGGTCTAGAGTTTCCCTAAACTTTTGAACTTTATCAGTTTATACATTATACGCACGGACTAGTGTATTTTGGAATACTTTGTTTTTAAATACACATTTGAAGGAGTTAATGATAAACGGAATGAAACACAAGAAAAGGTTGGGAAGGGGGAGAGGGAGGAAGAAGCAATACAAGGAATAAAACAAGCTCTAGATGGGGAGGGGAGAGAGAGAGAGATTGTTGTATCGCTGGAGATAACAGGACACGACTAAATTACTAGAAGAAAAGTAAGTGACGCCAAAATGATTGTCAATTATGTTATCTATGTATGTATGTATGTATGTATGTATGTATGTATGTATCTATCTATCTATCTATCTATCTATCTATCTATCTATCTATCTATCTATCTATCTATCTATCTATCTATCTATCTATCTGTCTGTCTGTCTGTCTGTCTGTCTGTCTGTCTGTCTGTCTGTCTGTCTGTCTGTCTGTCTGTCTGTCTATCTGTATAATCTAATTTAATTTAATCTAACTGGACAGACAGACAGACTGGCAGACGTTGAAATTTTTCATCCTTTATTCCTGCACGCAGCACTAAGTATTGTGAGCCCATCAGGACAGCTCAGTGCGCTAGGTTATTACGTGCTCAGTGACGACCCTCGCCCATCTATCACCAGGAAAAGAGCCCCTAGTGTCATAGGACGTGACCAAGTTGACTACATGGCTAGTCAGAAATCAATTAGACCTGACCATTTAGAATGGCACATTAGAGCCTATTTAGTGCTTGTAATAGACTGCTGTGTCGGTGAGGCTCCGGCTAACGAGGAGTCTTATAGAAAGCATTCAGATACATTTGGGAAAAGGTTGCTGTGGAAAAGAGTGGGGGAGGAGAGAGTGACAAAAAAAAGGGGGAGGGGGGAGTGAAGAATGTATAGCAATAGAGATATAGGAAACGTCGATAGACGCTGGGTAGAAGTTATAAAACAAATGTACAAACACGACACAATTAAAAAGAAAAACGGGTTTTAATGAAAGTTTTAATGGGACTAGGAAATATTAAGCATGTCACAAATGAGATTTAGACAATATCGAATTTTTGTTTTTTGGTGTTATAAGTGTAAATTACATAATAAGAAAAGAGAATGAGAGAGAACTAAATGTGAAACTCTGCGACGGGACTAGAAGTGAGGGGAAAGGACCCTGGAGTCATAGCGGGACTAGGAATTATTCTTTTCTTTTTTCTTGATCGAGATTGTTTTTATCTGCTAGGTTCTCTTGCAGTCTACGCCATGGTAAGGTAGCCTGCTGTTCTTCTCACCGGCCTCGAACTTATGTTGTTTCACGCCATTTGCGCTTGGCTTCCGAGCCGAGGGGTCACGGGTTCGAATCTCTGAGAAGACTGGGATTTTTAATTTCGGGATTTTAAGGACACCCTTGAGTCCACCCAACTCAAATCTGGGGGGAGGGGGAATGGGTACCTGACATTAGTTAAAGAAAGTAAAGCGCTTGGACGTTGTGCTGTCCACGTGACACCCTTGTCATAGTCGCCCCTGTAGATTGCAAGGTCTGAAAGAGGCATATGTCTTGGCCCAGTACTTGTTAATAAAACTAGGACTCCAATGGGGAATGACACACAAAAAAAGATTTATTATTTTGGATCAACACGAAAGTACACTTACACTGCAGTTAATCTAGGAATAGTGTTAGATTTGTGCCTTCTCGTATAACGTCCAGCAGAGTAGGTCGGGCTAATCAATACAATGTTTTGAATTTCTTTTATTGTTATTTCTTGGTGTTTTTTTTTGCTTAAACCATTTATGGCTAAAGTGACTGCTGGTTGGCTGGCCATAAATCCAAACATAGGTCAATAAAAAGTACATTAGTTCGAAACGCTAATGACGTACAAATGATGTGACAGTAACATTGTCTTACATTTCTCGTTGGACCAGTGCGTCTATTAGTGAGCGTGTGTGTGTGTGTGTGTGAGAGAGAGAGAGAGAGAGAGAAGAGCGCTAAGGAAAATGTTCAACGCGTGATTATCTTTAAAAAAAAATAAAAATAAAACAAACTATTCACACTGAATTCAATATATATATATATATATATATATATATATTTAAAATGCATCCACTATCAGAACCAAGAAAATGGTTTCCAGTGTTAGTCCCGTCACATTGTTGGTTAGCTGAATTCCTTTTGTTTTGGCTGCAAGTTGAAGTGAGACAACTTGGTTGAGAAGTGAGTCTCTAGTCGTTACAGACGTGAACCAAAGTCTTCGTTGCCTCAAATCCTTCTTGCTTTTGTTTTGCATTTTAATTTTCTTGACATTTCATATATGGAAGAAAAACACCAACAAAAATACATCTGACCGGTCGGTCCATAAGATTAATATTCGAAAAGCCAAAACTCTGAGACGATAGGAACATTGTTACACGATCAAAACGGCATGTCATAAACATTCCCACAGGGCACTGTACTAGGTAGCTTTTTATTAAGATTCCTTGAGCTTATTGTAAGATTATCTGAGCATATTGCTAGATTCCCCCCCCCCCCCAAAGCAGATTGTTAAATTCTTCCTTCTTGTTCCCCTCAAATATTGGAAAGGCTTCTACGTTTTGTAGAATTAAAATCCTGCGAATAATTTACGATTATAGAAGTCTCCTTTACTCGAAGGTTCAAGAAACTGTCTGCCATAAATATATATTATAACAAGTCATCACAGTCCGCCAATAAGTGCCAGCAAGATTGAAGTCATCGCATGTTGGGAGACAATGAACACTCTTGCTATTCAATCATCATTAACCACGCCAAGTCTTTCACTGTACTAGGTCACAGTTGATTACAGCGTGTTAAATGATGAGATGTGCGGGTCAGTCGCCTTGCTGTTATTTTTTTCCCTGCAAACGTCTGTTCTAAATATATTTTTTAAAATTAAAACTACATGTTGTCTTTATGCAAACGCCCTTTTGTTAGTGTCTTTTGTTAGTGTCTTTTGTTAGTGTCTTTTGTTAGTGTTTTCAACGCCTCCCCCCCCCCCATTTCTTTAGCATTATAATCCTATTATTATTCAAATTCGCTTCTAGCTACCTTTAGAGAGATATCTACATTAACATTAACGCTAGCTATATATATATATATAGAGAGAGAGAGAGAGATCTACATTAATACAAGGTTACAAAGACAGTTTGTGTGGAAACACAAACTTAAAATCGGCCCCCGAAGTGGTCCACCCAGGCAGGCTTCAATATTTTCAGAAAGAACATCCAAATAAAATTATATCAAAGACAAATGAGAGATAAGAATGGAGAAAGAAGGTTGACAGATCTTGTGTAGTGCCCCAACGGTGCAGCAGATCAAAGGACAGTTGCAAGTGAATGCAAAGTTAGATGTGAACCTGGCCTAACTAGTTCCCCTTTCAGACCTTGTGGTTTATAGGGCAGATGATGTAAAGTTCATCTGTTTTTGTGGCCTACGGTTAACGAGGGTGTCATGTAGCCAGCACAACGACCACCCGCCTTTACTTTTCCCCAACTAATGTCAGGTACCCATTAGAGCTGGGTAGACTCAGAGGCGCCCAAGGATTCCGAAGTTGAATATCCCAGTCTTCACCACGATTCGAACCCGGGACCCTCGGTTCTCAAGACAAGTGCTTTACCACTCAGCTACCGCGCCTCGCCAGGCCTAACTGAAGTCTTATAAATAATTTAATTGTTTTGAAAAGGCTCAATCTCTTATTCGAATCCTCAAAAAAAAAAAAAAAAAAATTTCGCAAAAAAAAATAAAAAATGTTAAAGATTACTATTCGTTTTAAGTTAGGTCTAACTTATAATGCATACTAATTAGCTTTTTCTCTTTAAAAAACTGCTTGCATAACTGATTTTAAAAATTAGATTTTTCGCTTTCAGGAAAAAAAAATAGCCGTTGCATCAGAACTTTGAATGGTCTAAAATATTATGATGTCGGATTTTCAATATCTTTTCTAGTTTACGAGATCTAAACGGGACAGACGGTCAGACGGACAGACATTTCACACAAAACTAATAGCGTCTTTTTCCCTTTCGGGGGCGGCTAATAAGCGGAACCCACAGTTATTACAAGATCCAAGCATTATGATGCTGGAGACTATCCTGCAGATATTGATCATGTAAGATTAACCTGGGCCTCGGAAAACGAAAGGATGTGACGACATTTTAAATCTGCCATGAACTGCAGCCCTAGCTTATCGTTTAAGCAAGGCCTGATTAAGATCGATTGATGCCCAGCTCACCGATCGGTTTTGGTATCAGTATTTCCCTCGAAGGTGAATGTTTGCTGAGCTTTATGATCTGTTGGCAGCCAGTGGGGGTGGGATTTAGTTTAATGCTTTCATTCTCACGTTTCAGAAGACTAAATATATCCGTTGCGCCAATTTTTAGCGCGAAACACGTGATGGTGAAATAGAATTTTTACAATAGCGCTTAACCGCTTTTAGTTTTCGAGATCTTAACGTGACAGACGGACTGGAGGACAACACAAAACTATAGCGGGATTTTCTTAAAGAGGCCGCTCGAAATGTTTGTAACTTGTAAGTCATCTATAATATTCTCTTGAGGGTTAGGCGAGTGCAAATATTCTTAGAAGAAAGAAAGCCTTCTGATTTCACTATCCATCCGATTTAGGCCGATGTGGTATTTATGTCACGTCTGTTCTATTTCTTAGCCAGAGAAGATAAGAAACACTCTACCAATCAAGGGCAGTAATTGTGGCCTGGGGAGTGAAGTAATGAGCAAAGACTTTGTTTTCTCAAATTCCACTTTTTACCCTCTTTCCGCTAACTCTAATTGCTTTGACCCACTGTTCTAGAATCTACGTCTTGTCATGTTCTGATCCTCTGATACGATAGGTGTTCACTTTGGATTTTAGTTTTCTTCACATCAGGAATCTAGCTCCATGATATTCTGATTCCCGCAGAGCCTAACTCTGATCCTCCTCACTCTCTTTGTCATCAGAGACCAGAGCACTGGGGGTCATCTACAAAACATTGTCTTCATCTGTGCCTGTCACTAGGTCTAATAGGCTGAGCACAAACTTTGCTGTGTGTGTTCTATAGTATTCACAGCTACTAACCATTGCTTTGACAGCTTTTGCTATGACAAAAAAAGGCACATTCCCTTATTGCCACTAAAAGGCTTTTTCTTTTTAATGACACCAGAGTGAGACTTAATATAAAAAAACGTTGACCTCCCGATACAGATCAATAACGGCCATTTTTATTATGACATTTTCTTTTTTTGCCGCCATCCATTCTTAATGAATTCAGCTCTGCCATTCCCCCGGCATAAATTTACCATCCGAACACGAAGTGAACTGCTTTTACTTAGGAGGTATTTCTTATATAGTAAAAGAGAGATTGAAATAAAACAGAACGCCTCCAGGACCTACAGTTTGTTACACTTTGTTGTTTGCTAAGCACGAGGTTGGGGGGAGGGGTTAGGTCATCTAAATCGTAGCCATTGACTCCCGCCAGTAAATGAGATGTTTAAATTTGAATGTGAGGAAGCCAGGCATCACGTGCTGCTGAAGTTAAGACACAGTTGGATGGTTTAGATTTGACGTGCTGTCGTTATTGAAATCGTTATTGAAACCTACCCCCCAACCCCCAAACACACACACACACATTGCGGCCCCTGATTTGAAAATGGAGTGAGTGACTTGTATAGTTGATACTGGGACTGGACTTCTTTTATGCTTCACAGTAACAGTTCCGTTTATTTTTCTCTCTTTCTGTCCGTAAACTGTTTTAAGAATTATTTCGCATTTTTTCTTCCTCTTTAAAGAAAAAAACAACTTTTGAGCATACTGTTCATTGAGAAATATGTATTGCAAAGTATGACATCATGTGGCCAAGGCTTTAAGAAAAAGTACAGTGGTCAGATAGTAGATTTATGGGGAGCGGTAATTTATGAGTAAAATACATCGAATACAAAAATTCGAAGCTGATTTGCTTGTTTCAAGCGGCCTATTTGTTTTGTTTCTACCTCCACCCCATTCCTTGACTTTCATTTTTTTCCAATTCACATTCCTACTTTTGTTTTGTCTTTCTTTTCACAATAAAATAAAAAAAACTATAGCTTTTATATGCTTATAGCATGCTCAGAGCACTATGGTACAATCTCATTTGTGAACCAGTTTGGGGGGGGGGGGGGAATCGGGGAGAAAGTTTTCCGTGCTGCCTTTAGGTGCTCAGTAAACACAACTCTGCTCGAGTCGGGTGTCGAACCTCGAGCCCCCTTCTAGGTAGCCAAGCCAAGTTCAAGCGTACTAAGCCTGTCGACCACGCTTCTCACAATTACGAGCCTGCACACCGAGTTCTCATGTTCTCTGCTCGTGAAGCAGCTTGCTAATAACCAAGATGACTGCAATATTTCCTCTGAATCACATTTAGTAAGTTAACTTGGTTTAAGTCGGTTCAATCATGTCGGAAACCATCCTGTAATTAATAATAGATCTCCAACCAGATGCCCTACGGCCGCCCTACGTAGATAGAAAAAGAAATCTTTGTAAATAAAAACGTAATGCTGTGTGGGACAAGCTTAGGAATTGATCTCGGTGATACTCGCTTCTGGTATCGATCTCAGCGGATGCTTACATGGCTCCTCTGCGGTGATTAAAGGAAGCTAATGAGGTGTTTGTGCTCAGGGTGTAAATGTGTATCGATTTCTCGATTCCGGGTGGTAGTCACCGTGTGCTTTCATTGTCCCGTTTCCATCTTCTCTCTTCCCTGGTCTCTTGGGGGGGGGGGGTATCGAGGCATTGGGTAACGATGCCAGATCTCCGCCGAGATTAAATTTCCGCAGGGTGGAATATGACGTTCCGAGTCATAAATGGAATTGTGTCGCATTGAATGAAACTTGTCCGGACTTCTCAGCATGGGGTTAATTTACTAGTGGGCTTGGCAGTGAGTAGTCGAATAGTGTTTGAGTTTCCCAGACTGACCTGATACAATCGGAGGAATCGATTCTGTTTATTTAGCAATGGTTTGTTTGCGCAAGTGTGTGTCAATTCTGTTTGTGCTTTTTTTCCACTTAGCTGTATATTATAATGTCCATCTCCCTCCCTCTCTCTCTCCCTCCCTCTCTCTCTCTCCCTGTCTCCCCTCTCTCTCTCCCCCTCATTCCCTCCCTCTTTCTCTCCCCTCTTTCTCTCCTCTCTCTCTCCCCCTCTCTCCCCCCGCTCTCTCTGTCTCTCTCTATCTATTTAGCTAGCTAGCTAGCTATCTAGCTATATTATATTATAGTCTCTCTCTCTCTCTCTCCTGCGACTTATGAGGGTCATAGTAACCTCGCATTCTTTGACTGTGGTTATACATTGAGGGACATTTTATTCGATATAACATCATCTCTCATTTTTGGGTGCACTAATTGACATTCAAACTATTATTTGATTTCTTCTCACTTTAGTTTGCCTTAGCCTACACTTACGTTGGCAACAGTTACACAATACAAATAATAGACTCCCCCCCCCCTCCTCCCCGTTCCCTTTCTTTGTACCTTGTATTTTCTGGCGACGTCATGACTGATGGCCATCCCACGCGACGTTTGTTAAACGAAGCCAGCCCCAGACGCCATTCGGTGTATTCTCTCGGACTCAGCGAATTGATGAAATTCTTTCGCAACTTAATTGTCCACTTGTCATCCCAGATACCTCTGATACCACGTCTATTTCTAGAGTCCATTCTCTTGTTTTAGCTTCTTCTGTCATTTTTTTTTAATTTTTTAATTGTATTTTTTTTAAAAGATATAACAACACTCTTCCCTTAATTCCATCAACAAATAATTCAGTCACAGCGTTGTCCCTTTGAAGAGCTCTTTTTAACGGCACAGAAAGAGGAAAAGCCGCAAACAGTTGGTTTGTGTGTGTGTGTGTGTATGGTTTGACTGTCCGTCCGTCTGTCACGTTTTGAGCAACTTCTTCGCTCTCTTTTTTTCTTCTTCTTCTTTTTCCTTAGATTAACCAAAAGCGCTATTGAAAATCCGATTTCACCATATAATAATAATAATAATAAGGCTTGTCTTCGAGTCCAAAGATTATTGAGGAATGCAGTATTTCCCGTGACAACGCAGCTCCAGCTGTGACCTACATATTTTTCCACAAGCATAACCATTGTCCGCCGGTGATGAAACATGGGCTACTGATACTTTTGATCTTCTGAAAGCTAACTCTTTCGTTTACAAAATTTAAATGTATAAACTTTTTTTTTTCCCATACAAAGTCACTAACCGTTGGCAGAAACAGAGTGACATTTACACCATCTGTCCTATAGATCGCAAGGTCTTAAAGGGATACTTTACTTTGACTTTGCTTACCAAACAGCGGACTGTAATGCAGTGTGTTTGTGTGTGTCTATAATGACGGTGGGAAGAGGTTATATTGTATATATTTTTATATATTTATACCGTTGGACTATTGGATAGATGGATGAGCTGAAATAATACCTACAAAGGGTACTTTAGTAAATGATGTTTTCCCATCTGTTTCTGTGAGACAAATGTTTAGGAGAGTTTTGTGAGACCGTCACTTCAAACCAAAGCCCACTTATTCATATGTTCAAGTCCTCATACGATGTTTAACTGACGCGAATTCGAACTCGGGTGAATTGTATTACCGTTATCATCTTTGGATTCATGTCACGAATACACAATGGATTCGAACCCGAGACGTGGCCAAGATCTTTTCCTCGTAGACTTGCATCGATAATGGTGTAAATATTAAAGTGTGTAGAAAATGAAAAAACAACAACACAAGTAATGTCTGTAAGTCTGGCCGTGAGACTACTTCCTAACTAATGGAAGAAATAGCCCGTTGAACTCACGGTAGAAGGATAGCAGCATGCAAGTCAGGAGAAAGCCATCTTGTCTAAAAGAAACAGCACTCGCCCCAGGTCTCTTGGGACGCCCCAACACTTGGTCCATTCAAAGGGGGAGATAATGTCCTGATCTCCATTCCGAATATTACTCTAACGTATTGATTACCAGCAGACGATGGCCAGGAAAGCCTCCAATGATAGGATGTGGTTGTAAAATACGTCACGAAACAGACAAACTTCTAAAAAATTTAGTTCAGCAGACGTTTGACATTCAATTGTTTCCCTTTTTTTAAATTAAACATTCACAGATATATACACAAGTAACATTGCATTATCTTTCAATATGCATAATACAATTGTGCATTTTCTAATTAAGTATTTATTGCATAAATTTTGAGCGAAATCCCGAGAAAAGTATTATTAATTATTTAAACTCCTGGCTAGCCGTTGGCTCGAGTCTCATATTATTTAAAAAAAATTATTGTCCTTTCTTAACTTTATCAGAATGTGTGAATTTACTACAAACATCCTCGTGGTATCAAGCTTTTAAAATTTCAAACTAAAACGTTTCCAATTTTTCTAAGCATTTCTATGACATCTTTAGATAGAAATTGCTGTCCATGATGTCCATGTTTCTTTGTGGATAGTTCATATTGGTGAAAACAGAAAAAGGTTGGTAACAATTTCTACGACACGTCACAGTGTGGCTGAAGTTTCAGTATGGCTATGTCTTGTCTGATATTTTAAATAAAAAAAAAATCCAATTTCTACAGATGTGATATAAAAAAAAAATGGCATTCCTTGTTCGCTTCGATCGGAAATCTTCGTGTATCCAGAGCTTTATGTCCATGGTGACCCTTTGATAATTATCGCTTTTGTTACGTCAGCTTCATCAAATGAATTTAAAAAAAACGGGGTCAAAGCTTTTTTTTTTAAGTTTGATGTTGAAATGTTAAGTATTGAAATAAGAACCGGGCGAAAGACAGCAGGAAAAGATGCAAATGTTGGCTTGTAGTCAACAACCTTAAGCCCAGAGAGACCAAACAAGTGACCAGTGGACCCGACAGCGGTAGTTGACCGACTATTATATACATATAAGTAGGAACATTCTTATTCTTATTAGTCTTTGCCGAGTAACTTTCTGTCTGTAAAGCTCTCTCTCTCTCTCTCTCTCTCTCTCGTTCACTTTCTCGTTTATTTGCACTCCCTTGTAAATAGTATATGACTGTCAATAATTATACTTAAATAGTCCTTTAAAAAAAACAACAACTATTCCCTTGTTCCTCTCCCCTCCCCCCCCCCCACACACACTTTCCCTCATATTCTGTGCATTTCGTCTCTCATTCACGTGTGCTGAAGTGGATTCACTTTGATCTCTCCAGCTCTCTCTCTCTCTCTCTCTCTCTCTCTCTCTCTCTGTGTTTCTGTTCGTACCTTATTCCTTCATGCGCTCACTTTCTCTTCTCTCTACCCGTCCGTCTTTTCTCTCCTTCCTTCCATTCTCTCGACGTATCTCTGTCCTTCTTTCTCCCTAATTTAGATTGTTCTCTCTCGGTCTCTTGTTTGGTCTCTCGACACACTCTCTCTCTTCCTCTCTCTCTCTCTCTCTCTCTCACATCCCCCTCCAACACCCATTCTGTGCTGAAAGCTACTAAGTATCATTCTAATCGCCTGGACAAGAAGATGCTTCCAGCTCTCAAGATTCTTTTGTAGGGGTGAGGGATGGAGGTATTACAAAGAACTGCTATTCAAATGTTCTAAAAATCACCGGCTTGCAGCACACATAAAAATAAATATTTTTTTAAGTCCTAAAACCAAAATTGAAGTTTTCATTTGAGATTGGTGTGACAGAAATATAAATATAGAGATCTTCTATGTCATTGTTACAAATGAAATGAGGTTGCTTGTAACAGTACCCCATATTACATAGTAATGGAGATTGATTCTAAAAGAGCACCCCACTCAATATAACAAAATTTTGATCAATTAATTTACCTATTAGCGGGTATAGCTAAAAATATTCAATTAGAATTATAGCTAGACTTAGGTACTTTAGATCAACAGATCAGTGTTAAGTGTGCTGGCACGTTCGTCCAGAGGTGTGCTGGTCCCTTCTTGTACTGCCTAGGTTATTAGGTATAACCTCCAGGTATACAATTCAACTAATGTATGCAACAAAAGACTTTACAAAGTCGCAGGTAAACATATTTACAAAATTTATTTACATGAGCAAAATAAAAGACCATCAACTCACAGGCTGACACAACAAAAAGTAAACAAAAGATACTCAAAAATAATATGGCACACAGCCCTAGTCATATGTTACATTATCGTCACATTCTGGTTATCAAAAATACAGGTCACAGGCCTCAGGTCAACACATGACCACTTTTGACCACTGGGTTACAAACTTCCGGCTTACACAGCCAACTGAAGGTCACAGGCCTCAGGTCGAAACACGACCACTTTTGGCTACACTATGGTTACAGGCTTCAGGCTTACACTAGCCACTTTTAGCCAAAAAAAAAAACACAAAATGGTCATGATGAACTATAGGCTTCAGGGAAACCTATGAGCCTACAAGCTTCATAGAATCCCACCTATAGCCATCCGTTTGGTAAAGCCCATCTGATGATTCAATACAGGTTGAATCCCTCAGAGACAAGGCTATAAAAATATGTAAAGTCCATCTGATGATTCAATACAGGTTGAATCCCTCAGAAAAGGGTTACAAAAATATGTCACGTTTGGGAGTACCCCAGGATGCAGAACATCAGGGTAAAAAAAAAATTTACTGCCTGGAAATCATTTGGGCTATATCTATTAATAAATACATTATATAAAATACAATAATACTAAAGATATACTTAGCCCAAAGATCTCCAGAGCAGGGCACACTTCTCCGAGTACCCCATGACACACGACCACTAACAGAAAAAATACTATACACAACACAGGTCAAGTGGTCAAGCTGGTAACTCAGGAGCAAGTGGCCACTAAACACAGTTTGCAAGGCCTTTTATAAACTACATAAGGGGACTCACTCCTAACTATACAAGTAATCAAAAATAGTTATTTCCCCTTTATGTCACAGTCATTATTATTTTATTCATATTTTAGCCCGTAGCAGGGAAACCTTTTATTTATTTATTTTTTTTTAATCCTAAAACCAAAATTGAAGTTTTCATTTGAGATTGGTGTGACAGAAATATAAATATAGAGATCTCCTATATGTCATTATTATTTTGTTCATATTCTAGCCCGTAGCAGGGCATCCTTTTTAATGATGGGCCGCATACAGATTTATTTTTGGTAACAGGGACCGAATATATATATTATATGAAGGATGAATGTTAAGACCCCTTGCCCTGGAAAATGTTGATCACTGTGACAATTGGATCACTACAATGCTTGATATTCAATGCAGGTTTTCGCAAACTTTTCTAACGACTGGTCTAACTTAGTAAAGAGATAAGGGTGTATGGTCTTGGTCTTGTTCTTTCACTGTGTCACTCAACTTCACTAGGGTTTTTCCCAGTCATAGCTCGGGCTCCATCAGTTGTTACACTTGCCATCATGATCCATGCCTACCCAAACTGTTTCAACACAGTTCTTGATACCATTGAATAAATCCTGGCTTGAGTTTGTATCTTCAGTGAGAAACTCTTCCGTGAGCTGAAACTTAGTATCTACTCCCAGGATGAATATCAATAATTGTGCTTTGTCCTGTATGTGAGTACTTCCTTGCTTGCATTGCGTCATTGATGCAACACATTATCAGCTATCTTTTCAACACGTCGAACTACTAAATATTGAAATATTACGCTATATTATAATATTACACAACATTTTAAAACAAAGTAAAGACAACTTCCGGTTGAGCAAAAACGCGATTAGATACGCATTTTTTTTAAAGATACGATCTGTGGATACAACTAATTTCCGTAGGTGTCCGCGGGCCAAATAAAACTCTCTGGCGGACTGATTTTGGTCCGCGATCTGTAATTTGCCCACCCCTGTTTTAGCCTGAAGATTGTTAGTTGTATCAGACATAATCAGCGATTCAAGAAATACACTTTGGCTTTTTACATTGTGTATTGGGATAATGTTTGTGTATAAAGAAATGTTAGACCTATATACACTGATACATATGAAACAAAGCCTCAACCCTTAACCCCCCCCCCCCCCAAAAAAAAAAGTCAGTGTAGTGTAATTATTGTTTAAATAAAGGAAATATATGGCCACTACAAAGGCCTTTTTTTTTTTGGGGGGGGGGTCGATTTAGCTGGTCTCGACAGGCTTCGATTCCTATCTCACCTACTGGGAACCTATAATATTGTCTACTCTACTTCATCTACTGGGAACCTATAATATTGTCTACTCTACATCTACTGGGAACCTATACTATTGTCTATTCTACTTCATCTACTGGGAACCTATACTATTGTCTACTCTACTTCATCTACTGGGAACCTATACTATTGTCTACACTACTTCATCTACTGGGAACCTATACTATTGTCTACTCTACTTCATATACTGGGAACCTATAATATTGTCTACTCTACTTCATTTACTGGGAACCTATACTATTGTCTACTCTACTTCATCTACTGGGAACCTATACTATTGTCTACTCTACTTCATCTACTGGGAACCTATACTATTGTCTACTCTACTTCATCTACTGGGAACCTATAATATTGTCTACTCTACTTCATTTACTGGGAACCTATACTATTGTCTACTCTACTTCATCTACTAGGAACCTATACTATTGTCTACTCTACTTCATCTACTGGGAACCTATACTATTGTCTACTCTACTTCATCTACTGGGAACCTATACTATTGTCTACTCTACTTCATCTGCTGGGAACCTATACTATTGTCTACTCTACTTCATCTACTGGGAACCTATACTATTGTCTACTCTACTTCATCTACTGGGAACCTATAATATTGTCTACTCTACTTCATCTACTGGGAACCTATAATATTGTCTACTCTACTTCATCTACTGGGAACCTATACTATTGTCTACTCGAACGCTCAGCCACAGTGTGCTTTAATGTTAAAAAAAGACACCAAAATGGCTTGAGTATTGTTTGTTCACCATGTGCTTGACATTTGATAGCAGATTTTATATGTTGAATTGTCAACTTTGATTATTTCCCATCGAGAAGACGTGTGAATGTAGTCACTAGTCGTTCACGTGACATGTTTGGGGAAACTTCCGGCAGAGTACAGAAGCACCAGTTGAAGTGGTTACGTTGCATTATCTTCAATGTCTGTCAGACGTCTTCTTGTGCCAACATGTCAGCCTGTTCTAACACCTCTCCACACCCTCAACCAGTAGCTTTATCTTCCAACTTGAAAAAACAACACATAGTCTAAATATCAGCATGTGTTTTACTTGTGCCTGTTGGGGGCTATGACGCATGCGTTTGTTTTGAAGCTCGCTGGAGTCCATATTGGATACTGGTGGGAAGGAGACCCAGTCAAAGTGTGAAGGTGTAGTAGAGGCCCAAACCGTTTCAAATATTGAATGGGTTGCAAATCTTTATAATACAGCCATGGCAAATTCAATTCTAATCATGCTCGTTCTTCCATAGTGCCATTAGAGAATGGAATGGGTTGCCTGAATCAGCCAGGATAACCAACGATTTAGCAGAGTTTTTAAGTCATTGATTAACTTTCGCGACTAGAATTACACATGAAATGCGAAGGACGTAATTATCTTCTTTTTTTTTTTGAACTAACGTCTGTAATAGATAAGATACGGTAAAAAAAATTGTGAAGGAAATATTCTCACTTGGTATTTAAAAATATTTATATTGTCTCTGTATCGATACACTGTATGTGTGTATGGATCTATCTTTTGTTAAAACATAACCCCTACATGTTTTGCATTGGTTAATGTAGTTGCTTACCGTTGTTTTAAAGAATTTATTCTGTCATTTTTTTGTAAACATAAAAACAAATTCTTCCAACATCGTTTTTTTTTTTAATTAATTTGATTCCTTGACCGTTATTTACCATCTGTTATTAAAATGTGTTAATCCTACTTGCAACACTCACGCAGACCCCCCTGACCACACCAGCGAATTCTTAATACGTTATCTCTGTCTCTCAGATATACACACTGATACCTACAAATATTCTCTCTCTCTCTTTCTAAGATACACACACCTACAAACTCTATTTCTCTCTCTCTCTCTCTCTCTCTCTCTCTCTCTCTGTCAATACTTATGAACTATATTAATCTCTCTCTCTCTCTCTCTGTCTCTGTCAATACTTATGAACTATATTAATATCTTTCTCTCTCTCTCTCTGTCAATACTTATGAACTATATTAATCTCTCTCTCTCTCTCTTCTCTCTCTCTCTCACACACACATTTAAGTGTTGACATCATTAGAATGTCGATCACGTTCACTTGTCAACACAAGTGTATTGTCCACTCGCTTGGTCCAGTGGTCAAATCAACAAACTACTTAGTGAAAATCTTTTCAAGAGGATACACTTAAACTACTGGAGTCGAAGAATGACTTCAAGAGACAGTCTCGAATTAATTTTTTTATTTGGTTACGTTTCCTCTGTTTCCATTGCTTCATTTCTCCCTCTGCCTCTACTCCACACTCTGCTCTCTCTCTTCTTTCCGGTTTTACAAGGTCCCCTTTTCACTTTTTTCTTTCTCACATTCTCTTTCTTCTTCTTCTTCTCTCTCTCCTTCTCATTTTGTGTGTGTGTTGTATGTCGTTGCAAACAAAAACATTGCTATTTCCCTTTTGACTTGAATCCCATTCGCTTAAAATATCATTCTATGTGCAATGCACTTGTAATTGCTGGGAACTAAATTAGATCAAGATCTAGATCTGTGTTAGGTTTGATTTTAGTCCTAATCTAAACAATTGCACTGAAAGCTTTACTCCAGTGTTTCCCAAACTGTGTTCCTCAGAACCCTAGTGATCCTCGAGGCCTGAAGAGGTGTTCCGCGAACTACTGAAATAATTAACTGGTAGGCCACCACGTGAAATAATTTCTCTAAAAAGATAAGTAAAGTGTTCCGCCAAATAGTCAGAATGCACGAAGTGTTCCAATAAGGAAAAAGCTTGGGAACCACTGCTTTAGTCCCATCTATAAGGATGATGTATCATGTATCGTCTCAAGTGAGAGATCGAGTTGTAAGCAGAGAAACTTATTCAGTTTTCAGTTCCCTTTTTTTATTGACAAGGAAACATTGAATATATTTTATTAGTTGGAATAGTGTCTTTTCAAATTGTTTCAGACGGGTTAGTAATGAAATGAACAATTGACAATCTTTTCACCACACGCCTAGCCAGACGTGGACACTCCAGTGGAATCAGCTCACGCTATTTTCTTACTTTTTGGGTTGTAATCGAATTGGAAATGGAGTCGATTACTTTTGACAGGTTTGTGACAGTGTGTTCATAACAAGGGCCTGTCAAGTTGTCAGGCTTACAACAAGTCATGGACCTCTACTTCTATATTGAGCTAACAATACGACACACGTCTTTATCTGAAAGATTAGCCCTCCTGCTAATAAGTCTAACACCGACCTTCATTTTTGACAAAGCTTACATCAGCTCAGTCTGGTCAAAAGTTTGAACACGTTTATTTCTCCGACTTCCAGTCTCGGATCAAGTTTGCACAATTACTCATTGGCGTAGACAAGACATGGATCAATCTAAAAAACAAACATTCACCATAATAATTATTTTGTTTTAAACCAACAAGGGAAATTAATCCTTCAGTATTCACAGATATGGTTAAATATTTCAGGTTTTGTCCCCTTAAATAATTATACACGTTATTTCTCCCATACCCATTCTCCGATCAAGTTGAAATTTTAAAAAATTATTTATTGCTCCTAACAAAACATGAAATAATTTAAAAAATAAATTAGTCAACCAGTATAATTATTTTGTTCCATATCGATAAGGGAAAATAACTTCTAGATTATTGAGAGATATAGTTGTAATTGTGGACTTCTTCCCATGTTGTTTTTTAAATAGGATTTTTAGATTTTGCTTGTTGGTGGCTTTTTATCTTAAATGAAGAAGGAATATAGGAAATGTCTTTATTATTTGTAGCAAAATATAGATCTAGATCTTGTAGAGTTAAAATGTAGAGTGTATTGACTCTTCGATTAACCAACTCTATGGTAAAATGGTTTACACACTTCTATTTTTAAAGTTACGATGTATTCTTTATAAGCTGACATTTGTGTTCTTCTTGCTTTTCCCCACTGCCCTATATGCACTCACTTTGTCAGTGTTGTTATGTAACTAGTTTTATTGTAGACCTCCACGGTCCAAGACCTCTATCCCATATAGATTTAGTTTCTTGTTCAGCGCAGTGTATAAGATAAAATGGTGTCTGTATCACATGGCCGTGCACTATATGGGTCAGGGATTTTATTGTAGTTGTGTCCTGCGTGGTTCAAAAACTTGCATCATATCTGTAACCCCATAACTGTAAGCTTATCTTCAGAGCCTTGTTTATATTCAAGTTCTAATATTAGACTTCTGACCTTGATTGATCAGTGGTGAACTGCCCTAATTAATTAATTATCTTATTATTTTTAGCATACACTATATTGAGGCACTAATATTTGACCTTAGTTGTTTTTTTTTAAACGCTTAAACATGAGTCACGTGATATTGTTTGTTCTGTGGTAGAATGACTTGATTAAGTAAAATGGGAACCTTTTATTTTGTTTATATTCTTGGACGAAATAATGGGATGTTTAGAAAGTTATACTAAATTCCATTCCCACCCAGCCCCCTTTTTCTATTCTTTCCTTTGTCTCGATTTAGCGACTTTTCTTTCTATCAGACTGTGTTGTTCTGCCCATCAAAATATTATATACTATGTCTGCGAAAAAAAAAAGCAGATTCCAACCTCACAGTGATATTTTTTTTACCACAACCTCACAGTGATATTTTTTACCACAACCTCACAGTGATATTTTTTTACCACAACCTCACAGTGATATTTTTTACCACAACCTCACAGTGATATTTTTTGACCAAACTTGATACGAGAATTTATTTTTATTTCTCAATGCCATTTCCTTTTCTTGGCCAGCAATTTCTTTTTTTTTTTAGGGGGGGGGGAGTTTTGGTAAGCAACAAAAAGATACAGTTTAAAAAGGAATAGACTGAAGAATGGTGGATGGGTACAACATTTCTCCCTGTAGGGAATATGTCACTGAATTTGGTTTGGGGGGTATTTTATTTTCCCAAGAATTATCTGCTTTGAATCCGTATTTAGGGACTAATACATTTAAAGAAAACAACACAAATCAAAATTTTTTTCGGCATGCCATTTATATGTCTCTGTATTTATCCACTCTCTAGGTTCTCAGAGATTCTCAAATTATGTTGGAGAGAATGGAACACCGTGGTGCCTGCGGCTGTGATAATGACTCTGGAGATGGAGCTGGAGTTCTTACAGGCATACCACATGACCTGTTTGTTAAAGAACTAAGGTAGGTTCACAAGCCTTCTATATAATATGTAGGAATGAAGCGGACACTATTGCACAAATCACATTAAGTGGTGACAACATCTTATAAGTCTGAGAAACAAATTCACACAATTAATGAAGAGAAATACTAGATTATATAGTTCCTCCATCGTGGTTCGATCTGCTTTTTTTTTTTTTGTCATCCACTGGGGATTTGTGTCTCCTCATGTGGCTGGTGAGACCAGAAAGTTCGGCTGTACACTGGGCAGTTTATTCCAGCTCTAGAGCTAGTGTCCTCGGCCTTGCTTTGTTTTCTTATGCCAGCATTGTTCTCTTTTCCTCTGCAATTTGTGTGCGCCACACCATGGTGCTCTGTCATGTGCTTCCGTCTCCCAGGTGGCAACAGGGTCAATGCCGAAGGGTTAAAGGTTATACTCATAAACAGTGAGCTTTATGTACTGATGAAATATGCTCCAGCAGGTTTGTTTTGGTGAGTATACTATCCAGCCAACTTGTTTCTTGACATCTGATAAAGTTCTCAGCCCCCCCCCCCCACACACACACACCCAAACGGAATTAAAACTTTTTAGCTTTTGAATTGTACTCTGCTGATAAACCAGCTTGGAACCAAGTGAAAGATTGTTTTTTCCCCCTCTTATCAATGGGGTAAAGTGAGGTGGTTAACATTGCAGGTCCACAAGTTATTTTTGGGACAGACTACTCAAAGCTATTTTAGAGCTGTTGGTCAAAGACACATCAAGATAATGGAATCAAGCAGATTGATTAGAAGCACTTTGTGATAAGGATGCTCTTAGAGAGACAATCAATGATTGTATGAAAGGTTTTCTCGATAGCTTGTGGTGCTGATAGTTGATGCAATAGGCTGATCAGATCTACACAGTCAAATCAGTTTCTATTACCCATAGTGCACTTTTTTTCTCAGCTGCCATACATTTTCATTTACTTTATGCAATGATTACACTGGCATTTCAGGAACTTAGGAAAGTTCTAAATGTGCTTGAATTTTGATCAAAAATTTATGAAAGGTTAAAATGTACTTTAATTTTGTATAAAACTTAAAATGTTTCTATGAAATATATAAATATTTGTCTCTAATTAATTTGAAGAAAGAGATACAGTTTATACTCAGTTTAGCATTGAAACATTTTGTTGAATCTATTCATGCCCAACTTACCTAAACCTACCTATATCTATCAAGATGGTAGTCACAAAGACAAAAGCACACTGTATAGACTTCAGCCCCCCAGATAAAAAGTAAACCATTTGAATTCAGGATTTTTGTCTTTTTTTTTGTATTTTCTTGCAACCACCATGTCTATTTTCAATATTAAAAATGTATTCTATTACAGAGCTGCAACTCCCCCAGTGGAGCTACCAGAGTTGGGCAAGTATGCCACGGGTTTAATGTTCATGGACTTCAAGACAGCTGCCACAGCAGAAGCACTTTTTGAGAAATATGCCCAGGATTTTGGGCTGCAGGTGAAATATTAAATTTTTAAGGAAGGGGATGAGAAAGGGGTGGGGTGCTCGTGAACATTGAATGTTCAATGAAGCAAAATGCAATAAATATTTTTAGAACTTGTCTATTAGCATTTGAGACAAGATATTGTACATTTGAGACAAGACATTGTACATTTGAGACAAGACATTGTACATTTGCTTTCATGATCTACTTTAGAAAATTCCCCATTTCATTTTCAATAGATATCACTGATATTTCTGCAATGATTATTAAGATCTTAACTTAATTTTGAAATACACATTTTTTTTCTTTTTCTTTCAACAAACCAGATTTTATGTTGGCGTACAGTACCAGTCAACAGAAATGTTATTGGAAAGGTGGCTAGAGCATTGGAGCCTTTAATAAGACAGGTACTGTTTACTTTATGCTAAACCTAACAACCCACCAGCCTTTGATCACAACAAATTAAACATTGAAATGTAAGCTATTTCATTAGACCACAACACAAAATCAATATGACTCACATGTTGGCAATAACATGGAAACAGGTGACCGTGTTCACATCTCAACAACTAATCTGGTGTAAATTAAAATTGTTCACATCTCAACAACTAATCTGGTGTAAATTAAATCTGTTCACATCTTGATCACATATCTTGTGTATGTGTATATGAGAATCATTCAAAAGAATAAAAAATGTGCTGTTCTCTTTTTTTATCATTATTTGTTATTGGTAATAACATAAGAATTATGACTTCTTTATACAAATATCATTGTTTGTTCTATTTACTACTCACTTTATCAGCTTTAGATCAGTGGTGTGTTCTCTGTAGACTTTAAATACCACATTAAAATCTGATATTGAATATTAAATTGAAGTAAATTGTTTAGTGTAGTTTTGGGGGACTAAGATTTTTTTTTTTAATTACGAAGTGGGAGTTGGATAGAACAGGAAATGAGTACAAGAATTGCTGCTTGGTTGTGTGGTATGCTCTCTAGACAGTCATCTTGATAGTCCCAGGTTCAAACTCTGCCTTTCCCATCCCTCGCAGTCCCACAGGAGCTTTGGTCTAGGATGTAAAAATTTTCAGCTCTTATGAAATGTTCCAAACATATTAAACAAGCAAACAAACATTAACAAAACAGTAGATCTAAAGATCTAAAGTTTGCTAGATTTCCTATGATGGTGTTATATTCTTCACACTATATTATTATATATATATTGGACTCCTTCAGTCGTAGAACGACTTAAGGTTCATCTTGAACACTTTTTCATATGGCTATGGAGCCCTATTTTGGAGAGACACTCCCGTCCACATATATTGCAGGTCAAGGTGGCTTTCACTTTGTTGGTAGAGGATCTGGCCATTTTCCGTGTGGCACGCTTTTCTTCAAGACCTGAGGCCTATGTTTTATTGCTGTCCATAGCTTTCTTGTTCACCGTCTCTCTCCAACTAGTGCGGTCTAAGGCTATTTCTTCCCAATGGTCAGTATCAATGTTCACTGATTTTAAATAAATTTTTATCATATCAACGTAACAGAGGTGGGAGCGACCAGTTTTTCTCTTGACACTATTGAAATATAATAAAGAAAACCCTGGTGGACTAAAACTAATAAAACATTTAGCTATACTTAAATAAAGGAGACAAAGCAAACAGTTTACAATTAAATCTTATAGAACCAATGTTGTTGGATATCAAGGCAGTAAAGCTGTGGCTATACACCAGTTATAGAACATTAAATCATAGTTTCCTCTCTCTACATTTTACAAATCTCACTGCATCAACTTAATATGGTCCTGACCCAGCAGTATTGACACATATTTAAAACTTATTTAAATGAAATATCAGAACTGAATAGAACTATTAGGTACATAAAAATTTCAGTTAATATAAATCTACAATTAGACTTCATTGTCCATGCATAAGTTTGTAGGCTATAAAACTTAAGGCTGTATTGTACCTAGCAAGCTAGAACTAGTATACATTGGAATGTAGCCTGGATAGCCCTAACCTTACATTGTCCTAGTTAATAGTTAAGTTGACATAGCCTCCTAACACAATAGATGTCTTGAATAATAGATTTTATTGACTTGACCTTAGCACAAAAGTAATTAGTCTAAAAATAACTTTGAGAATTAAGTTTTATTGATTTCCTCTGTAGCTTTAGGTTCAGACACAACTTCTTTCATTTACTGTGGCTAGGGAAACTTTGTTTTATCTGACCTCTTGAACTCATTCCAATGTTGTAGAGACTTTGTTTTGTCTGACTTCTTGAACTCATTCCAATGTTGTAGAGACTTTGTTTTGTCTGACCTCTTGAACTCATTCCAATGTTGTAGAGACTTTGTTTTGTCTGACCTCTTGAACTCATTCCAATGTTGTAGAGACTTTGTTTTGTCTGACCTCTTGAACTCATTCCAATGTTATGCAAGCAAGAAATAGATCATATTCATTTTTTTTTTAAATCTTGCATTGATTTTGTACTTTCTGTTATCACTCCTAGAAGTATTATCTTATTATTTACAGAATTTGTTCTAAATATAATAGTACAACTTTCTGTGCATATTAAAGTTAATTTAACCACCTAGTCAGATAAATAGCAAAATGGTATTTCTAAAGAAAATAGAAAAGTCTTCAACACACACTGGGCAGTAAAATATATGAGAAGTATATATTTACAGAAATGTAACACTATAATTAGATTCCATAAATGTAGAAATACTTCATGATTTAAATGATTTCAAATATAAAAAGCTATTCATAAAAATTGATTAAAAATAACTCAACATGCACACAAATTATTTCATATGCTCAGACAAACACAATTCTAGAACTATACCATTCCAACATTATATTGGCTTCCTGAATTAATCTCTAATTAACAAAAACAAACAATCTTAAATACTTGATGGAATGTATTGATCTTTTTTTTGTTTCCTGGAATATCTGAAATCATTCTGTTCTAGAAAGATTTAAATTATATTTATTCTTCTGCTAGTTCAGCAGCCCAGAATCCAGTTTTAATTTTAAAAAATATTTTGCATGAAAGTATTTTTATTCTTAGAGACTCTTTTCAAACGTTTTATTGGACATATTGTGTTATAAAGTATTCATAGAACCATTAATTAATCAAATCTTTCCAAACCAACAGCACAATTATTATATCATTATGTTGTATCAATATTCGGAATTGAAAAATCAATGACATTTTGATTAAAGAAATTCAATCTTTTTTTTTTCTGTCTTTATACCTTTACAGCATTGCTGCTTGACTTTTTCTACATTCTAAAATGGTGGTCAGTTCCATTTTGACATTTAAAATAATAATATTTTTTATGGTTGGCTTACACAAATTTTTTCTCTCCCTTAGGTTTTTATTATATCAGCTAATGGTCACCCCAGTGATGAACAAGAGTTTTTTAGACAGGTATTGTTCATTGAAATTGTATAGCCATAATAGACTGTAATGATGTTCTGTTTCCAAAGTGAACAAATCTAAAATAATGTAACAGATATTTTTTTTCATTCTGTGAAAGTAAAATTAAAACTTCTTTTAAAAGATGTATGCAATTCCTTTTTTCTTGATTTCTGTTGCAAAATGTTTTGATCAATAAAATTTTCCAACATGTATTGTTTTGCTGGTATATAATTTTTAAAAAGGTTAACTGAAGTTAGCCTATAATCTTCTATTTTTAATAACCGGTTAGCTTTCTTAATTTTTCCTTAAAAAAAAATACATATAGTGTTAAAGTAGGGTGATTTTGTTAATTATTAATTCAATAGTAATTTTCTTGTTTCAAATGATATTTCTTTATGTTGTTTTTCTAGAAGTATGATGATTCACAAACTTTATCTATAACTTAGTTGTGTTGTGTATAAGACAAGTCAAACTATTAATTTTCTAAATCCACCAACATAATGAACTGTTTAATGTTTTGTTTTAGGTTTATTTGCTGCGGAAGTATTCCTCTCACCATATCCCAGAGAACAAAGTTAGGTTCTACATCTGCAGTTTGAGTTCTACTACAATAGTCTATAAGGTACTGTTTCAGAATTGCACACACATACACATACATTAAAGGGGGCTGAGTGGTAATGCGCTTGGCTTCCAAACCTGGGGTGCTGGTTCGAATCTCTGTGGAGACTTAACTTCTGGATTTTTGGGTGTGCCTGAGTCCACAAAACTCTAATCGGTACCTGACTTTAGGTGGGGGAAAGAAAAGACAGTTGGTCGTTGTGCTGGCCACATTACACCCTGCTCGTTAACCATTGGCTAAAGAAACAGATGATCTTAATAATATAGACCACATGGTCTAAAAGGGAACTTCACTTACTCATACATTAAAGTAGTCAATACTAGGACATTTGGTTGCACATGTGAAGGTGTGGGGTTAAAATCCTTTGTAGAAACTTGTTTCTGTATTAAGTGTTGGCTACAAAAATAAATGCATACTTCTTTACTTGTGCTATGAATCTTTGGGTTTATGCTCTACAAATAAACTCAACCATATGTCTTACACCTAGAGTTTCCAACAGTTGTATGACATTATGCTCTGATGCAATGTCATTGTAGAACAGATGGCCGCAGTGGTAGTTTGTGGGAAACCTGACTATTCATTGAGATGCTATAGAACAATCACTATTGTTATAACCTGACATTAAACTCTGCCCTTTGCAAAATTGTATCAATGTGTAGTAAATTATTTCATGGTATAGTATTATTAGTAGGAACAAATAATTATATTGGCTCAGTGTAAAGTGGTGCTCAATAAGTTTGTTTCATGAACATTTAGTTAAATGCTACCTTGCATGGACATTTTTACTGTTATTCACATCATTACTGAGAAACATGCTTAATATATAGGAACATCTATTTAAAATAATAAAGTCTACAATGTTTGCATGAAAAGGTAAAAGCAAAATATCTTCAAAAACTTATTGCTCTTTGGATTCAACAGTGTCTGTAGCTTGTATTTTAATAGGAGTTATGTGGCTAGTCCAATGACTAAAAACATTTCCCCTGCTCATGTCATTAGCCCATTATGACAATTCAAAATTCAGATCTAACATACCAGCATCACCATCCTGAAGCCAGAGCTATTTGGATCATGTGCTGATCACTTAATTACTTGGCCACCTCCTCATTTTAAATAGCACATGTTCTCTAAATATTACATATAGTCGACCCTCAGCGTAGCATACACTACTATTTAGTGACATGAATGTTAGGAATAAGTCAGGCTTTCCACATTTGCATGTTAGGATTAAGTCAGGTAATCCACATTTGCAGACATTTGCCATTGTGTCTTGGTAGTTCTGTTGCATGTACCATGGACTGCCTTGAAACGTAGAGGGAAGAATGATTAACTGTCTAGAGCGAAGGTTATTGTCTTGTGCTTTCGCAGGGATGGCATCCATCAGTTCCCTGTATTGTTCTACATGAATATCTTGTTGATGGGAGCATATGCAACTGATAGAAATAAACAGATACCTGATGCAGGAATTTCAACTAAATTGAATGACCTGTTGACGCCATGAAATATATGTGAAGCGGTGGCAATGATTAGGAAACAAAGGGCAATATGAAGGGGCAAAATCAAAACAAAGCTACTGAAAAAAACATGCAACTATTTTAATGGCACCAGATATTGACGTGTGTAAAAAATACATACATAAATGTAGGCAAATATAGAAAGTAAAGAGAAAGATTACTTGTTCCCCCCCCCCCCCTTTTTTTTTCTGAGCCGTGCTCTCTGTCGCTGCCAAAGTTACGTGGGTCCAACTTGCCGAAATAAAAGAGTTATCCTTCCATGACTTTTTCATCGAAGGTTAGAGTGTCAGCGTGCATGCATGGTGTCACACATAGTTGGGCGACGAAGAGAATTGTATATATAGATTCTAAAAAAAAATCACATTTTACTCTCTAGGGTCAAATGAACACAGAGCAGCTGTGGAAGTTTTATAAAGACCTCCAAAACCCAGAGTATGAAACACACCTGGCTCTGGTCCACAGTCGATTCTCTACCAACACCTTCCCAAGCTGGGAGCGAGCACATCCTCAGAGGTAACACTTGAAGTACACTCACACCCAGTAGCTGAGCTGACTTTAATTGTGGGTGGAGGAGTCTAATTAAAACATGGGTGGGAGAAAGTAGGTAGAGAATAAAGTTAGTGAAGATTTTGTTACTAAATAACATTTAATATTCTTCCACAAGCTCACCAGATTTAAGTAATTTTGAAATAAGCTCTCTCCTAATTGATGATGCCAACGTTGATTTAACCCCATTAAACTAAATTGATTTTTGGATTTATAACTTTAATTTGTGTTGTGTAAAAAGAGAAAGCATTTCCCTATAATTCAATACCAAATATAACATTTTCTGTTAACAAGCACAAAAGTTATTGAAGTTTAATCACAACAGGATAGTGAAATACAAATAAGCAAAATGAATAATTTTATCGGAACAATGAAAAATAATTACGGAGAGAAAGAGTTAAACCTTTCTTCTCATCTGGAATTCCTATCTGCTGATTTGACTAAATAAAAAGTTATGAAATTTTGTAGATTAATTTGCTATATATAGTAATGTTAGTAACATTTGTCTGTATTTGTCAGTCTCTGCTGGAAAAATCCATAGGAAAATTAATGGGAGACTATTTCTAAGTCTCACTAGTTCACACTGATCGTCTGCTGCTCTTGTCAATATTTCAAATACTATCCCATTTCATCCATATCAACATATTCTTTTCATAGTCTCATGGCTTGGTAGCATGTATTTTCTTATGTTTTTGAATGTGTTTTTCCTTCATTGTAAATAGACTATTTTGTAAAGTTTGTAATACTTTTAAGCTAGTGTCACATCGTTGCTTGTTTATAATCTTTGTGTAGTTGTTGGACACTGTTCATATTAATGTTGTTCCTTCCAACTGTACAGAATGCTGGCCCACAATGGTGAGATCAACACCCTGAGAGGCAACTGTAACTTGATGAAAGCCAGAGAGGGTGTCATGCACAGTAAAGATTTTGGAGATAAACTTAGCTTGTTGTATCCAGTCATTGAAGAAGGAATGTCTGACTCTGGCAGTGTAGATAATGTCTTGGAGTTCTTGTGTATGGCTGGAAACAGAGCTCTACCTGAGGTGAGAAACATCAAATTTAAAAAATAAAAAGATAAAATAGTTTCAACATATAATCTCTATCTCTCTTACTCGTTTGCTCTGAGTGTCAGAAACATCACAACAAAACTGTTTCTGCTTTCTTGGCTTGTCCTTTTTTTTTTTTCCTGTCTTTTTTTTTTATAGGAAATTTTTTAGCAGTTAATGTGTTTCTCTAATTGTCTTCATCTTTGGAAACTCTTCATCCACAATACAAGTCATGTTTTATTTTATTTTAATCTACTGAGATTGAAACCAAACAAACAGTTGTGTGTTCAGATGAACAGCTAAACTGTTTGTTTATTCTTACCTTTGCTTTTCTTTGTGTAATAGGCTATTATGACCATGGTCCCTGAAGCTTGGCAGAATGATGTGGCCATGACCAAGGAGAAGAAACTGTATTACAGGTGGAGTGCATTCTCCATGGAACCATGGGATGGCCCAGGTACAGTAGTGAACATCAATTTAGTTTCTTCATTCACAGATTCAATGTACATAAATGCAGTCAAGTATAGAAATAATAATAAACACTTTGATCAGAAAGTAAGAGTCCACCCACTGTTGATATCAATTATGAAAGCTGAATCCATTTAGCATTGTCATTGTTCACTAATATATTCTTGCTACATCATAAACTTCTTTACATTTAGCATTGTCATTGTTCACTAATATATTCTTGCTACATCATAAACTTCTTTACATTTAGCATTGTCATTGTTCACTAATATATTCTTGCTACATCATAAACTTCTTTACATTTAGCATTGTCATTGTTCACTAATATATTCTTGCTACATCATAAACTTCTTTACATTTAGCATTGTCATTATTCACTAATATATTCTTGCTACATCATAAACTTCTTTACATTTAGCATTGTTGGCCTACACTGATGGACGGTACATTGGCTCAATCCTGGACAGAAATGGGCTTCGTCCATCAAGATTCTATGTAACTAGAGACAGATTTGTGTACATGTCCAGTGAGGTCGGAGTGACAAACAGGAAACCAGAAGAAATCATTCAAAAGGTTTGTCTTTATTGATCATTTGTGTTCAAAACTTTGCAAAAATTAATGCAATGAAAAATTTAAACATGCATCTGCTTTTTACATTTAACAATCTGCTCAAAATATTTTAGGGTCGTTTGAAACCAGGTCGCATGTTGCTTGTTGACACCAAACAAAAACTATTTATCAAAGATGAAGATCTAAAACATGACCTTGCTCAGCTTCGACCTGTAGGGGATTGGCTAACTGTAAGTAATTTTGTACTCATCTTCAAATTAATTTCAATAAATGTTAGAACATAGAAAAACATTGACATATTCTCTCTGCACAACAACATATAGTCATGTGGAAACCAAATTTGGTAAGAAAAAAATGTTGTTTAACCAACTGGTAGCTTACATATTGATTTAAGGTTTAGTTGTCTATCAAGTATTAATGCTGAAAGAAAAGAATAGCATTTTACTTAACACTGTTTGACAGAAATTCTTAACAATAATTTACAGAGATTCCCCAGAAAACATATACTAATGTGGCAAAGTTATGGAAAAGAGTTAGTTTTTTCTTGAATGGATTTACATATAAAGGAAATAAAAATAACAGTTCATATTGTAGCTGTTGTTACTGAGACAAAGTAAAGTGATCATTTACAGATATGATTTCTTATTTAAGATCAGTAAAAAAAACAACAAAAAAACTTTGGAAATAAATTAAAAAACAAACAAACAACATACTTTACTTTTTAACATTTTTTTTCACTCTTATGAGAATTGTCTGACTATGTACAAAACAAAGATGTTCTGTAGTTTTGTTCACAAAAAAAGTTTCTTCTAGCTAGGAATAGATTTTGATGCATCATGACTTTTTTCTGGGTCACCATTAAAAAAATTAGAAAATAGTAATTGTGCACTTTAATGTTATGAGGTCCTTCTAGCACTTCTAGTATACATGCTTTAAAATAGCACTAGCAAAAGAAAATGTTCTTTAAATCTAAATAAGATTGTCTAATATATTTAAAAAAACCTCCTTGTTTTTCCAGCAAGTTCTGACAATGCAAGAATTGAGAAATGTCTATAAAGAGCAACAAGATCACTTCCAAATTTCAGAGATTGCCTTGAGGCAGGCACCAGTAGGATCTTGTATAGAGGAGGATCCCCGTCTGTCCTTGTATTCTTACACCATGGATGAAATGAACCGCCTGGTACTTCCAATGATTAGAGACAAGTAAGAAATGTAATCTTCTTAAAGAGAAATTGTCCTCAACATTCAGCACTGTCAAACTTTATTTGCTGTTGTTTTTCTATAATTTTCACATATAATCAACTGATGTAAACTGGAAATATTTTTGAGAAAAAAAATTAAAACATCAAAGCTTGAAATCAATGCTATGCAAGAAAGGGGAATAACATGAAGATAGGATTTCATTGCTAAGGCTCTCTGATTATTGAAATAATGTGATTAGTAATAAACATTGAATGAATAACTAAATGAATGCAAATGTAACCAATGTCTTGCTGTAAATAGAAACTGGGAGTTCCATTTCCATAAAAGTAACAACTATATTTACTTTACAGAAACTTTTAATCTGTTAATTTTTTTCCAATTTTTTACATTGCCATTTACAGAAAGGAATCGCTGGGCTCTATGGGTAATGATGCTCCACTGGCTTGTCTGTCACAGTTCAATCCCCTTCTGTTCCACTATTTCAAGCAACTGTTTGCCCAAGTGACCAACCCACCCATTGACCCTTTCCGAGAGAAGATTGTCATGTCACTGGTAAAACATTATTTTTCTTTTTATATTATTATTTGCTTTTTATGATATTTTTTTTTCTTTTGATTTTGTTTAGAATTTGATCTTTAAGATTTTTTAGAATGTCTATGTGTTTCTATTAAATTGGATGGCTGGCTGGTCATGCATTATGCACTTTGGATTGTCATCAAGATGGTCCTAGATTTGAATCCTGCCTGCTTCTATTTACTGCTATCCAGGAGGAGATTTGGGCTAGGATGTAATAATCTTCATCTCTGAAAGAGTGTCTGAAATGTATAAAACAAACAAACAATTAAAGTTGCTACCTTTCATAAGGAACAATTTTTGTTTTGTCTGTAGATCACAAATTGTCATTATATATGTATAAAAATGATAAATGACTTTTTAAAATAAAAATTCACTCATATTTTTAATAAAGTAGATTTTATGAAATATATATTATGAGTAATGTTGTTTGTTAATTAGATATGGCATTAATTTTGAACTTTATATCTTTATTATTAATGTTTCAGACAAAACTTTAAAAAAAGATAAGTGGCTTTAATGTAGTGATCTAGGGTGGCAGAAATAGGAACATATATATCACATAGTAAAAGTCTCACTGATTTCTCCTTTATTTGTCTATGTCTCCAGGCCTGTCCAGTTGGTCCTGAATACAATATCCTTGAGCCAGGTCCAGAACAGTGTAGAAGATTATGGCTGGAGCAACCTATTTTGTCCCTTCCTGACATGGAAATGTTGAGATATATTGATTACAAAAGTTGGAATGTGAGTATGTTCATTAGTGTTTGAGTATCATGTGACAGAGGAACATAAGATATACATTGATGAGATATGTTAAAGCATTTTATTGCCAAAATAAAGATTCCAGAATTGATTCTTGACAATAGCCACGAATTGAAAATATTTCTGAGTCCTACCATCTCCATTGTATTCCTTATTAACTGCTCTGCAATATTTGAGGGGTTGATTCTAGTGCTGGCCGTATAACACACTGGACCACAGAAACAGGCCAACCTATCCTATAGAGACTGAAATCTCAAAAAGTGATATGTTTTTATAGAAGGTTTAACTCACTTGAATCTTTTTAATTTAACATTTTAACATCTTGCACAGCACATCTAACAAGCTATAGCATGTTCAGTGCACTTTGGTCCCATCTTTTTTTCTGACATTTGGGCTGGGGAGGGAGAAGGAAGTAAGGCATCTGGGAGGTTTCTGGGTACCTATGGGCTCTCAGTACACACAAGCCAGCTCCAGTTAACAAAAAAAAAATTCCTGGTCTACATTTGGATTTGAATTTGAGTCTACCTGTAAGGTAGCCTAGCAGTTTATTAATCATAGCTTTACCTAAAGTTCTTTTTTTTTATATGAGAATCTTGAACTAAAAACATTTTGGAATTGTTTCAACACCAGGCTAAGGAAGTCAACACTGTATACCCAGTAACTGAAGGGATAGCTGGACTTAGACCAGCTCTGAAAAGAATATGTGAAGAGAGTGCCGCAGCTGCTGCTAGTGGATTTAGGCTATTGATCTTGACAGACAGAAAAGCTGGACCAGAAAATGTGCCAGTCAGGTTAGAAGGATGTTTTACATACTTTAATGATGCTTTAATTGCTGTACTACACAATTTTTGTAGTAAACTGTCATGTTCATCATTAACTAGGAAATACACAACATCTAAGTTAAAACTTGCTTATATTATTGTTTCCTTAAAAGAATAAACTTCCTTTTTTTTAGCTTTCTCAAAAGCAATAAATCAAGACTAACCAAAACCAAAATATATACAGTGCTATTTTCTGTTAAACAAATAGGTGCGGGTACTCAGTGATTAGGTGCCGGTACTCTGTGATGAATTGCCTAACTTTTTACTACTAATATATTAATAATAAACTTTGAAATACAAGAAAAATAATAATTTTTTCCACACACTGAAAAAGGTGCTGGTACACCATACCGTTTCGTGCCGTCACAAAAAAAAAAGCCCTGTATATATATATATATATGATGACAGCTTCTTTTTTATTCTTTCAATCATCTTTCTACATTAATTATGCCAAATGTTGTTTAGCTCATTACTGGCTGTGGGAGCTGTACATCATTACTTAATAGAGAAAAAACTGAGAATGAAAGTTGGACTTATTGTGGAGACTGGGGAAGCTCGGTAAGCACACAGATTTGTAGGTCAACTGAAAAGAAAAATTCCTAAACTAATTAAGTGTTTTTTTTAAATTATTTTTTTTAACTTTTTTTCCAAGTCTACTTACTTAGGCTGTTTTACTACTTGTAAATTGAGTGATTAAGAGAAGTAGTATTAATTTTAATGTAATTATATTGAAGATATTAATTTTAAAAAAAAATGTTTAAAAAAAAACTTCCTGGCTCATTAAGGGTGATATCAAAGCTTTCTGATGCCTAAGCATTCAGTGGATTATGCTATACCTTTGTTAGAATGATAAACAAAAAACATTTCTAACATGTGTTAAAATGAAAATACTTTTTTTAATATAAAATTGTAATTGTAAATAACTTTATTCTGAAGATCTAAATTGTGTTTTGATTTTGTTCAGAGAAATTCACCACTTTTGTACTTTGCTTGGCTTTGGTGCTGATGCTATTTGCCCATATTTGACCTTTGAACTGTTGAGGAGAGTTCGAGAGCAAGGTCTAATTGATGAGCAGCTGAATGACAGAGTTATTTACCTAAACTTCAGAGGTGCTTGTGCTAGAGGCATATCCAAGGTGATGGCCAAAATGGGAATCTCCACTCTTCACAGCTATAAGGTAAATATTTATGGAACACATTTTGAAAGTTTGAGAACTAGAATGTTTTGAAGGAAAGAACTTACACACTACCAACCTAAGGGTCCTTTCTTTTAATACACTTACTTCTGATTAGGGACTTTCTCTTGGTATTAGAATATTGTTTTTTAACAAACTCTCCATATTTAAAGATATGTGCTTGATGTCTGTTGTTGAGGTGTTATTTCTATCGAAAAGGTGAATCTGATGTGACTTGAGATGTTGTTAATTTTAAATATATTGAGTTGTGAGTCCTAAGAATTAATACACTCACAACAGAATAAATAGAATAAGTTAATCCGACCTTTCAGGAACACAATACTTTATTACAAAAAGAAGTACACAGTCTAGGTCGTCAGCTAAAGTAAATACGTTCTTTCCTAAGCATTACTACAAGAGGTCTTTCATCCGTTAGTCTATCTCTAACCTAGTTCCATTCTAAGTTTTTGATATACCATCACATCACTAAGGAAATCCCTGATTAGTCCCAACTTCTACACGTCTTACTATTAAGTCTGTTAAAAAGGTGTGCATTTCTAAATTAACCTCATCAAAAGTGAATCTTGAACTAAAATCAAAATTCAAAAAAAACTTTGTTAGGCTGTTTTAAAGAGAGCTGAGGACCCCCCCTTTTAAAACTGATGCTCCTTCTGTCAAGTCTCCTCTGTAGCTTAAATATGCTTTTGAACTTGGCTGAAAATTTCAGGTGACTCTTCAAAAGAGATTTTCATTACATCTAGTCATATTCCTGCAACTGTTGAGGCAAATAGATTAAAAGTTTCTTGTATTTCAGGGGGCTCAAATATTTGAAGCTGTTGGTCTCCATCAAGAAGTTGTGGACATGTGTTTCACTGGCTCAGCCTCACGTGTTGGCGGTGTCACATTTGAAGTCCTAGCTCAAGAGGTAAAGTCTTAATCCTTGAGTTCAAAATGCTATTGATGTGTATGTTATTTTAGGTTCACTTGAGAAAAACAAGATTTAAAATTTAGCATTGTGTAAAATATTTTTTACAATATTGATAATTGCCAGTTTAAAAAAATGTAAAGTGTCCCTTTCAGACCTTGCAATCTTTAAGGCAGATAATGTTTGTTTGTTTGTTAAATGTTTTACATGTTTCGGATGTTCCTTCAGAGTTGAAGATATAGTTTACTTCCTAGTCCAAACCTCCTGCAGAATGACGGGGGATGGGAGTGGGCAGGGTTTGAACCCAGGACCATCAATAAATCCAAACGACAGTCCAGCGCACAAACCGCATGACCAGGCAGCCAAGTAAAGATCATCTGTTTCTTTGGACGACAGTTAATAAGTGCATTATGTGGTCAGCACAATAATTAACCACCTTTACTTTCCCTAACTTATGTCTGGTACGCATTAGAGTTGGGTGGGCTCAGGTTTTGTCCTAAAAATCCCCAAATTCAATATCCTAGTCTTCACTGAGATTCAAACCCAAGACCTCTTGGTTTGAAGCCAAGTGCTTTACCACTCAGCCACCATGTCCTGATACTTGCCATTATGGAATATCAAACTTTGATAAATAATTATGAGTCTTTTTTATGAGTTTTGAGTTAACAGAGTCCTCTACAATGTTGTCAATCTTTAAAACATAAAGAAAGTATAAAACAGCTTTATTTATTTATATCTCATAAAAAAAAGAAATTTGCCAATGTTTTTTTCTTTATTATTTGCATTGTATATAACTGTATATAAACTGTATATAAAAACCTGACTAGTTAGGAGGATACAGTCTTATGTTTTTTTTAATAGAAATAAATTGGATGTAAATGTCCAGTGTTAATGGAATTGAAATGTTTACTAAATTAAAAACATTGAATGTTATTGATGAAAATGTTCATATTTTGAGCTAATACTCCTCCCAGGCTATCAATAGACATGCTCTGGCTTATGCTCTACACGACTGTGACAATGTAATGGTGATGAACAAGGGCAATTACCACTGGAGGTCAGGGGGAGAGAAGCACATGAATGATCCTTCTACTATTGCTAATCTGCAGGTCTGGAAATATCTATCACTAACAATTATACATTTTCTTTTTCATTTGAAACATAGGTGGAAAGAGATTTAAATATATCAATAATAGCACATTATCCAACAAAGTAAAAAAGAAAAGTTTGAAAATGTCTTTTGATCTTTCCCCAACAAAAGGTAAATAAATTAGTCTCTTTCTCCAGCTTTAAAAATGTACCCTTCAAAGTCCACTACAAGTAAGATTACTTTTAATAATCAATAATAAATTTGTATTTTTTTTTAAAGAAGAATTAGAAAAATGTATAGCAACCACTAGTAAACTAAAACTATATGCAACAGTTCAAAGAAATGTAAAATACACTTTTTAAAATAATAACATACAACATATTGTCAGTTTCCTGGCTGACTTATACACTAAGCTATTGTCTCATTAATTTCTTCTAAGCCTGGTCATTTATAAATCATATTTGTTTTTTGTAACAATTTTCTTCTCTGGTAAACTTATAAAATGGTAGGGTTTGGTAATCTGCAAGGCAATCGACATCTATTTCTCAGGATGCAACCAGATCAAACAGCAAGGAGGCCTATGAAAAGTTTGTTGAATCGGCATGGGAGAGCACAAAAAAGTGCACTCTCAGGGGACAGCTTGCCTTTGTCTCAGTCAACAAGCCCTTGGACATCTCTGAGGTAGAAGATGCTAAGAACATTGTGAAACGTTTCTGCACTGGTGCCATGAGTTTTGGCAGTATCTCCATAGAAGCTCATACCACTCTGGCCATTGCCATGAACAGAATTGGAGCCAAGTCCAATACAGGTGAAGGTGGTGAGAACCCAGAGAGATATCTGAATGAAGATCCTGAGTTCAATGCTAGGTCAAAGATCAAGCAGGTAAAGAAGTTAAATAATTTGCATGATTCCATTGATGGATTAAAAAGTTTCTTAACTAAAATATTCTTATGTTACTTCAAATTAATATAAACTTATGGCCTTAAAGATAGACCTTTAGGCTTTCTGAACTTAGGTCCTAAGTTGAAGTGTGGTGTTGGAAGCTTTCTGAACTTAGGTCCTAAGTTGAAGTGTGGTGTTGGAAGCTTTCTGAACTTAAATCCTAAGTTGAAGTGTGGTGTTGGAAGCTTTCTGAACTTAGGTCCTAAATTGAAGTGTGGTGTTGGAAGCTTTCTGTGGTTATAAGAAAGAACCAACTTGATTTAATTTAATGAGTTCATAAAATCTTTTTGAAAAGAAAGTAAAAGCAGTGGATTTTGTAAGCCACATAAAACCTTGGTAACAATAGTCCTAAGATACATAGAAGATGCTTTCAGTTTGATATGAAGTTTATTGCATCCTACACTTACCAGTAATGTAAAATAATTGTATGTTATAATATTTGTACGTTTAAGCTGAAGGTTTGGGGGTTAAGTTGTTTTTTTCCTTGGCTTGAGTTGTAGCCTGTAAAAATTTTTTGCTGTTTTCCTGGTTTTTATTATAGGACAAGAATTTTCTTTCTTTTTATAGATTTCATAGTGGAATTGTAGGAGTTCATTTCCAAGCTACTCATACATTATATGACAAGACTCATCTTTTAATATAAGATAAACTTGGAACTTTTTGCTTGTGAATTTATTTTTTCTTAAATAAATGTGATGTGGTATATCTTGAACAGGTAGCTTCAGGTCGCTTTGGTGTAACCAGCTCATACCTCACTCATGCTGATGAGCTGCAGATCAAGATGGCACAGGGAGCTAAGCCAGGAGAGGGTGGAGAATTGCCAGGGTACAAGGTGAGTTTAGTACTAGTCAGGATGACATCTGAGAATTTGGGTTAGTCAAATTTGTTTTCTTCAGCAGAGTAAAAAAAAGTTTGTTTATCTCTTTCCCGTATGATTTTTTGTTTATTCAGGTGAATCTGTTATTTTCATATAATAGTACACAATACTGGCACTTAATTTTGTAGATTAGGTTTTGAATTGTACTTAAATGAATTATTTATGTATAGCCATTATACAGAAAATCAAATCAAGAATACTGAGTGCAGGATAGATAAATAACTAAATTAACATCCATAATATCCTATACACACTTTAGATCCAACATTTACTCTCTGAACTAGTTTTAGGAAATTTATATAAATAGTTTGTTACTATTATCACTAAAATGTAAAGTTATATATTATTTAATATTTGTAGTATCTTTTTTTTCTCAGGTTACCAAAGAAATTGCCAAAACACGCCACTCTATACCTGGTGTAGGTCTGATCAGCCCCCCACCTCATCATGACATCTACTCTATTGAAGACTTATCTCAGGTAGGAACAAGTCATCTTGCTGTCACTAGATCTTAACACAGTCAAACGTATTGATATTTCTGTGCAACAATTCTTTCCAAACATACAGAGTACACATTTTTGTTTCTTTTAGTTGATTTATGATTTGAAGTCTGCCAACCCATCAGCTCGTATCAGTGTAAAGTTGGTTTCTGAAGTGGGTGTTGGAATTGTTGCATCAGGTGTTGCAAAGGTAATAGTTTGTTTTTTTTATCATTTATAGTTTATTAAGTATTCAGCTAATTAGCTACATGGCTACTGGGCTGTCAACTATAAATTAAAAAAAAAAACAAATATCTTTTTTCAATTGTAATATATCAAAAGTGAAACAAGATTTTCTCACACTTTTATGAGCTATTTACTATGTATATAGTTTTCATTTATAAAAAAATAAATTTTTATTTAACATTAAAACTGTTAGTTGGTCTCTTCAGAAAAAAATGACTTGCAGTAAAAAATTTAATAAATAAAAAAAAGACCTGAGATGAAGCCAATACAAGTGTTAAGAAAATAATGTCTTGTCATCAATTAATTAATAATTAAATTTAAAAGAAATGATTTGATGTCAACAATACCACAGACTATTGCTTTTATTAAGAAACTATTGTGTCCCCCTTATTTATTGATCTTCCATTTGGTTTGTGTTCAGTGTAAAGCTGAACATATTGTTATCTCAGGTCATGATGGTGGCACTGGAGCCAGCAGCTGGACTGGAATTAAGAATGCTGGTCTGCCCTGGGAGCTTGGCATCTCTGAAACACATCAGGTACTGACCTTGAATAATTTAAGGTCAAGGATTGTTCTTCAAGCTGATGGTCAGATTAGGACAGGTAAAGTTTGTTGGCTAGACCTATTGGTTTTTTTTTCTTTTGGTTTTGATTGTAGTGATTTTATGTTAAACTTAAATATGCCTCATTGGCTTCTTTGGCTTGTTTTATCTATCAAAGAGTTTAATGTACTTTACTATTTCTCCCACACCCATTCTTGGATCAAGTTGAAACTTTAAATAATTATTTATTATACCTAACAAAACATGAATCAGTTAAAAAAATAACCAATAGTCAATTAATAATTGGTAATTTATTATTTTTTTTGATATTGAATCTATATCATTGAGAGCTAGAGTTGTATGTACAGAGTTGTATGTTTGATATTGAATCTATATCATTGAGCGCTAGAGTTGTATGTACAGAGTTCTTTCCCTTAAGTAAATGATTTTTAAAAAAGGATTTTTAAATATTTTGTTGTTTTTATATATTTTCGTGTCTTAGTGTTCGACTCCTAAATTTTGTCTTGTCTCTGTACTATCTAGGCAAGGATGTTGTAATTGCTGCTCTGCTTGGTGCTGATGAGTTTGGGTTCAGTACTGCACCATTGATTGTCTTGGGGTGCACCATGATGCGTAAATGTCATCTCAACACATGCCCTGTTGGTGTAGCTACTCAGGTTAGAATGTTTTTTGTTTTTTTTTGTTGTTGTTTTTTTCATTATATTTTGTCACATGTTTTTTATAGGGCTAAGCAAAATCAGCTTTGACCTAAATATTTTGTCACATCTGCTGCAGTCAAGGGCAAAATTGTCTTTCCTCTGTGTCAGTCTTCAGCAATAGCTTTTCTTTGTATCTCATATGTATGCCCTGTGGTTTCATTGAGTTTCTCCGTCTGTCCCTTTCACAATCCAGTAGCTGCCAAGTGTTCTCCTCCAGACAAGAAATGGCCTGCTGACACCCAGCTAGTCATTATATATTTCCTTAGAATGCATCTGTTACATCATCCTCATTTAAGCTCATTAGGAAATATTACCTTTGGTATATTTTATCCACAATACTTCTTTGGTGCCTATTGCTTCTCTGTTATCAAAAAGATGTGAAATATTGTTCTTTCAAATAAAATTGATTTTTGCTTTTTTAGTTTTTGCTTCAATATATATGTCATGGTCATGAAGTACTATTGCTAGTATTTGCTTCTTTACAGGATCCAGAGTTGCGAGCTAAATTTGCTGGTAAACCTGAGTATGTTATCAATTACTTGTTCCTTATTGCTGAGGAGGTAAGTTTCAAATTAATTTCTTTTTAGCGGCCCCCGAAAGGGGAAAAGATGCTGTTAGTTTTGTGTGAAATGTATGTCCGTCCGTCCCATTTAGATCTCGTGAACTAGAAAAGATAGTGAAAGTCAGACAGCATAATATTTTATTCCATTCAAAGTTCTGATGCAACGGCTACTTTTGTCTTTTCTAAAAGCAAAAAATCTAATTTTTTAAATCACTTATGCAAGCAGTTTTTTTCATTAAAAATAAACCACTTTTACAACTATTCACTATTAATAGTAACAAACACTGGAGGCTCTTTAGTAGGGAAGACGACTATTTACCATATTTTTAGCACATTTATGCAAATGGTTTTAGATGTTTTGTTTAAAAAAATTTTTTTTTTACATTTGTATTGCTAAGTTATGTAATTTCTGTCCTACTAACTACTACATTTACCCAAAAATAATGTTTACTTTTTTTTAAATAGAAAAAAATCTATTTATATATAAGTTTGACATAATGTAAAACAGCAATTAATAAGTAGGTTTTTATATTATCCCGTGACCCGCAATGCAAATGGTTTTAGATGTTTTGTTTAAAAAAAAATTTTTTTTACATTTGTATTGCTAAGTTATGTAATTTCTATCCTACTAACTACTACATTTACCCAAAAATAATGTTTACTTTTTTTTAAGAGAAAAAAATCTATTTATATATAAGTTGGACATAATTTAAAACAGCAATTAATAAGTAGGTTTTTATATTATCGCGTGACCCGCAATGCTACACTACAGTCATAGAACACTCAGTAAATATGGGAGCATGAAATGAATTGGAAAAAATAATTTTCACCCCATATTTACTGAGTAAATTTCTATATTTTCTTGTCATTTTGGAGAATTAAAAAAATTTTTTTTTTTAATTCTTTTTTTTGGTTAGGTTCGAAGCATTATGGCTGATTTGGGATTCAGAACATTCCAGGAAATGGTTGGTAGAGTGGACAAGCTCAAATTTGACCCTGATCCCAAGAACCCTAAAGCTGCTCTCCTGGACTTCAAAAATATTCTGACCAATGCTCTTGACCTTAGGCCTGGCACTAACATAAAAGGTGGAACTACACAACAAGAGTTTGAATTACAGAAACGTTTGGTAAGTTTAGTCTAGTCAAGCTTAAAGGACATTATTATATCGTAGGGGAAAAATCATTTCAAAACAAAGATATATGATAAAACATTGTCAATTGTATCTACGTTTTCTACCACAGTCACCTAAAAAACAAGGATTATTTAAATGTAATTCTTAATTTCTCTTTGTTAGGATAACAAAGTGATTGACATGGCCAGAGATGTGATAGATGGCAAGAGCAAGCATATAAAAATAAATTTACCAATTTGTAATGAAGACAGGACATTTGGTGCAACATTGAGCCATGAAATCTCAAAGTGAGTTGTTTTTCCACCTTTATATATATATATAAATGTCAACTGTTTTTTTTTTATAAGGTTCTTTTTTTTTTTAATGCAATGCCCATTTTTTTAATTTTTTATTTTAACTTTTCAGATATTTTTTAGAGGGTATTGTTATGATCATCAAGCTTCTTTTAAAGCTTTTCAGCTTTTGACTTTTACTATAAAATTATTTCATAATTAACTATTTATAATATGTTAGTAATGTAGTTTAGTTAACTAGTATCAATGTCTTCCCAGGAGGACTGTTGAAGCAGGACTTCCACCCAAATCTATTGAAATCAATTTGGTTGGTTCTGGGGGACAAAGCTTTTGTGCTTTCTTGGCCAAGGGAGTCAGTGTCTATCTGGAGGGAGATGCCAATGATTACGTCTGTAAGGTACAATATCATTGACACATTTTGATTGTACAAGTGTATGACTCAACATTTCATAATCAAACGTTATCTTTCTTTTGAACTGGCAGAATTTTAGAAAGTTTATGCAAAGAGACCTAAAACAAATTATGAGCGGTTTCAAACATACAGATTTAAGATTGCCCAGTGAGCAGTGTAACATGAAATAAATGTAGCACACTTTAAATGTGTTCCATTCAAAGTGCCTGAAAAGACTTTGTGTATATACTCTGACTGTAATAGAAAGAAGCTCATACTGCATTTTGTCAGGCATTTCCTATAACAGTCCAGATACAAAGTTAGGTAGAAATTAAAAATATGACAGATTTGGGACAAGCAGGGCAAGATGCAAGAGAAACTTTCACTGTTTGGTTTCTACTGACAGGATTGCACTAGAAAACTACTGAGTATGCAGGCAATGTGATGTTTGACACTTACTGTACTAATTAATTAAGTGACTGGTTCAAAATGGCAGAAGCATTTGATTAAAAAATACTTAATAACTTAAACACTTGGTCATTAAACTCAAGTCTTCAAATGAATAATAATAATTTAATTTATAAAGCGCTGTTAACAGAAATAATGTAGGCTCAAGATGCTATAATAACATAACAGAATATAATTTCCTGTGATACTCTAAATTATTGGAGAACGTTTAGCTAAAAACATAATGAAGTATAGTCTTATAGACTACTTATAAATCTGTGTATCTTTTAATTTCTGTTATTATTTTTATCTGAGCGTTGATATGCTATTTTACTAATTAAATATTTATTTTCGTTCCAGGGTTTGTCTGGTGGTGAGGTAGTTGTGTGCCCTCCTAAGTCCATGCCCCCAATGTTCAAGACAGAAGACAACATTGTTGTTGGTAATGTCTGTCTGTATGGTGCAACCAGTGGTAGAGCTTTCTTCCGTGGGCAAACTGCTGAGAGGTTCTGTGTGAGAAACTCTGGAGCCATTGCTGTTGCTGAAGTGAGTTAATGGCTTTTTGAATTAATCTCTGATTGAATTCACATCAGTTTTAATGTACTTTGAAGAATAGTGTCTCAGAGAGCATCTGAGGAATGCAATGGTTGCCATTGATATAAAAAAAATTGTTAATGCATCTCATTATGTATTTCTAACAAAATATTTTTATAAGAACAATTTATTTTTCTAGGGCTGTGGTGACCATGGTTGTGAATACATGACTGGTGGAAGAGTTATAGTTCTTGGATTAACTGGCCGCAACTTTGCTGCTGGTATGTCAGGTGGCATTGCTTACTGTTACGACAAGTAAGTATACACTGTTGATACGACATGGCCTAAATTGTGCAGATGTGCCTTAACTCAAACTATCCACTGTTCATGCTTTTTAGGTGTGCAGGTGCAACTTTTTTGTGCATTAAGTAACATTGTAACATATTTTGCTTGTATATTTTCATGTTCTGATCAGACTGAAGCTGTTCCACCAGCGTTGTAACAAAGAATCTGTTGAGCTCTTACCATTGGTTCAGAAGGAGGACTTGGACTTTGTCTACAACTTGTTGAAGGAGTTTATTGAACTCACTGGCTCTGAGATTGCCAAATTTATCACCGACAACTGGGAGGCTGAGCAGAAAGAGTTTGTTAAAGTAAGTTATTATCATCCTCAATAAATTGTGTACTATTTTGTGTCATAACTCATAAAACACTGTTAAGGGAATACGGTTATCATTAAGCTTGCCTAGTTTTAAGGATGTTGTCATTATAAAATATGGGTAGGTTATTATGATTATTATCACTTTACCTTTTTCTCTCAAACTGGAGGAGAAGATTTTTGAGATTTATACATTTTTTTTAGACAAGAAATACTTTCATTTTATGGCTACAAATTCTGGCATTACAATCATGATTTACACACACAATAACTTCTATTATTTTTTTGTTCAGGTGTTTCCCTATGAGTATCAGCATGCTTTGGCTGAGGCTGCAAAAGAAGAAGCTGAGAAAAAATTAGCCATGGAAAAAGAAGCGGCTGAAAGGAAAATTATTTCTGATAAGGAGGCAGACAGTCTGTTCCTAGGCATTCCCAATGCAGGCCTTCACAGGGCTAGCTCACTCTCCAACATGTATGATGAGGAAATTATTAATAAATTGGAAGATGAGGAAGTAGGTCATAGTTATGAAATGGTTACCTTTGATGTGGATTTTGTGATGGATGTAGAATTACAACCAATTATAAAACTAGATATCTATATAGAGCCATGTAACCGTCCAAATTAAATTATGGAAGACTATTTCGTTTGAAGAAAGTGTCAATGTTAGTAGTGTCAGCCACTATATAATTTATGTGAATTCTTTCCCTTGAATCATGCTGCTCCATCTATCTAACCAAGTGTCATTGTGGTGTAATGACGGAGATGGGGAGTTGTGAAACTAATACATTTAGACTTTTCATATCATCAACCTAACCATGCAAACCCTTAACCAAAGTCTTGACACAACACTTTTATACATTTATCTTTGAAATCCCTTGTTGATAATTATAGACTCTGCAAAGTTTGAATAATTAAGTTAGATTTGTTTACATTGTCATTTATTATCTTCACCCAGGATCCACAACAAGGAACAAAAGCTGTAGTAGACATTGAGGATGCCATCCGCAATACGACACAGGAAAACAAAGTCATGGACATTGTGTTAGATAAAGCAAAGTAAGTTCAGCAAGAGTTAACATTGTACACATCTGTTGTTATATCCCTTTCAGTTGTTAGTTCAGCAAGAGTTAACATTGTACACATCTGTTGTTATATCCCTTTCAGTTGTTAGTTCAGCAAGAGTTAACATTGTACACATCTGTTGTTATATCCCTTTCAGTTGTTAGTTCAGCAAGAGTTAACATTGTACACATCTGTTGTTATATCCCTTTCAGTTGTTAGTTCAGCAAGAGTTAACATTGTACACATCTGTTGTTATATTGCTTTCAGTTGTAAGTTTAGCAAGAGTTAACATTGTACACATCTGTTGTTATATCCCTTTCAGTTGTAAGTTCAGCAAGAGTTAACATTGTACACATCTGTTGTTATATCCCTTTCAGTTGTTAGTTCAGCAAGAGTTAACATTGTACACATCTGTTGTTATATTGCTTTCAGTTGTAAGTTTAGCAAGAGTTAACATTGTACACATCTGTTGTTATATCCCTTTCAGTTGTAAGTTCAGCAAGAGTTAACATTGTACACATCTGTTGTTATATCCCTTTCAGTTGTAAGTTCAGCAAGAGTTAACATTGTACACATCTGTTGTTATATCCCTTTCAGTTGTTAGTTCAGCAAGAGTTAACATTGTACACATCTGTTGTTATATTGCTTTCAGTTGTAAGTTTAGCAAGAGTTAACATTGTACACATCTGTTGTTATATTGCTTTCAGTTGTAAGTTTAGCAAGAGTTAACATTGTACACATCTGTTGTTTTATTGCTTTCAGTTGTAAGTAGGCAATGTGGAGATAAAATTCACATATTTTTATAACTAGCAATTAATGAGGATGTCTTATGGCCTGCACAGTGGTAATTTTTCTTTATATCCCCAACAAATTTTATGTAACATCAGTAATGTGTGTACGTTTTAAGTTCCACACTTCTGATAAATTTGAACTTGAGACACTCAGTTTAGAAGTCTAACTCACATTCGGGTTACTGACATGATTATCACCATTACCACTCAGCAAACCCCCTGACTAACAAAGAAAGGGAAAAAAATTGAGCTGCTTAACAAAAAAATGTGTGTTCAGGTTATTAGATGCATGACAATATATAATTATCAGAAGTGAAAGCTTAACACAAATAAGAATAATTTGTCATAGATTATGATTTTTTGTGCTGAAGAGTTTTTTTTTAAATGGATTAAGTTTTTATTAAGCTAGAGGTTCATTTGTTGATGTGTCTGTCTTAAAAAACACGACCAGAGGTTTTGTCAAGTACAAGAGAGCCACTTACCAATATCGGAATGCTGCTGAGAGACAGAAGGACTGGAAAGAGATTTACAATCATAAGCAAGTCATGGAAGGTCTTCGTGTTCAAGCAGCAAGGTAATGGATTTTTTTTTCAAACATAATATTTTTGGAATTTATGTTCAAATAACTTTTACAAAATATGATGCCTACAGTATCCTTTTAAAAAACAACTCTATACTACAGATGCATGGACTGTGGCGTTCCTTTCTGTACATCTAATCATGGTTGTCCACTGAGTAATTTGATTCCCAAATGGAATAATCTGGTTTTTAAGGTCAGTAAATTTTTGACTTTTAAATTAATTATTTTTTAGCTCGTATAAATGTAATAATACAAATATGTGTAAACACGTCTCTTTTTTAAATTACATTATATATGTATATTTCTGCACAAAATTCTATTTCAGAATGCATGGAAGCTTGCCTTAGATTACCTACATCAGACAAACAACTTCCCAGAATTCACTGGCCGTGTTTGCCCAGCTCCTTGTGAGGTAAGTCTCCTTCAATGTACTCTAAAGTTTCAAGTAGTTTCAGTCTAATGACAAAAACTTAGAAACATTTCTAATCAATATCAGTCTTTACAGAAAACTTTTTATTTATTATTATTTTATTGTGCGTAAAGATTTTTTTTAAAATTTTTACCATCCCCCAAAAGGTAATAGCTGCTATTAATTTTGTATGGTCTGTCCCATTTAGATGAAAAAGATATTGAAAAATCTTGCATCATGATATTTTAGACTTTTCAAAGTTCTGATGCAATGGCTACTTTTTTCTTTTCTGAAAGCCAAAAAATTAATTTTTAAAAGTAAATATGCAAGTATTTTTTTTTATAACAATACACCATTTTTACAACTATTCACTATTAATAGTACAAAACAGGGGAGACTATATTTCTAAGGGAGATAATTTTCATGTCTATTTTTAAGATATTTATGCAAAGTTTTTGTTATTTTCTGAAAATTTATTTTATCAAAATACTTTTATAGCTAAATTAGGTATGTTTTGTTTTATAAGCTTATATTTTCAATAAATTGTTTATTTTTGTTTTAAAAGTGGAAAAATCCATTTTGTATGTATACAAGTTCAATTTAACATCATTTAACAAGCAGTGTTTTTATTATGCACTTGGATTGCAATGTAGTACTATTGAAAAACATTTAGAGGTTTATCAAAGTGAAAAGTTTCTTCCCTAGATAATCATTTAATAACATCAGCTAGTCCACAGGTTCGCATTGAACCATATCTTCATAACTATCAGTTCATTGAATGCATATGAAAATTAACAATGTAATAATAATAGGATTAATATACGTCCATATCTACATATTATGTGGTATCATGTTGTCAATAGAATAATATCAACAAAACTTTCTATACGTATATGTGTCTTCTTTTTGTATTGTCACAGACTGGGTTTTGGTTGTTGGTAGTTTTAATTCATAGTTTCTGATATTCTTGCTGAAAATATTAAAAGCTGCCATTTTACCTGCCTGAATGGACCACTTCAGGGGCCGATAGTGAGTTTGTGTTTCCCCAGAAACTATCTTTGTAACCTTGTTTGTTGTTGTTTCCAGGGAGCATGTGTGCTGGGTATCAACACCCCACCTGTCACAATCAAGAATGTAGAAAACTCCATCATTGATCATGGCTTTGAAATGGGCTGGGTCAGACCTATAGTTCCCCAAGTCAGAACAGGAAAGAAAATAGCTATCATTGGCAGTGGACCTGCAGGTCTGGCTGCTGCAGCTCAGCTGAACAAGGTAATGATTGTGTACATATTTTAGTGGCTTTAAAATGTAACTGTTTTAGTGTAGCCTCTGAAAAGAAGTCTAGCTATGTAAGTGAGGTAGGTTTCATCTTATAGATAGGAATTATTATTGTAAACATTTTTTATAATATTAGTTATTTTTATAATGTATGATTTGGTATTTAACTTTTTTTACAACTATTTATATTAGATAACTTATGCTTAACAGTGTGTCATTAATGACATTATTCTCATCATCTATCAATAAATGTCTTTTTCTGTGCATACATTACCACTTTTGTCTCATAATATGTCTATATACTGTATGTCTTATTTGTTAATTTCATCATTGGATGACCAATTAGTGTGGTGGCATAATGAACAGAATTTCTTGACATGATTTTTTTAGTACCTTTATGCAGTGAACCATTAATTAATCTGCATGACTATTTCAAGAGAAGACATCACCAAATCATGTTCCTAAATAATCACAAGATGCATTTTTCTATTTCCAGGCTGGTCATCTGGTAACTGTGTATGAACGAAATGACAGAGTAGGTGGACTACTCCGATATGGTATCCCTACCATGAAACTTGACAAGAGGGTAAAGAAACATGAAATTTTTTTTAGACACACATCACAAAGTCGTCCTATTCAGAACCTCCTTAGCAAACTTGGAAAATGAAATTTTCATTTTCATTTCTGAAAAGGTTTTTAAGATCAATATCTGGTCAAAAAGCCCAAAAAGACATTTCTTTTTTTTATTTATTGTACCCATATTAATTTTAGGATGAAGATTTTTTGTTAATGTTCTCATAAAAAAGCTCAATGACACATCAAAATTAAAAAGATTGTCTCTAGAAATTAAATTTTCTTTTTTTTTTTTAAATTAAGTTCAGTTATATTTCATTTTAAACATCTTTTTAAAAAGTAATTTTGTCATCCAAATGCCTTGGACAAGTCTAAATTTTTTTTCAAATTGCTATATGACTAACATCATCAATAATTTAATTATTTATTGACATTTACAGGTTGTTGACAGAAGAGTGGACATTCTGGTGAAAGAGGGCATAACATTTGTAACTAATGTAGAAGTTGGTAAGGATGCATCTGCCAAGTCACTTCTGGCAGAAAATGATGCAGTGTTGTGTGCCCTAGGTGCTACCTGGCCCAGAGATCTACCCATACCAGGTACACCAGCAGTTCTCTCAGTCCTTATCAAGTCAACAATTTTTAAAATTTATACTAAACATTTCATTCTATTTTCATTGCTCTGGCAAACTTTCCTTGAATCACTTAACCTATTATAACTTTACCTTTGACTTAAAATATATATATCTTTATCTTTAAAATGTCAGTGTATAAATTCTATTGCCTTAGTGTCCTACCTTGACAAACTGTTTAGAATAAGATAGTTTTTAACTCTTTTTTTTTTTTAAATATTAAAATGAGAAATGTGTACCTTTTTAATAGATCTGTTAGTTTTCTCATTCTGTCTTATGTAGTCTTTTTTTTTAAATAATAGGTTCACCAATTTAACATGTGTTGCTTTTATCTAGGCCGTCAGCTCAATGGAATCCACTATGCTATGAACTTTTTGGAGTCCTGGCAAAAACAGCAGCAGGGTCAGAGTTCCCAGAGTTACATATCTGCTCAAGACAAAGATGTTGTTGTGATTGGTGGAGGAGACACTGGTTGTGACTGTATAGCCACATCACTAAGACATGTCAGTGACTTGACTTTTGTTGGTCTCTCATATCATCCTACTTATAAACTCATCTTTGTTTTTATGAGAAAGACATATTCATTGAAAAAAGACATTTTCAACCTAGTCACAAATAATTCAAATTTTGTTTGTTTGTTTAAATAATGCTTATATTCTTTGTTTTGTTTTTCTTTTCTTTTAATTTTTGAATCATAATGACTGAAAAGTCTTTGTTTTTTTCCTTGTGTCATTTCAAAGGGAGCCAAGTCCATTACTACCTTTGAAATCCTGCCACAACCTCCAGCAACGAGAGCAGAGAATAATCCCTGGCCAACTTGGCCTCGAATTTTCAGAGTGGATTATGGTCATGAGGAAGTCCAGCTAAAATGGGGTCGGGACCCGCGTGTCTTCAACATAAAGAGCTTGGTAAGGCAATCATCTAAAATATTGAATGATACAATATAACATAGAATTTATCCAAATTCATTTAGAAAATAGTGTACATGTGAGCTTTATGTCAATGTGCAAAATGTTGTTTGCCTAATCAGGAATTTGAAGGGGATGAGAGTGGCAATGTGACTGGTGTTAAAACATCACTTGTTGAATGGGTCAAAGATGACAGCGGACGCTGGATTATGAAAGATGTTCCAGGTATATCAATACAATAGTTTTGATAAAGCTATTAAATTTTTTTTTTTAAATCAAAATCATTTACATATTTGTTTAGACCTCTAATTATTTTCTTTGTATCATGCTATAAAATTTTTTAAAATTCATACTTAATTGTGTCTTAAATAAAACAAAAAAAAAAACTGAAAAAAAAATTAGCAATGTGATTCTGATTCTGTTTGTTTACTTGCACTAAATTATGTAATTGTTTTTTTTGTTTTTTTTTAAATCAACAAATTCCTGATGATTATTCACTAAAAAATTTTTTTCAACTAATATAGGCTCAGAGAAAACCTACAAATGTGATCTAGTTCTTCTGGCAATGGGTTTTATTGGCCCTGAGCGCAAGATTGTTGATGAACTGTCTGTACCCATTGACCCCAGAGGAAATGTGGATACACTAAATGGGAAATATAATACTAGTATTCCCAAACTGTATGCTGCTGGTGGTAAGAACACATTTTTTTGTTGCTATAATTATTGTTTTAGTATTTTAAAAAAAAATCAAAATTTAATCTTTTCAAATGGGGTGTGGTGGCTGAGTGTTAAAGCACTAGTTTCCAAACCCAGAAGCCCCTGATTTGAATCTCGGTGACACCCTCGTTAACTGTCGGCCATAGAAACATGATTTTTACATCATCTGCCCTAAAGATCACAGGAACACAAGATACTGAAATTTATCTTTTGTGCAATACAGAGTAGTTTAAGGATTAAGGCTAAAGTTGTCTAATGCATTGGGACATATTTCTTCTTTCATAAATAACTGATCTCATAGTTCTCCTTATTTCTATCTTTTGTAGTCATCAAATTATTTTTTTTTAACTCAGATCTTACTTTTGTTTATTTTGTCAGTAATCCTCAAGAAAAAATTAATGTCAAAATCCTTATGAAGTTATCATTCTTGTCCATAGATTGCCGGAGAGGTCAGTCCCTTGTTGTCTGGGCTATTAATGAAGGCAGACAGGCAGCACGTCAAATAGACATAGACTTGATGGGTGAAAGCAGCTTAGCTGGTCCTGGTGGAATTGTGAACAAAAATGTTGCATAAATTTTTTTGCACACACTGCATTTGATCTAATGTCTTCAGAACAATCTTTTGTTTTTGATAATTCTGTTCAATACATTAAAAATAGTGATTGCTTTTATTTATCTGTGACAGCTGAGAACATTTATTACAAATAAGAACAACATAGAACCTAAAATTGAATATCTTATTTACATTAGTAGAACATCTTATGTTGTTATTGTTTTGCAACTGATTTTTAAAAATGCAAATTTTAGCAACTTTTTTTTATTTCAATTATACTTTTTTTATGATTGACTCTAGGATGTCAATATTTAATAATTGCATGATGTTTTGGGTGGAAATTTGGGAGAGTGTGAGCTTTTCACTTCTAGAATTTGTATTATTTTACTTCTTTAATTTTTGAAGGTGTGCTTTTTTTTTTTTTTTTTTAATTATCCCTTTGCTTCTGCTTTCCCTTCAATTAATATAAATAATAGAGACATGTGCTGAATCTATTGTGAATCCTAACTACTTACTGGTACACAAGAGAATTCAAATAAGAGTCATGCTGATATTTTCAATTATTTACCTTTATTATAGTATTGAAACTGAGAGCTTGGATTTTGACTCTTCTGTAGAAAAATGAATGCTCCAGTAGACCAATATTATAATCTATATGTTTCTTACTTTAGATCAATGGATCATGCATAGAAATATACAACAGAAATTACTGTTGCGATGTTCTGTGCAACTCATGGCAGTTTTTTTTTATTATTGGATTGGATTATTCTCACATTGTATCAATTTTTTTTATTATTATTTGAAATCATTAAAACAAATACATATTTTGTTCTTATTCAGGAGAATTGTGATTGAAGTATTAGCCTGTTGATTAAATCATTTCTTTTCTTCTCTTGTTTTATGAGTAATTCTCAACCATTCAACTCTAGATCCTGAATGAGTCACTGTCTTGTGAAAGAAATGTGTCAGCTTCATATTGTATTTGTGAAAACTATCATTTCACATTTGAATCAACATGTAGACAAAAATTAATATTAGTAAATGAAATTTGAGATTCTCTATATTAACCTAAATTAGGTTCTTTTCCCAACACTGATAACTTCATTTACGGACTTGATACCCTGTATAATTTCATATGTACTGGTTTTCATGGACCTCTTAAAATTAATACTTTCATTTTATTGCCCATCTTTTGCTTATTTAATTTAATTTCTTTGTAATTATTAACATTATTTATACTTTTTGTTTGTCTTGCTAACAATTGGATTATGCTGGTTGTGAGTTATATGTGAAATGAACCAGATACATTTATTAAACAAATTTAATTTTTTTGCAATGTGAAAAGTCTTTTTTTTTTATCTAGACCTGTATTGTATTTAAAGAGTGCATTTGTGATATAAAAAAATTACTTTCCATATATATATATATATATATTATATATAAATATTTAATATATGTCAGTGCTAGCAACCAATGTCACTTTGATGTTATGTTTTATTACATGTAACATATATTGGTTGTACTGAACACACTTTGTTTTTGATGAGGAAGTAGGTTGTAATTTAGATCAATGACTTTTTGTTTCTTGTGCAGGTTGGATCATGATTTTTTTTTTATTCTATATTATGTCAAGACATGTCATTTTGAAAAAAAACACTAGATTTTTTAATTAATATGTAAATAACCTTTTTATTGTTATCTGCTGGAACTTTCTTTTGTTACAAGGAAAGCTTATAAGATGCTGGCTGTATTAGAGATGCCGGTTTGGTTTTACACTGCATTACTCTCCCATATATAAATACTTTTAATATATTCAATTACTTCATAACACTCAACATATTGTTAAAAAGTCTAAATAACAAATATATAGGTCTTTCTGTGTAGATGATTATATCTTTTCATGATTAAGCTATTTCCTAAGTATGATGTAATCATCTACTTTTTTGAAGTAACGTCTATGTCTTATATGATATTCTCCTCGAGTTTTTGATAACAAGATGGAGTCACTTTATTAGGATTAAGCATGTTCAGATATGTTTAACTAATGATCTTGCTTGATACAAAGGGCATTGTCTTCAAGTCTGAAGGTTAAGAAAAATTGCAGAATTGTTCAAGTAGCTGCATAGACTGTGACTTACATATGTTATATAATTGACATCTGCTTGTTTTTTTTTTCAATGGTATTTATTCTTTGGGCATAATATAATCAAAGCCAAATAGGGTAGCTTGAATATGAAAATTGATTCTATTTCATCTGTTTCTAATAATTATTTGTGTAAACTTAATTTTTTAGTTTTTAAAAACTATGCTTAGATGCCTGTAATTATGATTTTTTTGGTAAAGATAATGAAAATATAATTTGAAAAGTATTGGTCTGTTTGATTTTAGTTTGGGCTTTTTATTTTCAAGTTATTAATGATTTATACGATGTCACTGCACAGTTTCCCAAAGAGTCATATTTTGTTGGTAAATGTTTTGTGTTACTAGTTTTTTTAACTGCCTGATTATTTATATAGTTGAATAGCTGCCTTAATCAATGTTTTAGTTTTTACACTGTTCTTTGATCTAGACATGTGTTAAATCAAGTAGTTTTACTTTGATACAAAATTTGATGCATAATTTTGTCTTTCTTGCACTCTGAATGAATGATTCTTTGTTGTTTTTTTTTTGTGACCTACATTTAAAGGGCAGTTGTTGTGACATGCTAAACATATTGTCATTTGACCATGGAATGGGACTAGAAAAAGTTCCTATCTGCCACTTTAGTTGCTTAACATTTTGTCTTTTACTATTGCTCAAACTTGAAAGACAAGTGATATTCTCGAGTGCAGTATTTTGTATTGTTATATAGAAGTTTGTTGACCTGAATATACATAATAGTTATAAAAGTTTTGTTGACATTTTGAAATATGTTGTGATAAATAATATGAATTGTGTAGATCACCCTAAAAAAAAACAACTACTAATAATCAACTAAACTATACATTATAAAAAACAATGTCCACAATTTTGTACTCGTGTAATGCATATAAAATATAAAAATACATAAAAGTCTTGCCAAACCCAGTCAAAACAGGCTTGTAAATTAAGTAAATGTAACTAAACTTTTATAATTTCATTTTTGAGTAGGCACTCATAGAAATAATTTGAACCAAAGCGATTGATGGGTTCAACATTTAGCTGTGAATCTTGAGATTCTATTAATCCTGGAGGAGATGTTATTAAACTCAGGGCTGGAATTCATCTAGTTCTTGGCTTGGATGGGGGGGGGGGGGGGGGGAGGAGAGGAAGTAAATGAGATTAATCATTTTACACATAACTTTAGCAAATAATTGGCCTCAGAAACAGGTAAATTAAAAATGTACCTTCCTTTGAAAATGTTCATGGTTCTTCAAGACTTGTAAAGATATGTACACATTTCTCAGGATTTAGTACATGTAATGAATATTGTTCCTATAGCCAGTAGATAGTAATCTAGTTTCAATATGTAGAAGAAGTAGCTATTGTTATCTCTATTGTCATTCATTTTTATCTAGTAATCAGAGTGTAGTCTATATTTTAAAAATATTTTTTTTTGTGCAGTTTAGAATTGAAGCAATAAATTATCTGCAGAACTTTACAAATTTTTAGTGTTTTTTTTTTATATGTGCTTTTTATTTACAAAATGGGTGTGCTGCTCTCATGGAAAGTTTAACAGACTTGTTCCCCCTTTGCTGGGTGGCTACAATCACATCTCTGTAAGACACTTCCGACTGCTATAATTACTAAACTTTTATTAGTGAGAAAACTCGTAGACAGACTGTCCTAATTCCTGAGTAGGCCTAATTTTTGTTGTCTGAAAGCCATTGTGGTAGCTGGTAGAGGTAAATTGGTTCATCATAATGCTTGAAATCAAATATATTATTATTCTTATTTTTTGTTCTTATTCTAGTTACGGTATATCTCATCATGTACATTCTAGAACACAAGCCAATTTTCTTGCTCCCAGGATAATATTATCTTAACATTTTATAGGATCTTAGGTCTCTAAAGTAATTTGCAGTCTTTTCATTGCTGATATAAAATTGAATTTAAGCTGATGTAACAATTTACTGTTGATGATTATGATTCAATTTAATTATAATATAAAATTATATATAATAATACAACAGTAAATTTAAAATTCTTCAGATTATTTGCAGACGATTGAATGGTATATAGAACAATAAAAGCAACACAACATATTGACATTTAACAAAAACAATTAGAAATCTTAGAAATGGCAATCAAATTGGAGCATCCATAAATAAAATGCCAGTTATTAAGAGTAACAAAAAAACTAAAAGAAATAAAAACTATTTTATTCATAGTAAACCAATCACACAGACTAAAAACTCAAAATATCTAAGTGTAATAATAAATGAAAAGTTATAGAATTAATTAAATATTTTAAAAAATCAAGTAAAACATTTGGGTTCATTAAAAGAAATGTTTACAAATCAAACAAGAACATAAAACTAAATAGCTTTCAACTAAAAAAAAACCAAAGAAACTAAAACAAATAGAAAATAGAGCAATGACATTTATAACAAACCAATATTCCACTTTGATTAGAGTAACGGTACACCATATAGTCAAATCACTCAACTTAGAGACACTTAAGGACAGAATAATAAAAGGTTAAAGTAGTTATAATACAGAAAACACTGAACCCAAACTTACAAAGAGAAAAACAAAACCTAAAGAAAGACACAAAGATATTTCTTATTCCAAAATATAAGATAGAACAATTCGTAAAAGTGATCTTTCTCTCTAGTACCACTAGAGAATGGAATGGGTTATGCCTGAATCAGCCAGGAAAACCAACGACTTAGCAGAGTTGAGTTTAAATCATTAATTAGCATACATGACTAGATTGACACATGAGATGCTTAGGACGTAATTATCTTCTTTTTTGAAGAGACGTCTGTAATTGATAAGATGAGACCATTCGTCGCGGTCATTAATTTTTTTTTAAATTAAACTATTTTCTTTTTATGTTTAACCTTTAAATAAGGTTTGGTCCGCCTGCCTGCAATGCACACATTAATAAAGTAGCTGTGGCCCTGTAAAAAAAATCAGTGACTTAAGATCTGCCAAGTCGTTGGTTTTCCTGAATCGTAGAGTCTACATTTTAAGTCGTTCGGTAAGGTTGTTATTGCTGGAAGTGATAGTAATGGATATATAAAGCCTCATCTACCCATGGAGATCTACCTAAACTGTCCTAAACAATGCTCTTCCGATGGAATGCGTCTCAAATAGCCCCAGACTCTGACAGCCAGTCCAACTTCTGATTTTCACGTGTGGTTCAGAAATCGATGTGAATCTTATGAGCCTATTGAAGTATGAAACGGAACTGACAGGACAAGGAGCAAAGGTGAGTAACTATTGTCTTAGCTTCGGGCCGGAGGGGGCTGGTTAGCCTTGGATAGGTAGGCCCATACCCACCAACGAAAAGGTTAGCTGAATTCAAACCTCCGCTGCCTTGCAAGCAATATCAAAACAGTGGTAAAGCTTTGGGAGACAACACTGAGGAAAAATCAGGAGCCGGTGACCCTTAGGCAGCTTGCAACACACAGTGCCTACAATACCGCTGATCCCATTGTGTATTGGCACTTGCTGTTCCTTTCGACACATCAGCTGCATGGAGAAGGGGAACTGCTGTACGAGATGATTCATGTCCATTGTCGATTCGGCTGAAGGAGGTCACATACATGTTAAGTCAATCCCAAAATACGCTATTTTTATCTCTTAGTCTTTAACTAGAATTTTATTCTGATTTTATTGTTAACTTTTTTTAAAAAAAGTATTTTATAAAATTGCGAATGTTTTTTTTAAGGGTAATTGTAAATAAACAAAGAAACGGTCAAAGGTCATCACTTCTGGTCAAAGGTTGCAAAACTAAAGCATGAAATTATTCAAAGATTAGATAGATCTGGTAGTAATATAGTATAGATATTATAATTATTATATGTCTAGATCTACTATATTTAGGCTACTTTATTTAAGTTTAAGCCTTAATTAATTAGCCAACCCACTCATCACCAAGCACCTAATTGAAGATTATTCAGTTATGTTCTAAATTATCATGAAATCAAATTGCTATAGATCTAGTTATAGTAACTTATAGATTATAATTATACTAAGATAATTAAAGAAATATGTAGGTTATTAAGTTTGTTTTATATCTTTAAATTAACACTAATTTAATATTGAATTAATATAGTGGAGTCATTATAAGATGAGATGATGATTTTGAAAAAGAATCTAGATCAATTAAAAGTAAACTATATGGTACCCAAATAATTTGGTGTGATCATGCATGATATATATATCATAATTTTATAACAGTTCCATCTTCAAATCCTGCCTACTACCATTACCTGTCCACCTGCGGTTGGGAGACTCACAAGATCTAATAATCTTCATTTCTGAAGGAATATCCAAAACATTCAAAACAAGACAAAAAAAAACTATTATAAAAATTTTAAAATCTTATTTAATTCATGAATAAAATAACTAGACACGGTAGGCTTAGAACCCTATATAAGAATCAAATAGGCTAAAATATGAAATCCATTAAGCCATGCCTGCCTATACAGCAAAATATTTACTATCCCAAAATGTGATTCAGAATGTTGATACAAAAAGATTTAGTAAACAACATTTTAAAAATTCCATCTTCTGATCAAACTTACAAATAGAATCATATTTCCACTTGCAGGTATATGTAATGATGTTTTGAATAAACTTTTTTTTTCAGATTTATGGGTCAGAATGTAGTCAAGTGATTTGTGACATTTTTGACATGATCGTCAGAGGTCTGAGAAAAGTAGCTCCAGTTTTGTTGAACATTAGTTCAACTAGTCAGAGTTGTAATTTAGTCATGTCTAGATACTGCACAACTAATTTGTTTACTGACCAAAAGCAAACACAGTTCTACGCTAAGTTTCGCCCACACTACACATCTGAGATCTATAACACAATAGTAGAGTTTTGTAAAGAAAGTCACAGCGACTTTGATTTAGCTGTAGATGTGGGCTGTGGATCAGGGCAGAGTACTATCCCATTAACTGAATATTTTAAAAAGGTAATGCCATTAAGTTACTTAATTAGTTTATTTGTCAAAAGTTATAACCTATCCATAAAGGCAAATGTTTTTTAAGCTAATTATAATAGCATTCAAGATCTATTGAAAATAGAACCCAGTTTTGTTTCATTGATGGACACACTTATCTGTTTAGTCATCAAGCACTCATTAGCATTCATCTTCTTAATGGGATGTCTTACTTGCATGAATTTTATATTTCTTAACCCATTATGTTTAATTAAATTTTCAGGTAATTGGTGTTGACGTCAGTGAAAACCAGATAGCCAACGCTGCACAAAATGCTGAGAATGTTACTTTTAAAGTCAGCCATGCAGAGAATCTAGATTTCATCCAGTCAAACACTGTGGACCTAGTCACTGTCGCACAAGCATTACATTGGCTGGACCTAGAGAAGTAAGTTTTTATTAAATTATTTGATATGTTCTTATCAGATAGGTCAAACTGATTGTCAAGTTAAATATTGATGTTGAGTTGTTATTTTTAGTTTTTTATATTTTGTGTGTAATAGTAAAATTCCAGCTGCTTAGTGTCCTCATATAATTTAACTTGACTTCAAAATGAATGAAGCACAAACAAATCCAGAAATAAAGAAAACACTTTAATCTATGGATCCATAGGAATATGTTCACTATTCCAAATCTTAATAATGAAACACAATGAATATAAATGTTAATCCAAACCAACAGAATTACACAATCAATTTCTTCTTGTTTTAAGTTGATATATATATATAATATATATTTTAGCGCTGTCTTGACCAACAGATTTTTTTCATTGTGAACGCATACATTTATTTATATGAAAATTTTAATATTATTTTAAGCTCTTCATTTGAGATAGTGGCTGGTCTAAATTTGTCATTATTTGATATCAACAAAGATTCAAGCAGCCTTATTGTCCCAGTTTTATACATAAGCTATAAAATTGTATTTCGCATTCTCATCAGTTGTCTTTCCTTTGATGGTCAAATAATAACAATTAGGCGCCAATATAATCAATGTTTGCTGGTGGTCGGTTTAGGTTCTCTTTTGCTGTTTACTTCTATCTTCAGGAGTAGATTTCCTTTTGGTTACAAGTGTGTATCCTGCTGCCTTTGTAAGAAATCTCCAGCTGTTGTGAGCTGCCAGATGCCCTTGTCTATAAATTGTTAAATAATTATATGTTAAAAGGTTAGGGTTATAAAAATTATTCCCTTATCTGTGTGAGTGTGCTTCAGTTTATGGTTTATTAACCATCTTTCTAAAAGGTTTATAGGATTCTCTAATGCCAGATTTTCTTTTTTTATAGTTTCAGTTTTTATTATTTGTCTTAATAATTTTATTTTGGTTGCATATTCAGGTTTTTTTCAGAAGTTTTTAGGCTTTTAAAACCTGGTGGTTCATTTGTTACCTATGGTTATGGTTTGTTCAAGCTAGAACCAGAAGCAGCTGACAATGTTGTTCAACATGTAAGTCTTGAGGACAATTTTACAAAAACAAATCATGGAATACAAAAATGAGAAAACAAATTTGTAAAGTTTTTCATTTTTTAAAGAAGAGATATACATTGTACATTCTGCTTATTTCTCTTACTTGAAATTTAATTACAGTTTTATGCTGCCTTAAAAAAGTTAATGTCATAGAATTTATGCATAGATATTTCATTAGCATCCTGTATTTGTTACAAAGTCATTTAACTTTGTAGTTTTTAATTAAAAGTATACTTTGCAGTAGATTTTTGTACAAGACAAACATTTAAGTAGTCTACAAATTCTTCTTTTTTTCCTAACTTGCGTACAAATTCAAATTTAAAATATATTGTTTAATTTATTTTATTCTTTTTGTAATGCTTGGAATTTATTCATTTCAAATTGAGAATTATCTTATAGGTAAGATTATTTTGTTTGATTAGTATTTACTTCTCATAGGCTTGTTTGGTATTTCATTTGTTTCAAGTTGAGAATGAAAAGAGTCTTATTTTTCTTTATTTAGCATTGTTTGTTTTCACCAGTTTTACGGTAATGTATTGGGTAACTATTGGCCTGAAGGTAGAAAGATTGTAGAAGAAAAATATATGTCAATCACACTTCCATTTCCTGGATGGAGAAGGTAAGTGAAAAATTGAAAAGAACATTTTGCAAAGCTTTGCATTGATGCTTTTAACAATCAATCTAATTGTACATTCAGATGTATTTATGCAACATTTAATTGATTTTTTTGTGTTGTTTAAGAAATGACAGTCTGGCTATTGTCAAAGAATGCACCATTGATGAGTTTATAGGCTACATGGGGTCATGGTCAGCTTTGAATGAGTATGCCAAAGCTAATCCTGATATAAACCTCTTGGATATAGTTCGTGAAAGGTTGTAATAATTTACCAAAATTTTGAGGAATAAAAAATAATCTTTGATATATTTACCATGCTTTGTGCATCAAACTAGTATATGGATCACATGAATGTAACCAGAGTTGTCACACTTTTTTTTACCATTAAAAATAAATAGCCTACTTTAAATGCTGATTATGTGCAATAGTGGTTTTAGTTTTAACAAATTGTTGTAGGGTGTCAATAGGAAAATATCTTACATTGTTAAAAAAGTGTACAACTTTATGGTTATATTCAAGTGGTTTTATATTCTCTTACTCTTTAAAAGTACATATCCTAACTATAAAAGTGTCATTGAACTGAATTTCAAAAACAGTTTCTAGTGCTCTATATTTGTAATAGTTTGAATGATGATATCATCTGCTAATAAAATGTCTATTGGTTTTGTTTTTTTTTGTTTCATTCTGCAGGCTGGAAACAAGTTTAATTTCACAGACCAATCAAAAGGCCATAAAAGTTACATGGCCAGTATTTATGCTAATGGGTCACACGCCAATTTCTAGATAACATTGATTTTTGATGTGTCGTATAAATACTTGTATTCAAATGTATTATCATAGACCTAAACATTAAAGCAAAAAAATGTTTTGAAAATTGTGACATTGTGAATTTTTAAAAAACTTATGTTTGTTTGTTTTACATGTTTCGAATGTTCCTTCAGAGTTGAAGATAATTCTGCATTGTGTTCTATTGTGTTATTTTTCATTGTGTATATCTCCAGTTACAATTTGATAGATTTATCCAGTTCTTTCTCCTCACATTGAACACAATCAAATTTTGATCTGAAAAAAATCCAAAAAATAATAAATCCAAAAGGAACAATTGTGTTTAAATCACAATATTGAATTCACCTGAAATAGATGCATTAAGCCAAACTATATGGTAACATGAATTAAATGAAAAGCTTGAATGTTTCTTGATATGATGTTCACTTCTCCTTATATGTTATTTTGCTGGTCTGGTTTTAAAGTGACAACTCTAAATTTCAGAACACAGTATGCAGCATAACAAGCTTTTTTTCTCTTTATCATAGTAGTGACTGATAATACCATTAAATGATATAATTATAGTTGCTTTGTTTATAAACAACTTCAAGGTTAGGCTCTAATGGAATGCCTAGCAGCTTGTATCATTTAAAAAATTTCACAATATTAGACTATGTTTTTAGTTGCATTTTAATGGTAATTTACTCATTTACAAAATAGTTGAGATTTTTATCTTTGAGATCTTGGAAGAAACTAGGTTTTCAATTGAGATTTTATGCTCTCCCCCATTAAATGAGTATCTGAGATGTGTTGTAACAGCGTAGTTATACTGCATTTATAAAACTTTTGTAAATCTTTGGCTAAAAAATTGTTGGAACTTTTCTACACCTGGTATGCAATAAGCTAATGGAGGGAGAGGAATTCTCAAAACTGAATTTCTTAATGGCTTTTCAAACATCAAAAAACACCTGATAAATAATTCACAACATGAAAGATTCATGCCTTGAGATTATTTTACTCGATGAGGCTTAAACCTCATATTTGCAGGTAATTGTATAAAAAAAAGTCCAAACATAAATGTTTTTATAAAAAAAACCTCAAAGAATAGATGTATGAAGATAAATAAGTCAATTGATATATTTATTTTGCAAAAGAATATGACTGTCAGTCATTCATAAAACAATTACTTTATTATTTACCGGTACAAAAGAAGAAAACATATGAAAATGTCTTTAATATCTAAGAGTGCAATAAATATTTGTTTTCACAAATATTGATATATACAGTAAAGAATTTATTATAGAGTTTTAAATATTATTTACAGTAAAAATACATTTTAAACTCATTGGCTTCAATAAAGAACTCCCTTTACACTGTATAAATATATATATTATTTTAATGTTCACCATGTAACAGTCTGCTTACAGATAGAAGTGGAGTTTATATCTACATACAGCTATTGTCTGAAAAATTGTTCATATTGCTGTTAAGAGATTTTGGCATCAAATAGGCCTAATGTTTCAAAAAATTGAGCTGAAATTGAAAGGGGGACAACCTTCTGGTAGCCTCAAAACCAGTCAGAGCAGTCTCATGACATTTCATGTTAATTAGATTTGACAACTAAATTAAATACAATGTATATATTTTTTTAAAAGTAAAATCTTGAACAAAGTCATTTGTTAAGTTAATGAATATAAATACATACATAGTGAGCAATTTAAATATAACTGTTCATTATATACAAATAATAATAACTTTTTACTAGTTAGAACTGCTTAGTTCATTCTAGGTTTGAAGATTTCCAATTTCAATAAGCTCACCCGAAGTACTGTAACTCTGATTTCTTCATTAACTGAAGTGTTTTATAGAAAAATCATCAACACATTTTATAGTGGTTAATGAAACTGTACAGAGAATACTCAATGGATGTAAATTTAAGCTATTCTTCTTTTTTAAAGTTTATACTATTTAAGTAAAGAAAGAAATGGATATCAACTAAATGTCTGTTATGAAAGTACATGATGCACTCATGATAACATAAAAAAAAATTTATATAAAAGAAAAAAAAACTTAAAAGTATAGCTAGGAATTATATACATGTAAAAAAAACTGATTTCAGACTCTTTCTTGCATAACAAAAACACAGTGCTGCTTTGTAGTCCAATTAAAGTAAAGGTTTTAAGCTTTATTGACAGTTTCCTCCTAGACATATCGACAAGACCTCCTCCATAAAATGTGGAGAAAGAAAATAGGAAAGTGTACACTATTGATGCGATTTTCTATTAGAGAAATGAGTCCAAACAAAGCTTTTAGTCTGTATCTTATTTATAATAATGCCTAATACCAATTTAGACAAATCTGAAAGAAACATCAGAAATACACCTCTTTGAGGAGCTTCCCTGAGCAACATTGGGCCAGTGACCATAGCCAGTTTTAGACCCTAACAGAAAGTGACCAGAGGGAGGGAAGATTGACACTTAAGCAACATCTTTTTCATCTTTTTCTCATTTATTGATACAAAGAAGATAATTACATCATACTTGTTTCCACTTATACCCTGTTGGTGGAGTTGTTAAGCTCTAAGTTTTGCAACCAAGGAGTGCAGGATTGAATCCTAGTGAACACTGGGATTTTTTTTACTTCAGGATCTTAAGGGTGCCTCTGAGTCCACCCAGTTCTTGTAGGTACCTTACATTAGTTGGAGAAAAGTAAAGGGGGTTATTAGTTGTGCTAGCCACATGACACCTCATTAATGGTAGGCAAAAGAAACAAATGACCTTTACATCATTGACCCCTTAGATCCCAAGGTCTGAAAGGGAAACTTTGCTTTTAGTTTTTATACCTCATTGATAGGAGCATATTTTAGAAAAAAAATTGTCTCTATGATTTTAGATAGTCTGAAGTAATCAAGTGATTTATAGATTATTTTTACAAATCTAAAAAAAAATATTAAATGCACATTCCTTGTTCCTTATGCTAGGACAAATTTGTACAGATGCTTCTTATTCTTCCCTAGTGCTATAGGAGCATGGAATGGGTTGCCTGAACCAGCCAGGAAAACCAATGACTTGGCAGAATTTAAGTGATTGGTTAACATGCATGACAAGATGCATAATGCATAGGAGGTAATCATCTTTTTTTGAAGTAACATCTGTATTTTATAAGATAAGATAATCTTAGTTGTGAATGTTTGGGATTTTAAAGATTGCCAGGTAACAAATTCTTGCCAAAAAAACTGATGTACAACTGATATTTAGTTTTGCAATTTAAACAAAGATAATTTTGTTAAATATGATGTTTAGTTTCACTGGTAGCTATAATTATTACTCCAAGTTTAACATTTTCAAACAATAAAATCAGCAATCATTTTACTTTTTTTTTTATGACAAATTTTCTGCATTTTTGTTTTTCTTTTAAACAGATATTGTCTGAATCTTAAAACAGATTGAATTGAAGCTAATTAAAACTTTTTAAAAAAATATAGTAATACACACATAGATCTAAACATTTTAATAATAATAATAATAATAATAATAATAATCTTTATTATCCGTAAGGAAATTTGTCTTACAATTTGTGCATTACACCAAACAAAAAACATTATAACTATAAGAAACCAAAGTGTACAATTCTTCCTGTATAACAATGACTTACATTTTCAAATGGGAAGATGTCTGCTGTGTATCTTGTCTGAAATATTTACATTTTCACCAAAGGTTAGCATTGTTTGGTAACTATGGGACCCAGAGAGCAGTTTTGTGGGACTAAGTCAAGGAATACTGTATTTCTTTTTTCATTATTGACAGCTTTGTTTGAAACATTGTCAGGTTTAATTTGCACAAGTTCATCTATTTTTATAGCTAAATTTTTAAATCCTACATGATTTTTGGTTTAATCTAGGTGATGCTGCCTCTTCATTTTTTGCAGCCAAACTTGTGAAATCATCTGTTGTTTTCAAATTATTTTTGGATTTTGATTTACTTTTTAGATTTTCATTGAGTTTTTGTCCAATGTTGTTATTTTTGGCATCACGTTTTAGTGATCGTCTTATGTGTACCTCTGTTTGTAAAATAGCAGGGCAATCAACGAATGACCCAGTCAGATCTTTGTCAATATTATCTGAGGTTGGATGACTGGTACTACTCCATGAAACCATCCTGGCAGAAGATTGGGGGGAGGATGGCAAGTTGTTTTCACAGTGGACAGTAACTTGATCCGTTACACTTTCCTCTCCTACTGGTGCCATGCGAGTTTTTGTTTTGCCAGTAAAGGTTCTGAAAGATGAAGCCTTGTTTATGGTCCTTTTGGCAGTCTTGATATCTCGCTCAGCTTGTTCTCTCGTTGCACCAGGTGTAAAGCAAGGCACATCTAAATTTATGCAAGTTGTCTCTGTGCAATCTTTCTCAGAATGTGAGTCTTCCACTCTAGAATTCTTTTTTCTGAAATATCATGCCAAAATAGGAAATAAAAAAAATGTACTGACAAATGTAATACATATTTCTTCTCTTTCTTATATAAATTAATTACAATTAAAAAAAAAACTATAGTCTGAAGATTTTAGACAGTTAAAAAAAAACACTATTTAAACAACATTATAAAAAAATAGCTATTGGTTCAGTTGGCTAAAAATACATACTGAAATAATCAGCAAATTAGAATAATAGTTTCATTCTATTATTTTTTTTTTTTTGTGGATATAGACAATCACTTCTCAAGGTTGTTAAAATTGGTTTGGCCTAAATTGTTAGCATAATTTAACTTATCAATTTAAACTTACTGCAATAGCCTCTTGACAACTAGGACAATGGCTACAAAAAGTGCTATGACTGTCACAACAGATGCAATGACACATCCCACAATGATGGCAGTTTCTGTAAGTAAATAGGCACCTCATGACATACACTGACATGATTGAACAATATGACTAACTAATAACAAAGTTAGATAACTCTAGTTTACCTTTGAAATTAATAATTAATATAATTAATACAATGTTTGACAACTAATTTTATTTTCACTATGTTACTAGAGTAATGAAACATGTATACATCTCTTGGTACTGGTTAAAAATCAAGACTTTACAAAAATAAATAAAGATTAAGATTGATTAAAGTTTAGTGTAAAAAGATATTTACTAATAAAAACTCTACAATCTGTTTAAAAATGAAACAGGAGATATAACAATGTTGTGGACATATTATTTTTCTAAGGATCTCTTTTGTTAATTTCTATAAGTTTCTTCAGATCTCAAGATTTTAAATCCAAGCTCAAACCTCCTGCAGGAAAGCATGGGATAGACGCAGGCAGAATTTACAGCCATGATTATTGTGACGACTATCTGAAGTACATACCAAATCAGGCAGACAACTAGTTTAGAATAGAGTTGCATATTATACAATTAAGTGACTAATGACAAATTTCTGAAAATGACAAATTCTAATGTGATCTAATAAGTCAACCATTTAGTCCCAGGGAGTTTTCTGTTTCATAGCTTACAATATTATGTGATTAGTATTTTAATTTAATTTTCCACATGTTCTAAAAATGTATTCATACCAACTGAAATGAAATCTCCTTGCTTTAAGAACAGTGTTATTCTTCTACTTGTCAAAGGTAACTCATTAGAACTATCTAGATTTTGTCAGAGAAACAGAGACAGCATACTAGAACTGATTATAATTAGATCTATCAGCTTTTCAAAGTTTGCATTGTGACAATGATTTCAACATTAGATCTTATATTGATCATTTTCAATTAACCTTTGAACTCTTTACCGTCATGTTCATTTTTTCCCTTGACTTCTGGGGCCACTGTATACACTGATGGTCTTTCAGAACTACTATTCTGAACAATATTCAGAACATTCAGTCTGCTAACACTAGTAGGCGCCGATTCCCTACTGGACTTCACTGAAGGTGCAGGAGTTGAAGTGGTAGACAGCAGAGACAAGGCTGTAAATAAACGGCATTATATATAATTATAACAGAGATGCCTACATGGCTAAATGGAAATGTGTATTTTGAGGGGCCAATGTGTATTTTCATAAATCTAAAGAGATAGACTCGGGAAAGATTAAAATCCTTCAAGCACATAACTTACACGAAATGCAGCAATCCAAACAATGAACACACAGATGATTTGTCTTAATTCAATCATCCTCACACTCAGTCATCTCCATTCAAACCTCTGACTTTGTTCTTATTCAATCATCACCACACTTAGTAATACGATTATTTTTACATGACAGAACATGGGCGCCCGCAGGGGGGTGCATGGATGTGCACCCCCTGGATTCTGCGTAGCTGAATTCTAGCCAATTTTTGCACCTTCAAATCTATTAACTCTTTCTAAGTAGCAACTGTGGTGCTTTTTCGCTTGAAGTACAGTTGAAAGGATAAAATATTGTATTAATCTAATAGCAATAATAATAATAATCTTTATTATCGAGAAGGAAATTTTTTTAAAGTTTGAGCACTGCACACACAAAAAAAAACTAGCAATCAGGGATTGATGCAGAGCATGTACGTGCACCCCCCCCCTTTCCTGAATTCCAAGTAACCATATTTTAGACAATCTTTTGCACTTCAAATCTATAAACTTCATGAAAGTAGCAACTTAACCAGCAATACTTCCACTTAAGTACAGATGCAAGGATAAGCTATTGAAATAAACTAGTATAAGCTAATCAGGAGTTGATGGTCGACCATGTCTGTGACATTTACTTCTCGAGAAACGATCTTTTCCCTTTGCAACTTGAAATGGAGTGACCTCTCCATTGCTGGGGTAAAGCTTGGGTGGTAAATTTACGAGTGCTGTTTAGTGTTTGCTAGTGCATTAGTTGTTTTCTTTAATAATCTGCATAAATAGAAAGTAATAAGAAAGTTAAAGCTACGACTAAAGTACTAATTTTAAAGCCATAGGTCGCAACTTGCACACCCTTAAAAAAAAATACTGCGGGTGCCCCTGTGACAGAAGGAGGTCTATTTAAAAGGCTCTAAAATAGAATTGCTCTACGTCGATGGGTTATTATTTTTATATTTACATACAGGCAGTGGCGTCACTAGGTGGGGATGCGGTCCGCACCGGATGACACCCGTTAGGGGGGGTGACACCCAAGTAAAAAAATGCACTTTGTAAATAACTGACAATTTAAAAAAAGAAAAAAACGTCATTGGCTAAATATTGGAACATGCTATTTACAATTAATAAGTAGATCTATCTACTTTTTGTTTTCATTTCGACTAAACCTATTTTTATTTTTTAATTTATCAAAAGGTTTAAAATGTTATATCATACTTAATATCTACTTTTTGTTTTCATTTCGACTAAACCTATTTTTATTTGTAATTCTATCAAAAGGTTTTAAATGTTATATCATACTTAATATCACAAGAAAAACGTGAAACCTTACTTTCAGCTGTATAGCAGCTGCAAGTATGTATATGAACACTGCTTTGATTAAACAAAAATGTTTTAATCGAATTTAATGACTTTGTAGCTAGCACCGTAATATCAGGATGCCAACCAGTAGTCACTGTTTAACAAATGAAGACTTTCTTCAGGGATAAAATATTATTGAAATTTCACATGTAATTAATGTAAATTGGAAATTGGAAAATAAATAAGTGGCTATTGAGATTTCTGAAGATGATGCTGTTATTTCATTTTTCTGTAGCCAAGATGAATGAAATGTTACAGTTTGTCCGTCGAATTATTTAGTTGAATATTTTAGGGGATTTTTCTTATTGGCTAGTGCCAAGAATGGTTCTGATGCTTCCTTTTGGGGACGATTTAGTCACTTAATAGCAAAAACTGTAATCTTTTTTAGTCGACTATTTTCAACTAATTGTATTGAAATGAAATAGAAATGTGTAACTTAATTTAATGTGTGATTGAAATTAAGTCCGACATTGGAATATTAAAAGACTTATGAAGAATTCATCTGGATTGGAAAATTGGAAATCAAGAGCATCTGGCTACAAATACATTTGACAAGGAAAATTGGAAAACAAGAGCATCTGGCTACAAATACATTTGACAAGGAAGTCGTTGTTATGACTGATGTAAAGAAAAAAAAAACAATGGAAGGATAAATTGCACGGACTGTTCTATACAAGCAAAATATTTGACACTTGTGACCATATTCTCAACGAGTCTTTATTGAATAAAGAATGTCCACGAGATGATGGGCATGTTATATAGATAAAACCCATAACTGAAAGTACATCTGTCATGTTAAAAAGTTTATAAATGTTTTAGCAAACGACGTAAAAGTATGACTGTAAGCACCTTTGTATTTTGTCTGACAACACACCTGACATAGTGCACACCTAACATAGCACACACTGACCACATTCAGAAGTTATACGATTTTAAGGGAAACAAAAAAGCTGATAAGCCTAACTTAATATCTTAAAATGTCTACAAAAGGTTGAGCTTGATTTTATATGTGGAGCTCAAAGATATGAAAATGCAGCTTCAATGTTTGGAACCATGGAGGAGTACAGAAAATTTATAAAGGATCAACAGAAAAGACATTTAATAAATGTGTATAACATTCACTCAATGTATGTGGTCAACATACTTTTTCAGAAATCAGCTTTTTGCCTAGCATTTTTAATACGATTGAAATATTTTTTTCGTTCTGGAATTATTGCCACTAGAGGCGAAGCTTAAGATCTTTTATTTTACCTAGCTTTATTTACTTTTTTGGGGGGTGGAAGATGAACTAGAAGGCCAAAGATACACAAGAGTAGGCCTATCTTTTAACTATTGACAAAGTGTTGACTAATTAAACCTTTTCTTTAACAAAAGCATTACACGCTAGCCCAAATTGTTATAAAAAAAAGACTCTTCTAAAAAAAAAAAGCACTGTGGTTCAGAAAAAAAATTAAAATAAGAAGAAAATGTCAATCGAGCAATCACCAATTGCCGGACTCACTATTTATTCTTATGTGCATTAATCGTTTTTTAACTCTGAGTTTAAACTCTTATTGGAAGCAATAATTGAAGCAGCAGATAAATTTGAAGCAATCCAACCGAAAAATTCTTTAGTTCAAAATATTGGCACATATAATAATTTTTCAACATGCGACATTCAAACAGAAATACCATGACTGAGAAGGGATCTAAAGGTAACAAAAGTTATTCTTGAAGAAAATAAAAGTTGACAGTGCATGATTCATAAGCCACAAAGACCTTAAAAAATATCTCTAAACCAATTTAACAAAGCCTTCAACCGTTTCTTACCATCTGCCAATCTTGGCGTCATGTGAAAAAGGATTTTTAAAATTAGAATTAAGAACTATTTGAGACAAAAGAACAAACTACACTTTCCCAAAGGGAAATTTTATTAAAAATAAGATCGTTAAAGACATTAACTTTTATCAAGTTAATGATAAGTTTTTAAGTTTGAAATCCAGAAAAAAAAAACAACAGTGTAATTTACTAATAGTTGCATTGTTGCTAAAACTGAACTATAGATTAATGGCAATGTCTTCGATTCCAAAGATTAAGGATAAATGCAGAGTTTCACATGACTACGTGAACCCAGTGAAGTGTAGATAAATTGTAATAAACAAACTGAATTTTAAAATTTAATAGACCCTGATTTTATAGTTGTTGAACAATCAAATAACGTAGGTTATTGTAAACTATATGTATTACATTGCAACGAACTAACGAAAAAAAAAAACATTTTTAAGTGGCGGGCGGGGGGTGACACCCTGAGCTGACCGCACCGGGTGACACCCACCCTAGTGACGCCACTGCATGCATGATCGGCCTTAGATAATTGGAGGCTCTAGAGTCTCGACAAAGTGAATTTGGTGGCTCGAAATGAAATTTAAAAATTAAAAAATAAACAGTGAAAAATAAAATGTATAAAAAACCTAGTCAGGCTAATGTACTCCAACAATAACTTTAGGCACAGGTTTAGCTATTTTTTTTTCTAAAAAAGTTGTTTTGAGTATTGTGTGAGGCCCCCACCAATCGAAGGCCTAAGGAGGCTGCCTAGTTTGTCTATGCCAGAGGCCAGCTCTGTTAGATAATGTTCTAAAATGTCTTTTTTCGTATTTAAACATTCATAGTTCTGTTGGATAGAAAAGCAGTGTGAGTGATCTCCCTGTCCATCATTTGAAAAACACGTGACACACAACTTATTTCATCCGAAGTGAATAAAGAAACCCAGTTGCTTACCCGGACGACAGGAATACAATAACGTCATCATAGTGCTGTATCCACACTTCGCAGAATAGACCTTGTAGCTCTTGTTACATATAGTTTGGCCATTGCAACTGTTGAAGATGCGGGTTTTCTCAACACAATCGCCATCCATGAAGAGGCAGCGTCCCCATTTATTTCTGACGAGCAAAGCCTCTTCAATATCGATTACATCGTCCTCCCCACATTGGATCTTGACCTGTCCCAAATTATGATCTTCATTGCCATCAAAACATATTCGAATTACGCCACCTGGGAAAAATTAATGACAACCTTTTAATGCATTTATAAAAAAAAGTTATTAGATAGCCTTTAAATGACTTTTTAAAAAAAGTTATTTTGTAAATCAACTCTCCTTTATAAAGCTGATGGCGGTCTATAGAATGTAATTTCTCATTCTATTTATTTTTTGTAATGCTTCTATATTATAAAAGTTCTGTCTAGTTGACTTTGCACAATAACGTTCTTCTATTAACAATCCACCCATGATCCACCTAATGATCACAGTGACGGTGCGCAAAATGTTCATGTATGTTCATGTATGTCTATTTACTGAATCAACTCTTTACCTAATTCAAAGAACCATTTGAGATTTTTAACGGGAATCTATATATATAATTATCTTCATGGCACAAGCGTTTGGACAGGCAAGAAGTAAAGGAAAGATCACTCTTTTATTTCTGCATGTCGGACTAGAGTTACCCCACGTAACTTTAGCGAAAAAAAAAGTGGGGGACGGACTAGAGTTACCTTACGAAAAAAAAAGAGGGGGGGGGGAGAGAACAAGTAGTATTCACCCGTCAGAAAAAAAGCAGGGCCAGACTTAACCGTTGTGACCAAGAAGCCATGGAAAGATCACTCTTTATTTCTGCAAGTCGGACTAGAGTTACCCCCTCGTTACTTTAGCGGGGAGAGGGGAGGGGAGAACAAGTAATCTACTCTGTATTCACCGGTCACTAAATAGCAAGGCTGGAATCAACCGTTGTGGGGTTCTATGCGAAACAGATTTGGCGGGGCCAAGTTTGAGTAGGGATACGGATAATAAGTGAAAATTAAGAATTTGTATTCGAAAATAAATTCGTCTTTGCATTTTATTCATTCATTTACTACCTACTAATTACTTTAAGAGCCTTGCGTGTAGTGAGGCAACTCAAAGAGACATAGACGTTTATTTACACGAGATCACAGGTACACAAAACAACATCTATCTTAGGCACAATCTCTCCATATAGGCTCTCAACTTGGGCGGAAATCGTTCTCCTCTTCTAATGTTGACATCCAGTCTATTCTATAACATTAGCACTAGCCTGGATGGCGGTGCGCATTGCAGAGTTATAACAATATCATAGAGTATATCATAATAATTCTGTTTCCTATATAGATCAAGCTCAATTACAAAATGTTTCAATCTATCTACGAGAATTGTTGACCTCAAGTAATTCTTCTTTAGTTTGAGGCGCGAGAAGCTTCTTTCACCAGATTATACAATTACGGGTAACGCATAATAGCGTTTTTACTTATCGCGCGTAGGATTGGCGTTTTCCATGTTGAATGACACCCCAAAATGACAATTTTTGTCTATATATTATAAGAGAATTGTATGAGTTTTCAAAAGATTTTTTCGTATATTTTGCAATTTCTGGAGATTTCCAGGAGCTCCTGGTAAATCAGGAGGCTGCGGAAATTCTGTTATAAGTTATACAATGGTTTAGTTTAATAATTTACACCTAGAATTATCGGGGGTTCTTTGAAAGTGCGGTGCCCACTACAGTCGCATAGGCTGCATTTGCCTAAGGCCGGCCCTGCAAAATAACGGTGTATGTTACGCCGTGGGTCGACTAGTATCCGTTAAAAAAAAGAGTGAATGAGTGTTCAAGATCTACGCCAATTTTAATTTGAAGATGATTATATTTTGAAACATTATAATATTCAAGCCAGAGTTTTCACTGTTAGGCCAAACTCTATTTGACGTTTTTTTGACCGTTAGCCAACAACAGAAATATATTTAGCCAGAAATCAGGGGATGCTGAAGTTTTTAATGTCACAACAGATGCGTGACATTGTGCTCAGTCAGCGAATTTTTAAAGACTAGTTGACATATAAACAATGATATACAACTTTTGTTTGATTAAAAAGGTTCAACAATACTTAGGGAAGTGTAAACAATAAGAAGGCGACCTGGACAGTATATTGCTTTGTTATGACATTACCTGGACATTATATTGCTTTGTTATGACATACGATATATGTCTGCTTCGGAATCGTCACATTGAAGATGATTACATCCTAATCTGTAGGAGGAGTGGTGATAGCAGGGGGGGCAGTGGGTTTGAACCCGGGACCATTGAGAGCGCATACCGTACGACCAGGCAGGCATCCTGTATAGTAGACCTATCCTATTAGTTCAGTGGCTTTATCTTTTATTGAAAGAAGTATACATCTAGGCCTATATGTGTTGTTCACTTTAAATGCCTTTAACGTGCTGGTTTAAAATATATTTCCTTACGCTTTAAAATAAAAAAATAATAATATAAATTAATGGTGAGCCAATCGGAGACATATTTTGAGCACTAACAAATACACACAAAAAAACATGGCGATCCCTAAAAATGGAGAAACCTTCAACTAGATATATTACATTTGCATCTCTATTTGACGTGCGAGGCCGTAGAGGAGCGGATATTAGCTCAGACCACTACCTTGTCAGTGGCAAATGTAAGCTCCGGCTGAAACGCCGACTAAAACGAGTCATTCGACAATGACCGTTTAACGTGGACAAGCTGAAAGACTGCAATATTGCAGGACAGTTCCAACTGAAACCAAAGAACCGCTTCGAGACTCTTGCCTAAAAAAATGCAAGTAAAAAAATACAAATATATATCTCAAAATCAAACAAAATAATTAATTATCAATAATTAATTGACTAATTGGTTAATTTTTTAAATTGTTTAAAGCGTCAACTTGATACGATAATGGGTATGGAAATAACGTGTACAATTATCTAAGGGGACAAAACCCTACATATTCAGCAGTATCTGCGAATACTGAAGGATTAATTTTCCTTGCTGATATTAAACAAATAATTTTCTCTAAACTGTTGCCCTCTAAGACAATATTATTTTTTAAAAAGCATCAAAAAAACAAAAATCACAGGCACAACACTACCGGATGTAAAGGAACTTTTTGAACAAAATGTCTCAAAAAAATCGGAGAAATCTTGGAACGTCCTTCCTCGGTCAGACTTTATCAACGCCACTCGTTGGTCGGGAAACATGAGAAGAATCATGATGTCTGTGTGTAGTCGCTCATTGAACTATTTATGTTGTGTCTGTTCTATTTATGTATGTTTCTATTGTGTTGTTTTAATATGAGAAAAGAGTCCTTGCAATCACCACAAATTTCCATAAAGCAGCCTTAGTCTTAGTCTTAATGATTCGTTTATTGTCTTCGCCAGTGAATGATTGTGCAAAGTTTCAACTTGATCCGAGTATGGGTATGGGATCAATAACTGTACGAACCAGACAGACAGACAGACAGACAGAGTGAAGTGAGTTGATTTAAGCTTTGTAAAAAAAAAACAAAAAAAAAAAAAAACTCATAGAGAAGAGATTCCTTAGAAATGTAGGCCCTATACCTCTGGACTAGGCATTGCCAATTAAAAAAAAAAAAAGATCAATGCATTCTCACGATGACTGCCCAGTCACTCGCAACAGCTATGAATGGCTATGATGATATGATGGATTCTGCCTAGGCTTGAACAAGGCAGATTAACCGAGTGCAGATCGAGCCAATGTTCCGTTGGTTCATAGTTTGCATGGCTCAGGGAAGTAGTATAGAAATATTAATTTAAAGCAGGCCTGCAAGAGTATATTATTTACACTTTACAAAGTACGCAACTTTGACTTAACCTGAAAATTCCTCAACATTTTTTGGTCCATTAGACCAATGCATCCAGGATTTCCCTAAGAGATATAGAGCGAATTATAATCACAAGTAGTCTTTATCAACATCAATAACTTATCAAGTTACATAGGTCACACTTAAACGAACATGTCCAATACTTATAAACACATACATCGCTAGCAAAAACTTACTTGCCACCAGGGTCAATGGACCAGGGAATTGCAGTAAGAAAACCAGTAGAAGGTTAGCTACCCTGCTGCAAGACCAACCAACTGCTCCTGCCAACATTGTTTGAAGTCCATAGGATCTGTAAGAATAAATTCAACATTAGAAATTAAATATGTTTATAGTTTATAGAGCTTAACCGCATTTTTTAGACAATTCAAAGGAACTTGTCCATCTTATTAAAATAGCTATTTCCCAAAGCTTTCTTTTGTGTGTGGGGGGGGCAGGGGGAAGAGATATATTACAAAGCATCATATGACCAGATCAAAGTAGGTACAAGAATGACCAGCATGGTCTACACATATCTCTCTAGCGGTTTCCTGACATCTCATCATACGAGACATTTCATCATTGCAACATTTCATCACCATAACATTTCATCATAGCATAAAGTGAATTTTGCAAACATAAGTACATGTAGGTGTAATTAAGTCATTAACATACTGAGCAAGTTAACCCAAACCTTAACCTTAACCGTAAGTGATGAATTGCTATAATGATGAAATGTTGCAATGATGAAATGTCTCGTATGATGAGGTGTCTGGTCACCCTCTCTAGCACATCAACTTGGACACACCCCAAACATGAATGTATGTTTGTTTAAGCTTACAAGTTTCGAACGTTGCTTTGGAAGTGAAGATTATTATATCCTAGTCCAAACCTCTTACAGGAGGAGGGAGGGGTCGAACTCAGGACCATCAGCCAAAGCTGACACGACCAGGCAGTATATGTGCTACTAGAGCATGGAATGGATTGCCTCAGTCAGACAGTATATGTGCTACTAGAGCATGGAATGGATTGCCTCAGTCAGGCAGTATTTGTGCTACTAGAGCATGGAATGGGTTGCCTGAGTCAGGCATTATATGTGCTACTAGAAAATGGAATGGGTTGCCTGAGTCAGACAATGTGCTACTAGAGCATGGAATGGGTTGCCTCAGTCAGGCAGTCTATGTGCTACTAGAGCATGGAATGGGTTGCCTGAGTCAGGCATTATATGTGCTACTAGAGCATGGAATGGGTTGCCTGAGTCAGGCAGTATATATGCTACTAGAGCATGGAATGGGTTGCCTGAGTCAGGCAGTATATGTGCTACTAGAGCATGGAATGGGTTACCTGAGTCAGGCAGTATATGTGCTACTAGAGCATGGAATGGGTTGCCTGAGTCAGGCAGTATATGTGCTACTAGAGCATGGAATGGGTTGCCTGAGCCAGCCCGGAAAACCAGTGACTAGGCAGAATCTAAGTCATTGGTTAACATGCATGACTGAATGCATGAGGCGTAGGACGTAAACTTCTTTTTGAAGCAACGTCTGTATTGTATAAGATAAGAAGAGAGGATATGTAAGTATTCCGTTGTGTTCTTTAGCCTGCTTCCTGTAATGCGGATGCGGGTCTTAGCTAGTAACAATATTTCGTCATTATTTCTTTATATGAACTATCTACCACATTATAGGAATCACTTGTATCTATAGTAAACTTTTTTTTTTTTGCAATCAATTACATTGTTTCAAATTTCCAGTAGACATTTCTACAATTATCTTATCTTATGAAATACCGGTACAGATGTAATTAAAAAAAAGATGATTACGTCCTACGCGTGTTCCTCATTCGTACTAATCAATTACTTAAATTCTGCTTCATTGGTTTTCCTGGCTGACTCAGGCAACCCATTCCATGCTCTAAAAGCACTAGGAAAGAAGGAGCATTTGTACAAATTTATCCTAGCATATGGAACAAGGAATGTACCTTTATCTTTGTGTCTTTCTGAGCCCCTTATTTTATTACTTTTGTTTTTGTATTTGAATTTTATTATGCAATGTTTTATGTATAATTGCTACTTTATTTTTATCTTGAATTTACTGATTATAGTATAGATGGGTATTATTTTCATTCATAAACTAGGCATTTAGATACATTTTGAAATTCACTTTTGATAACTTGATTTCAAAGTCAGTACATAGAATGACAACTAGTTCATTATTTAATAGCAGTTAATTATAATAATAATAATAATAATAATAATAATAATAATCCCTGGAAAATGTATCAGTGGACACTGTTAAAGAGACTGCAATGAATTTTGTTTCTCTCTAACGAATCTCGACCCTAGCAGTGCCAAAGAATGATTAGTAGTTCGTTTGTAACATAATAATATGGTACACAAAGCTGTAATGTGAGAATCCTTGCTAGCTCGCAAGTCCTCAGTTCCTCAAGTGAACTTTGTATTTTATATTCAATAATAAAATTGCCATGGGAGGTCACCGGCAGGTTACGCACCAGGTCTGGTCGGATCTCAATGGAGGGAGCATGCCATCTAAAACGTGAAGAGACGGGGGTGGGGGCTGTGAAAGAAGGAGGACAAGAGAATAGGAGGGGAAAGGAAAGCCTTGTTTGGGGAAATACAACAATGCCCCTTTTCTGATTGGTGTCCCCCAAGCCCAGCCCACGCTCTAGATTTTTCTTTTTTTTTCAACTTAAAACATAACAGATGGGGATAGGTCAGGGTCAGGAAAGCCCACGCGACCACGAGGAAACAACGACCGATAGAATGTAGAAAAATACAAAATTTCATAGAAAAAAAAAAGCCATAATGTCTAGACTATTTTTTTTTAAAGTTATAGTGGTATTTTATTGACAGGCCATATAACATAGTTCTGTTTATTTTATGTTGAATTATTATTTAAAAGGACATAAAAACTTATTAACTACTTCTTCTTACATGTCAATATCATTGTATTGTGCAAGTTCAAAAAAAGCATTAACCCTTTCCTTAATGGAAAAAAAATTCAATTGAAGTCTTATTTGCAGCATTGAATTTCTTAGGTCCTCGCGGTTACAAATAGCATTCACAATGTAATTCTTGCAATCACATATTATCTTATCACTACAGACGTTCCTTCAAAATAGATAGTGCCATTCTTTCATGTGTTAATCTACTAGTTAATGTCAATTAGTAATTTCAATAGTTTCTACATGCTGATACAGGCAACTCACACCATGCTCTATGACACTTGCGAAGAAAGAGTTACTAAATAAGTTAGTCCTAAACATGCGGGGAAAGAGATGCTTTATTATGTTTTATAATTAGGTGATTAGGCGACACAAAGTTAATCTTAGATTAGACCTTTCAATTTTTTATGTTTTTTTTTTTTGTTTTGGGTTCGAATTTCTTTGAGGACAGGGATTTTTTAATTTCGATACTTTTAGGTGCCCGAGTCCAACTAACAGTCTAATGGGTATCTGATATTAGTTTTTTAAAAAGCCAGTTGGTCGCTGTGCTGGTCAGATGACACCCGTGAGGCACAAAAGCAGATGACCTTTGCATTATCTGCCCAACAGATCGTATAGCATGGAAAGGGATAGTTACCGTCTTTAGATTATATAAAATTATATCAATGTTTATAGAAGAACATTGTAGACGGGCTTTTAACATCAACAGTTATGTCCATAATAACACAGACTTTTATTACACTTCTTGAACACAATAAATAGGGTCATTAATGCTTATCATAAAATATGTTTACTTTTAGACTGTACATTTCAATTTGTTGTCACCAACATTTTACGGTGGTGAACTCAAGTGAAACAGCTGGCTTTCTTTGTAAAATGTTTTACATGCTTCGGAGGTTCGTCAGAGTTGAAGATAATCCATTGCCTAGTCCAAACCTTTCGCAGGACGACAGGTAATGGCGGCGGGCAAGGTATGAACCCGGGACTATCGAGACAACCGAACGACAGTCCAGCGCGCATTATTTGAGCAAATGTATAGATACCTTTCGGATCACTTTGAAAAAGGTTTTAATCCCGCCAGGGAGGAGAAACGAAACAATGAACTTATCTAGTAAGTAGCCAAATATACATCTTGTCACGTGATGGTGAACAAATGTCACATGATGGTGAGCAACATGTATGTTTGCACTTCTATATTTTGTTTAACTTTTAAATTTAGACTTACAGTATTGGACTAATATTGAGTGTGCATAGCTGCATAAATTATAAATCCTGCATTAATCCTATATTTTGGGATCCGATGATTATTCTTGAATTGAAGGAAAGTTGTTTTTTATACATATTTCATAACATAGATAAATAAAATTATGTAGCCTAATTAAAAGTTCATATAAAGTTGTATTTTTAATTTAATTAAAGACTTTATGTATTAGGGCCTATATATGTTGTCCTTTGCGTCACCTCGGCATTATCTCTAATTTACAATGGGAAGCAGTTACAAATTAAATTGAGGGTCGAAAACAATAATTGATTTTATTTTGTTGCGAAATGTGTGTGTGTGTGTCTTTAATTGCTAAGATTTCATTGTGTCGATTTAGTAAACACATTTTTAACAAGATTACAAAGAGAGTTTGTGTTACACAAACTCAGAGGCGGCCCCCGTCGAAGTCGGATCCCTGTCGGATCTGCATATTCGCAAATAATATTCAAGAGGTGATTTAATTTTGATGTAAAATGTTTTACACGTTTCGGATGTTCCTTCAGAGTTGAAGATAATTACTTCCTAGTCCAAACCTCCCGCAGGACGACGGGGGATGGGAGCGGGCAGGGTTTGAACCCTGGGCCATCCATAAATCTGAACGACAGTCCAGCGCGCAAACCGCACGACCAGGCAGCCATCCGATGGTCAAAAGTAATAATGTTTCAAAGATTCATTTGCCGTAAATTTAAATTTAAATTTAATAAAAAATAGTAGATTAGTTTTAGTATATTAAAACATTACAATATTGATCAAAACGTTTGGAAATGAAAATCTACACTTTTTTTTTTACACTTTAAGTTTAGAAATTGAAATTCTACATCTTAATCTAGTCTATTTTAGTCTAAACTAGATCTAGAAATTCTAGATCTAGACTCTAAAATAATTTTAATTAGAATATAAATCCAGATCTAGATATACTGTAATAAAAATCTAGATCTAGTTTAAAAAATCTAGATTAGATCTAAATCAAGATATCATTCCTTTTTTAAACGCGAGTCACATAACGAGGCTTAATAAACATTACTATACCGAGTTCTTTTTTCATTTCATTTGAAGAATTAATTCCATATAACGTCAGAGGGAAAAAAAAAACACTACGTCACACGGCCTAGCTAGACTAAAAATCGCCTTCATCTATAAGAGCCTTTTATCGAGTGTTCATAGACATTGGTGCACCGAGTGCGTTCTTTTAGTATTTCATTTAAAGAATTCATTCCATATGACGTCAAAGGAAAAAAAAACACTACGTCACAAGGCCTAGCTAGACTAAAAATCACCTTTATCAACACGAGCCATTTCTCGAGTGTTCATAGACATTGGTGCACCGAGTGCGTTCTTTTAGCATTTCATTTAAAGAATTCATTCCATGTGACGTCAAAGGAAAAAAAAAACACTACGTCACACGGCTTAGTTAGACTAAAATATGTTTTCATTAATACAAGCAATTTTTTCGAGGGTTAATAGACATTGGTGCACCGAGTGCGTTCTTTTAACATTACATTTAAAGAGTCCATTCATATGACGTCAAAGAAAAAAAATTCCATTACCTCACAATAGGCTAGTACCGGTACCATAAAAAAAAATGTCTTTATTTACACGAGATATTTAACGAGGGTTCATAGACATTGGTGCACTGAGTTCTAATAGATATTATTTAAAAAGGATCAAAGCCACATTGTTTTTGCGTTTTGTCTGTCAGTCGGTCTGTCCGTTATCTTGATATAAAAAAAAACAACTAAAAGTTATTAAAAATTGATTAACCTTTATTTTACGTTTCAAAACATCGCAATAATTTTTAGGTATGAACACAATTGAAAAGTTTATATAATAGATTGTTCCGGATGTTTGTATAAATAGTAAAAGAAAAAGAGAATTTCAGATAAATGTAATACCGTTAATTAAATTTTTTGGATGGTCTCGTATAAAAATTAGATGTACTACAGCCACGTGGAGAGATTTTCATACCTTACTTTGGTGTTTGGATTCTGTTTTCCTTAAAAATCGGAACATAATATTAACGATAATTAGATTTTTTAATGTTTTAGGTAGAAAGTTAAATGTACTGTAAGAGAGTAGTGAGTTAAAATATTTTTCTTAAAAATCCGTAAAAACATTATTTCGTAAATGAGAAGATTATTTGTTTATTAATTAGAAGAGGGAGTTCAAACAATTATTTGGCGTTAGTAGATTTTTAAATAAATTCGGAAATTTCTGGCGACGATTTGTAAGAAACAAAATCCGGAACTTTCTTTATCGATTACAAAACTTCTATGTTATGTTTTACAAGAAAATTAAATGTCTAAAAAGTAATTTTCAGTAATCAATTCTAGTAAATTACTTTTTTTAAAAGCCTTATATAAGTCAGTATAGAGATTATGATTTAGCATTAGTATGCTATTTACATAAAAAACGGAACAACATATTATTGATAATGTGTTTTTGCAACGTTAAAGCATGGAAATTGAATGTAATATAAGTTAGAAGAGCAAACAAACATTTGTTGGCGTTGATTAGTTTTGCACAAAAAATCCGGAACATTCAATTTTAGATACTTAAAACTATTGAGATGTTATGGGAGGAACATTAAAGGGTAAATCAGATTTTCAATAGCTTTTAGAGTTCTAGTTTTTTAAATCTAATCGTGACGGACAGACCGACCAACAGACAAAACGCACAAAAATAATCTTCTTTTATTCGGATGGGGGCACTAAACAAAAAATAAATAAAATCTGATTTTTAAAAAAAGTTAAGGAATTGGTTTAGCACCTGATCATGTTGCGACGTTACGCTACTGCACGAAAATCGCTGCATAAAAAGTCCATTAAAAAAAATGTGCGTGATATTTACATACAAAGTGCATTATTAGCCTTTATAAACAAACAGAAATGTTTTCTTTTAATTTTAGCAGCTAGTTGACCAGAAAAAACGTCTTTAACTATTATTTGTATTTGTTGTAAACATTTCCTGTACATTTTAAAAATATATTTGACTAAGTGATACTGAAAATACACAAAAATTGTCCATCTTTGTTAGCATATTGTAACATTGCCTCCCTTACATTTACGTAATTGTTTTAGAATTGGTGTATTTTTATGAAAAAATCGCTTGCATAATTAATTTTATAAATTAAACGGTTTGCTTTTAGAAAACCAAAAGTAGCCGTTGCACCTAAACTTTTCAAGCCGGATTTAATGATGAAATAATATTTTTCATATCTCTTCTAGTTTTCGAGATCTGAGTGTGACAGACGGACAGACGGACAGACGGACAGACGGACATTTTGCACAAACCTAATAGCGGCTTTTTCCCCTTACGGGGGCCGCTAAAAAAGTAAAAGATCATTTTTTTTTTGCAGGACATTTGCCAAGCTTTGGCAAGGGAGGAGGGAGGCAATCATGCCAACCCTTAACTTTACAGGTGTGCTTTCATTGTTCGCATCTTCCAGGCAAGTTCTCCATACCGGCCCAGGCCGTCTTCCAGCAATAACTTTGTTTGTGTATGTGTGTTTAATGTGGGCTAGGGTGAAAGAAATTGGCCAGGTGGGGAAATATTTAACACACTTCGATTTTTTGTTCTTCTTGCAACAGGTAAAAACCATGTGACTTGAAAATAAAATGTGCTGTAGCTGTTAAAGTTACGATCTTAAAAACATACGTGAGTAGAGGCACAGCAAACTACCACCTCACAACAGATATGTCATAGTTTAATGAATGCAATCTTTCAAAAGTTCAAATCTGACGATGTCACTAGACATTCCTCCCCCCCCCCCCACTTGTTAGTAGTTTGTTCATTGTAAAAGTATCAAATGGTGACTTTGACTTTAACATCAAAAGTGAACAGTTGGAAAAAGTAGAGACGATGGAATATTACACACAAATCTAGATCTATAGCTTTGTGTTCAGAAATGAATGTTTTATTGGTACCTTGATAAAAGGAATAAGTAGCATACCGGCAATATATAAAGTACAACACTGTGTTTGTATGTGAAATGGGGGGGACGGGGCTTGATCATCGAGCCAAACCGAGACCAAGCGTTACAGTAGGCCTCAACACTGACCTGCAACGTCACAACCTGTGTGTACTTTTGACCAATAGCTCATTGTTATGTGGTACAGACCTGTGACATGGCAACTAGCTATGGAGCTCCACTGCCTAAAGGTTGTGACGTTGCGGGTCAGTGTTGGGGGTCTTCTATGACGATTGGTCTCGATCAAAAATAGCACCACATTGTTCTGACAAGAAAACTTTTTTTTTTTAAATGAGATGATTGCCAAATTCGACTGAAAATCGGAAAAATTGTCAAACTTACATATCGATGGGACAATTTACAGTACATTTTTATTTCTTTTTGACTGGTTCACAATGTGACCCAGTAAACAAAAATTATCACAAACTGTTTATACGCGATTGATTATTGGTTAATAGTTAGAAATACGTGACAGTTAACAGCATTTTTCTCATATTAAATGAAATGCTATAAATCTTTAGAAAAATATATTATAGACTGACAAGACTAGATCTGTATACAGGGCCGGCCCTAACAATGTCGGGGCTCTGTGCAAAATTGATTGCGCGGGGCCCAGTCTGAGTAGAGTTAAGCATAACTGCATAATGTCAAAATTAAGATTTTGTATTAGAAAATACATTCGTCTTTACAATAAATGTTTATTATATGAAAGCTGACATTGCTGTTTTGTTTTTTATCGCGCGAAGTATTGACACCCCAAAATGACAACAGGATGTCCTGGAAAATCAGGAGGCCACGGAAACCCTGTTATAATACATGTTATAATGTTTTATAATTTAATAATTCACACCTAGAATTAGCGCGGGGCCTATGAAAGTGCCACTGTCATTCACACTGCCTGTCTGTTATGACACACTATGCATGTGTCACTCTCACACACCCTGCATGTGTCACTGTCTTTCACATTGCCTGTCTGTTATGACACACTCTTACACATGAATGACTACCGATCATTCATGCCTGCTAGACAGTCGTCTATATATTCTCTCCCTTTCTATCTATTTATGTATATATAATTTACCCACTCGCACCAAGTCTGATTCTTTCTTTCTCGGTCAGCCTCCGACCATCTTACTTTTTATAAGCAACATATTAACATAGATCTACCTAGCTCCTGTCTCTGCATTTAGGCCTGCATTAATTATTCGCGGCAGGCACACCAAATATAATCAAAAATACTATACAAACCAAAGGATGAAACATAATTATTTTACTTTGTGCTGGAATAATATACTTTGGTTTACATTTTGCTCTGTTTCATAAGTAAGTGAGTTGTTTTTTTCCACTTAAAAAAAAAAGAAACAAAATTCGGTTATACACAATTGAAATGAGTAAAAAAAACAAAAACAAATTTAAAGTCCAGTAATGAATGATCGATTGGATTGGAACTAAATAACGAAATCGGCAAAGTTTACGTTATTTTTTTGAAATGCAGCATACCCTGTATAGATCTAGAAGGTTACTCCTAGATGAATAAAATCTATATTGATAAAATAATGCATACCTAGACGTATAGATTTAGATGACGTACTCCTAAATCAAGTAATCCCAGAAATCAACAACAAAGAGAATGTGCAGAAGAGACAACACCGACACGCTCCCACCCTTTCTAAAAAAAAAAAGAAATACGGTGGGTTGTAGTGGCAACGCTTCAGTCCAGGGTGAAACACCAGCAGAGAGGGGCCCGTAGGGGCATGGGAAATGGAGCAGGCGCTTAACTGTTGTGACTACTTGTGACCTCGCTTTCTCTCTGGCTTCCACCCTCTCCCCTACGCTCTATCCATCTTCCTCTACATCCCGCGCGTAAAAAAAAAAATATATAAGCATTGCATTTTTTTGTAAACGCGGGTGGAGTGGGTTATACGCCCAACTCGTATATGATAATAACATTTCCCATGTCGCAGGGTTGCTTCCAGATCCCTTGTTTACATAAGATATTTGAAGACTTCCGAGTCTTAATTCGCTGAGAGGGAAAAAAAGGGGGAGGGACGACGACGGGAGAGTATGTTTCTTCACTTTCGTTTAAATTCTCTTTGCGTGCCATCACATTCTAAACCTTTTTTTCCCCCTAATATTCAGGCTGTTGCACAGCAATTTTTAGTTGAATTCTTTCAAATACTCCCAATGATCATCAATTGCTTCTTACTTTCGAAAACTGAAAATGTGATGTTAGTTTACTAAGATTCATAATTTGACCAAGTCATCCAGAATCCATTCGCGTTGTTTTACAGTCCGTGACATTTAGGATAGAAAGCGTCTTATCTTATGTTATAATATACAGACGTTACATTAAAATAATAGCTACAATTTTTTTTTATTGCTTTCACTTTTTGATATAGAAATAAAGACAGTGTTCAATTATTCTGTTTTATTACATGTAGATAAGAAAAGCAACTAAATATATTTCAGGGGAGATTTAAGAAAATAAGGATGAAAATAAGGATGGGTTCATTTTTTTCCCATTTGTTTTTTTCTTCTCTTTTCCGCTCAATTAAGTTACATATTTTCTCTCTCTCTCTCTCTCTCTCTCTGTCACTCTCTCTGTCACTCTCTCTCTCTCTCTCTATGTATATATATATATATACATAGAGAGAGAGAGAGAGAGAGAGAGAGAGAGAGAGATAGATAGATAGATAGATAGATAGATAGATAGATAGATAGATAGATAGATAGATAGATAGATAGATAGATAGATAGATAGATAGATAGAAAAAGAAAAAAGATAGATATAAATAAATAGATGGAGAAATAGATAGTAGATAGATATATCCTAAAGTCACGATAAAGAACTCTCAATATTGTCTAAACTATCTAGAAAAAAAAATCAAATTTTACTTCATTAGCAAAGCAGGTCTTGTTTTTTTTTTTTTTTTTTTTCTCTCGCAGGTTTTTCGTTTATTAGAAGAGGAAACGAAAGACTGCACAAGAGTTGTAGCATGGAAGCTTACTTTTAAAGTTGTGTAACAAAATTGTGGGAAGCACCTCCCCCCCCCCCCCCCCCATCCCACGATAAATAAAAAAACACGTTTTTTTTTTTTAGAAGATATCCTAAGCTGCTTTAAAAAAATAACTTCTGTTTTCAGGGATATCTATAATAGTGTTTCCTATCAGCAGTATAGTAGGCATGAAGGCGACGTAGTGGATGTTTACCCATATGAGCCTCCAACATTTCTAAACCACCCCTTTCCTTCCATGATCCACACTGATTTACGGAGAAGTTGTTAATACAACCAAACCTCGCGCCAGGACAATACAGGAAGAATTCTTGGTGGTGAGAACATACTTATCTTATATAATATAGACGTTACTTCAAAAAGAAAGATGATTACGTCGTGCGCGTCATGCATTCAGTCATGCATATTATACTAATGACCTAAATTCTGCAAAGTCACTGGCTTTCCTGGCTGGCTCAGGCTACCCATTGCATGCTCTAATAGCACTATGGAAGACGGAGCACTTGTACAAATTTGTCTTAGCATATGGGATGAGATATCAAAACAAGAACGGAGCGGTACAAAAACTCGTTCGTACCTCACTCGGTCAGACTCTATCACCGCCACTCATTGATCAGGGAACATGAAATGCACCAAGATACCTGTGTGTAGTCGCTGAATGAACTCTTTATGTTGTCTGTTGTATTTATGTGTATTTTTCTGTTGTGTTGTCTTTATATGAGAAACGAGTCCTTGTAATCACAACAAATTTCCGTAAGGATCAATAAAGCAGTCTTAGTCTTAGTCTTAGTCTTAGTCTTAGTATTGTCAGTTTGGTGTCATTTTGTGTATTTTATTAGATTGTGTTTTTGTATTTGAAGATTATGGTTCAGGGTTTTATGTATAATTGTTAATTTACTTTTGAGTCTTTCTATCCTGAAGGCTTTCTAACTTTAATGATTTTATTAAAGGTGTTACTCGAGCCAATTGTGAATATTCTTTTATTATGAATCTCACTGCTCTATCCTTTGTGCAAGAGTTTCTTTTATTTAAATGATTCCTTTAAAACAAGTGTTTTCAGCCCTGAGAAACCCAATGCACTGAAGTAAAGCAGCTCTAGGTAAATCAACCTGCTACCTTTAGTGTGACCAGGTAAACAACAAAGACGAAAGTTCAACTTTACACACATTCCCATAATACCCTTGGCACGGTATATATTTTTTTCTTTCATAACCCAGTTTCCCACACTCCCCCTATCGTTTCTTTGCTTTAAAGGCGAAGGGGGATAATCTCAAACAATCGGTGCACATTGTACGCGATGAATCGCACTATAACCATTAGATTAATAACAAAGCATTCCATATACCGAAAGTCTCTGTGACGTAAGCAGCATTCGTGAAGTGACGTATTGAATGAATTATAAGTAACTGCACTTTTTTGGTTGACATCATATGAAACCTTCTGCACCGCCGCGAATGACACACTTATTATAAAGATAACAAATATAAAGAAACAAGCCATTCTGTATACATACATATATGTAACATACCTAAACACTACTGACCTCGACGTCGCTACATGTGGTCATGTGGGCAGTTTTGGTGCACTATTGGTCTAAACTACCCACAGGTTGCGACATCGCAGGGCACTTTCAGGTTCGATAGCATACGCCCGTATTCCTGTAAGTTAATTAAGTTTATAGCAAATATTCCCTACCCCTTACAATAAATTTTTAAACCTATTTAACAATTTAAAAACAAAACGCTTAGGTTAAGCTTCATAGCTATTACCTAGAATATAGGTATATGTATTATTTTACAGAAGTATCCATAAGTACCCACGTTCAGCCACTGGCGGATCCATGGGGGGGGGGGGGAGGTAGGGGCAATAGCCCCCCCCCAACTCGGCACAAATTAATTACACAATTTGTATATGAATTCGTTAGTTATGTTAATAATATACTAATTATTTATATTTCCACATATTTTTATATTATTTCGCCCCCCCCCTCTGGTATGTTGGCCGATTTGGTGGGATGGGGAGGTGGCAATGACATCAATCCCGCCCCTCCCCCCCCCATAAACTTTCAAGTGGGTAGAGCGGTCCAATTTATTTGTAGAAATCACAGCTTCTTAACAGAATCAATTAAATATCTATTTAATTAAAACTTGTTATTGATATTTTAACATATCCTTATATTATGTCGTTCCCCTGTTAGCCGATTGGGTAGAAGGGGGGGGCGAATACATCAACTGCCCTTCCCACATAAACCCTTTGAGTGGGGGGGGGGTCGGAGAAATGATAGTCCACAACATTAGTTGAATTACTATATAATGTTATAATGGTATCTTAGCCGATTCAATGAGGTGGGGGTGGGGAGCGATTGTTTCTATGTCACTAATATAATGTATTTATGTTATAAATTAAATTCTTATATCGAGTCACACCAACCCCTCTCCCCTTTCCAGACAAAAACATAACGTTTTAAAACAGAATAGTCAAATATGGCGACAGAGTTTATGTAATTGGACACGAATTAGTTATTTTAAGAAAGACTTTGTTTTGGAAAATTTAGAATTCATACGAAATTTTTCATTATAAGAGTAACAATTGAGATTATGAGTTATATATATATATATATGTGTGTGTGTATGTATGTGCTGTACGCTCGTTTATGCTTAGGGTTAGGGTTTACTGGGCGTTAGGGTTAGGGTTTTGAAAAAAATCACCCCCCCCCCACACACACACACGCTGGATCCGCTAGTGCGTTCAGCCGTCTCACTATCAGATCTTGCATGAACTGATGAAGAAGTCTTCGCCTGCCCTTTTTATAAAACATCCAGGAAATATGTCCTTCAGTTCTCAACATCTCTCTGTTAAGTAATTATTTGCTTGCCTTGTGCAACAGGAGGTAGCTAAACTTGCTGTTATTATATATATATATATATAAATATAAGTCTAGGACCGAGGGTCGGGGGAATATTGTCGACGTTGTTACTTCACCCTGTTCATTTGGCCATTACGAGGACAATGTTCTGTCAATTCTGGGGTTCTTAAAACGTTCATCCTTAAACCTTAAGAGAAACTCAAGTGTCACCTATGCTGTTGTCACCACGCCTATTAAGGAATCTGAGAATTTCTGCCCTAATGAATCACATGAATAGAGTTATCAGTGGTCCGGCAAAAGAATAACATGTCCTCCTTTTTGATGTCGTATTCTCCGTCCGGTAGGCGTGGTCTTTAAGTGTAACAGTGTTCAGCGTTCACTCTGTTGTTTGTTGCTATGACAAATTATCCCTCAAACAACAATCAAACCTTCATATCTTTTGGTCTAAATACACAAACTCACGCATATATTATGTAGGCCTATTGTCCCGAATACAGAACCTAAAGGATTATGCAAGATGTTTAATTGTTTGACCAGTACTGCAACTTAGAAATAGCTTTGTGGGACAGAAAGATGAGATTTCAAAAATCACCCCCCTTTGAGAACAGTGCTGCATGTGTAATGACACAAGATGCGTAGAAGTTGATGTGAATCGGGTTTTTCCTAAGTAATGTGACGAGTAAGAACAGAGTAGGATAATGAACAAGAAGAACAACGGACAAGACGCCTAAGAGGACGACGCTAGGCTAGCGACGACAGAGGACTGTGCCCTTTTTATTGTTTATTAAATTGTTGAAGTTATCAGCCTGCGTTATTAAGTATATTCTTGATTCATTCTGTTGTTGTGTCATATGGACTCGCATGCACCAGTAACATAGATAGACTCATCAACAAAATAGACCATCAACAGATGTGGCGACCCACGACGGCCAGGGCGTCATTTTGATCTACAATCTAGTTAACTTCGTGTTCTGGATATATCTATCTACAATTCTACACTTGGCGAAGTACACTGGAGAAGTACTGGATTAACATTCGTTTATTTCTACTAGATCTACCCTACGTCTGTGCTAATTATCTGGACTGCAGCTGGATTTTGGCATCTTTGTTCCAGTGGATCTAGACTTTCTATTAGAGAAAATTCGAAACCGTTACCAGCGTCTAGCTTTGTCAGCCATGTTGGATATTTTTAGATTAAACCTGGATCTATATATAGATCTATATTGAGTATATCTATTGTGTCTGAATCCAGAACTATTTCGTCCGTTGAAGTGATCTAGGGCAGTCCGTCGTCAGTATACCTCTATCTATAGGCTATACCTCAAGAGTGAAGATACCTCATTTTGTCAGGTTTATTTGTTTATTGTGAGTACGGGAAGTCACCTGAGTCTACATATCTAGTATCTACAAGCTGACCGTTGGATCGAGTCACCTTGTCAGGTTTGTTTTTCAAGCTATTAATTGACTGTTGCAGTGTTGCTGAGCTTACAATCTAATCTACACACGAGTGATGGTATACCCTACTACCACACTGCGTGACCATCTAATCAACTTGTAAAGTTGACTAATTTATATTCATCAAAAGAGAGAGTTGGACTTAGTCATTTTTTTTACCTCTCTTGAGACAGCACCACCAGCTTGTCTCAGTATTGACTTATGTTCCTGACCTGAAGACAGAAGCCAGCACCAACAGATCATCAAGTGGAACCGGAACCTTGGAACCTGACCAGAGGACTTTATCTGAGAACCGTACCATACCGTGGCAGCACCAGGAGAGATTGGCCTAACTCAGTACTGCCTGTCGAGTAGCCTGTGGGAGCACACCTTGCCTTGCCTAAGACTAAGACAGTGGGGAACTTGTGTGGAACTGACCGTTGTAGCTCCGTGGACTGAACAAAGGGGATCTAACTAAAGATAAGTTTATTTTTTCTCTCCATTATTATTAAATTAAGTCTATTAGGGACAGTAGATCTTTGTTAAGAGCAGGTTGCCTGATAAGGGCGTCATTATAGGACACATTAGAAAGTGGACCTGCTCCATTTAATAAAGTCTCGATGATTGTTTAGATTGTCTTGTTTTGTTCGTATCCACGTACATTTTATTTTTTTTAGAAGTCAAGTGAAGTTATCTTTATTTGTCTCTTTCAGTGTATACTTCCTCTAAAAAGTCTCATCTCATTAGAATAGATTTATTTTTTTGTGTCTTATTACGTTTATTTTACATTATTCTTATTATATATTATTAATTTTATCTTAAGTAGATAAGGTAAGCCACGTTTAATCTAGATTATAAATTCTAGATTGTTTCCAGGTATTAACTAAATTGTTATACCTATGAGAGCCTTAGATCTATTTTATCCTGAGGACAACTGAGTCTAAGGAGTAATTATTTATATATAGATCTTTTGTCCCGATTAATCGGTTGACATTATTTTATAGATGTGTTTAAACACAGTCTAATTGGTCAGAATAAAATTTTTTGTCAGTATCACTGGATTGTGATTTACTGTTGGAGGTATAATATTGATTTATCTATTTGAAGTTGTATTGAAGTTGTATTGAATCTAGACTAGTGACTAGAATAGTCCTAGGGGTATTTATTGGCAAGAAGTAAGTCCATTGAATTAAGTATTGAGGTATTGATATTTGTTTATGTGGTCTAAAGTAAGTCCACTGAATTAAGGTGATATAAAATTTTGAGTTGTATTCAAGTATTGTGGCTGTGAGTAAGTCCACTGAGGTAATATTTCTTGATATAACATTGAGCAAAGGTATTTAAATATATAAATATATATATATATATTACAAGAAGTATTTGAAAGTGAGTTTTTGTGAAAACTAAATTGTGATATTTAGGCCAATAGGGAGGCCATATCAAAACTATATCGAGACATTGTTTAAAATAAAATAAGCATAATGGCAACAGCTCCAAACTTTGATTATATGGAGACTTTTCGCCAGCAAATTATTGCTGAGGCTAAACAGCTAGAACTTAAAGGAAAGGACCTAACTAGCTATGTACAGCAAATGGTGACAATAGAGAGAGATAGAATAGATAAAGAAAGAAGAGAAGAAACAGAGCGTAGAGAGAAAGAAAAGGATAGGGAAGCACAATTAATAAAAGAAGAAGCAGATAGGAAATTACAATATGATCTTGAGAAATTGAGAATTGAAGCTGAACAAAATAAACAAAAAGTTAATAGCAATAATACTAATGATAGATCTAATACTAATACTACCAATGCCCCAGACAATCACATTGAAACCAATAATTGTAATAATCACACAAACAACACTAATATTTCAAGTGATAACAACCATTGGTTGAGGAAAAAACTACAACCCTTTCAGGAGGCTAGAGATTGTATTTCAGACTACCTAAAGAGATATGAAATTAAAATGGTTAATTGCAATATAAGGGAGGAAGAGTGGTCTCAAATTTTGTTAGACTTTGTACAAGGGCAAGCTCTTACAATTTGTCAAAACCATAATCATACTGTACAAAATAGCTACCAAATTTTAAAAAAGGAATTGCTGAATGCATATGGACACAATGCCAGCACATTCAGAAAAAAATATTTTGAAAACACACCTTCCAATCAGATAGAACCACAAACCACTATAAATTTGGAAAAAGACTATTTTAATAAATGGCTGGGATTTGAGAAGATTGACAGTACCTTTGAGGGATTAAAAAATTTTATATTACTTGATAATTTTGTAGCTAAGTGTGACCCGCAATTACAATCATTTATCAAAGAAAGGAATCCCAAAGTTTTGGATGATGTTACTGAGATAATAAGAACATATAAAAATGCCTATCCCAACAACCTTTTTTCATGTAAAGATAAAAAGAATATTGATCTAGTGGGATATACACAGGAAAACAATGAAAGAAGTAGAAATAGAAGTAGGGATAGCCAACATTTTAGATATAGCAATAGTAGAGATAGGTCAAACAACAGGGATGTTACATGTTATAGATGTGGGAAAAAAGGACATATGGCTATGAGATGCAGGGGAACACAAAACAGGTCAAACAGTAGGAATAATTATAATAGATCAAGTAGTACACATAATTACAATAGGACAGATAGTAGAAATAATTACAGAGCAGACAGTAGGAATAGGTACAGCAATTACAACAACAATTACAATAATAACACATACAATAGGAGTAAAAGCAGGGAATATAAAAATAGAGATTCTGACAGAGTGTTTTTTGTTAGGGAAAATAAAAACAATTTTGCTTTCTACCCAGCTTTTATTAACAATGTTCCAATAAAGGCAATCCGAGATAGTGGCTGTAACACACTCGTGGTTCGGGCTGATCTCATTGAGGCGCAATATTATAGGGGATATACAAGGAAAGTGGAGTTGGCAGATGGCAGTATAAAGGAATTTAAAGTATTTAAAGTGTTTATTGAGACACCTTTTTACACTGGCCATTGTGAGGGAGTAGCCATGCCTAACATGAGACATGATATGTTAATTGGAAACTTAACAGGTTTGAAGGAATGTTCAAGACAGGAAATTGAAGCATGGGAAAAGAAATATGAAAGGTTACAGCAGAATAGGAATACTGAAACAGATAATTACATTAGTAATATGGTAATAACCAGATCTAAGAACAAGCCAAAACAAGAAACTCAGGAACTTATTGATATGAATGATGAAATAGTTAATGGTGAAGAAGATAAAGAGAAAGAGGTTGAAATACAAGGTCAAAAACAAGACGAAACGCAAGCAGAAAAACAGAAAGATGGAACTGAAGAAATGAAAACAGAAGAATTGAAAGGAATAAACAAATTGGCTCAAGAACAAAAACAAGATAACATCATTGGGAAAACATATGACAGAATTAGTGACAGGAGAAATAATAACCCAATGGAGAAATATGTCATAGAAGAAGGAATACTATTTAGAAAAACAAAAATAAATGATAGAGAAATAAAACAATTAGTCTTACCACAAAAGTATTGGAAGGATGTCATGATTTTGTCACATGACAGTAATTTAAGTGGACATAGGGGTATAAAGAAATGTTTTAGAAATTTAGCAACTCAAGTATTTTGGCCTAAAATGAAAGGAACCATATCAAAATACATAAGATCATGTGATATGTGTCAAAGAAGGGGACTTAAGGGTAAATTAGGTAAAGCTCCATTACAGTCAATGGATGAACCAAATAAACCATTTCAAAAAATAGCAATAGACATCATAGGACCTTTAACTAAAACAGAACATAATAATAAGTACATATTGACAATAGTAGACATGTTCAGTAGATATCCTGAAGCAGTGGTATTATCCAATATAGACACAGAAAATATTATTAATGCTTTAGATCAAAAGTTCATAGTCAGACATGGGATACCAAAAACATTACTATCAGACAATGCTTCTATGTTTACATCTGAGTTATTTAAAAGATGGACATTAAAATATGGTATTGAACACATTAAATCATCGCCATTCCACCCGGAAGCCAACGGGCTTTGTGAACGCCTTAACGGTGTTATAAAAAGATCCTTAGCTAAAATTGTAGAAAATAATCAGAAAAACTGGGATCAATATATTAATTTTGTTCTATTTTCTATTAGAAATAATATTCATGAGGCAACTCAATTTTCACCATATGAGTTAGTACATGGAAGGAAACCTAGGGATGAAATACAAATTTTTAAAGAAAGTTTGATCTTACATAAAATAGAAAAGGAAAATGACAATGAAACAGCATTAGATTTAAAACAAATATGGGCGGAAGCTTTTGAGAATAACATGAAATATAAAGAAACAGTACATGAGAACTTAAATGAAAAAAGAAAATTAAGAACATTGGAGGTAGGAGACAAGGTATTACTTTTGGTAATTGACTTAAAAAACAAATTAGGAAAACAGTGGAAGGGTCCATTTGTTGTTACAAATAAAACAAGTGAAGTAAACTATAAGATTAATATGAATGGAAAAATAAAAACATATCATATAAATAATTTGAAGTTATACAATGAGAGAAATGAAAATCAATTTCAAAATTTGGATACAGAAGTAAACAATGAAAATCAAACTCAAAAGTTAGATACAGAAACTGTGGAAAATGAAAATCAAGTAGATGAATGTTTAATTGTTTTAATCAATGAGGAAACTAATGAAAATGATATTAAAAATATTCCTATACTAGAAACTAAAGATAACCAAACATGGGAAAAACTGAATTTAGAAAATTTATCTCCAGAAAAAACAAAAGACATAATAAATGTAATCAGTGATTTTAAAGAAATTTTTTCCAGTTTGCCAGGAAAAACAAATATCATAAAGCATGACATAAAGTTAACTAGTGACAAACCTATTTTCATGAAGCCTTATAGGATTCCATTACACTTACAGGGAAAAGTTAAAGATGAAATAGACAACTTATTAAAGCTAGGAATAATAGAACCATCCAATTCAGCTTATGCTTCACCAATAGTTATAGCAAAGAAAAAGAATGGGGATATAAGGTTATGCATAGATTATAGACAGTTAAATAAGATAACTGAATTTGATCCTTACCCTATGCCTAACATTGATGACATATTACACAAATTGTCCAATGCTAAAGTATTTACAAAATTGGATCTGACAAAAGGATATTGGCAAATTCCTTTAACCAATAGAGCTAAACCTTATACTGCATTTATCACTCCTTATGGAATATTCCAATGGAACTTTATGAGCTTTGGGCTTATAAATGCTCCAGCTACCTTTAATAGGATGATGATGTCAGTTATAGGTCATAGAAAAAATGTAATCTGTTACTTAGATGATATATGCATTTTTCATGAGGATTGGAAAGAACATTTAAAAGGAATTAGGGAGATTTTTGAGTTAATTAAACAAAATGGTCTAACAGTTCAAGCAGAAAAGGTAGAGATAGGCTTAGAAGAAATCACATTTTTAGGACATAGAGTTAAAAATAATACTATCAGTCCCATTGAAGATAATGTAAAGAAGATATTAGAAATAGAAATACCAACAACACAAAAACAGATTAAATCAATACTAGGGATGATAAACTATTATAGAAAATACATACCAAATTTAGCAGAGATAGTTGATCCATTAAACCAGTTATTAAAGAAAGGACAGCCTAGAAAAGTGACTTGTAATAGAAAGTGTGCAGAAGCTATAGAGAAAGTTAAGCATATTTTTTCTACAAATTTGATATTGAGATTACCAGATGTTTCTAAAATATTCTATGTCACTACTGATGCTTCTGGTAGTGCTATAGGAGGTTGTTTGATGCAACAGTATGATAAATTACACCCAATAATTTATGTAAGTAGGAAATTATCTGATACCGAGAAGAGATACAGTGTCATAGAGAAGGAGGCTTTAGCTGTTGTTTGGGTTGTAACTAAGTTGGAAAGCTATTTACTGGGAAACAAATTCATATTGTTATCTGATCACAGGCCTCTTAAGTTTATGCAAGAAAAAAGTATTAAAAATGGTAGATTATACAGGTGGTTTCTAATTTTACAAGAATATAATTTTCAATTGGAGGCTATTAGGGGAGAAATTAATATTGTAGCTGACATGTTGTCAAGAGTTACAGTGAGATAAACTGTTGTAAATAATGATTATTCATTTTGATTTGTTTATGCATGTATATATATGTATATGTTCTAGTTAATGGGTATGAATAAGTTGTTTATATATGGACTATATATATATATTTTATTTCCTTTAAAGGAAGATAACTCAGTAAAATATAAATTGGGAATTTTATTAAATCAAGGGAGATAACTATAAAATTTCAATAATTGAAGTCAAAGGTGTAAATTAAAGTAAGTATGATCATCTACAGTCATTATTTTTTTATATAATCATTATCATCCATTAGTAAAAGGCTAGGTCAGTTTGGAAATGGTAAGTGGAGAGAAAATATACTTATTGGTACCCAACAAAAAAGTTAAGTAGAATAATTTGGAAAGCTGTTTTGACACAAATATTACATTTTGTCTGACAGGAAAGGTTTGGTGTGATGTGAGGCGCCCAGCCATGTACATATAGCCAATGACAGTATTTACTCTGAAAAACTCTGATTTATGCCTATGGAGTCAGCAAAGGCATCTTCGTATGTGGACTATATACATGTGTATTTACTCTGAAAAACTGTTTTATGTCCGTGGAATCGACAAAGGCATCGTCGTATGGGGACTGTATACATGTCTTGATGGACTTAGTACTATTGGTTGGTGAAACTATTACACTGTACTATACTATTTTATCGTCAATGAGTGATGATTAGAACACCGCATACCAGATATTTTCTTATTAATAACTGTATTGTTTTCTTGGTGTCAACATTCAACTACAGTGTGAACTTTGTGACATAGGAACATGGACAATTTTACCAGGAACTGATGAAGATGGGAAACATGATGATGTCCATCAAGATCAAGATATATGTTTGTTTTGTCTTTCCCCAAAATTTTGGCCATATATATTGTACAGACATGACAGTAGGGATAGTGTTTTAGACTGAAAAAAAAAATTGACAAAATTTTTTTTTTGATAAAGGGGGGAGGAAATATGTAATGACACAAGATGCGTAGAAGTTGATGTGAATCGGGTTTTTCCTAAGTAATGTGACGAGTAAGAACAGAGTAGGATAATGAACAAGAAGAACAACGGACAAGACGCCTAAGAGGACGACGCTAGGCTAGCGACGACAGAGGACTGTGCCCTTTTTATTGTTTATTAAATTGTTGAAGTTATCAGCCTGCGTTATTAAGTATATTCTTGATTCATTCTGTTGTTGTGTCATATGGACTCGCATGCACCAGTAACATAGATAGACTCATCAACAAAATAGACCATCAACACATGTTTAGTCTTTTGTTTTTCGTATCCAACTTGTTACATACTCAAATGATCTCAAGGTCGTTTATATTTTGTTTTGAGAAAAAAGAATTTAACACAAAATGTTTTCAGTCATCAAGGCACAGCTGCGTCCCAGAAATAGACTGTCCATTGACTCAGAGACAGCTTTCTCACGAAGTAGGCCTATAAGCTGAAGAAAATGTTCCATGCGCACTTGTTTTGAGCAGTTCTACAGCCACGGATCTACTGAAGTTTTCCTTTCAGACCTTGTGATCTATAGGGCAGATGATGTAAAGGTTATCTGTTTCTGTGACCTACCGTTAACGTGGGTGTCATGTGGCCAGCACAACGACCAACCGCCTTTACTGATCTACTGAAATGTTTAGTCAATTAAATTGTAAGGTTACTTTTTTTAATATATCTGGGTTTTTTTTTCTCTATTCGTCCTCCTCTGTAAGGCTTTGTTCTCCTTTCGTACCTACTTTAAAACTATAGGTTTTTGTTTATGGTAAGGGTTTGGGTAACCCTAAGTATCAAACTTCACTGCATATTTCACCTAAGTCATTGTGTATTATAATAGTATTTTCACTTTTTTTCCCTATAGTGATTTTTTTTCATTAAAACATATGCATGAAATAAAAAAAATGCAATTCACCATTTTACCTTACCGACATAATACATACAGGTATGGGACCTCCGTTAGTGTGTTTCCACCAATCGCCGTGCAGCTTTCTATGACAGCTGTTGCATTCTGTCCCAGTTCAACTAAAAGGACCGAAAATGATGAAGTGAATGAAGGTAATTGTTAAAGGTACGATGCTTAGAATTATGCAACGACCAAGTCTCTCCCAACTGGGCACAGTACAGTGTAGAGTAGCATACAATTCAGAAGCACGTGCTAAGAATGTTGGTCAAGTCCTTCAAACCTTCAAAGGCCTTCTTATCAGAAGGCTCAGTTAAGAACCAAGCAACTTGTTTTAAACACTCAAAGGCAACAGCAAAACAAATTAAACAGAACAATTAATGCTTATTTCACGGTTATTACTAGACTGCTCATATCATCTATTCAGTATTGGGTGGTCGCTCCACGATGTACACGTGCAGCCGGGGACAAAGACACAGTATGAACTTAATCTCGACGGTTCGACAGTTAAGATTATAACATTTATATAGCGCTACTTCCATGCTTATTGCAGAGCGCTATGGTCCAATCTCATTTGCGGACCAGTAGGGGGGAGGGGGTATCTGGGAGAAGGTTTTTCCATGCTGCCTTTAGGCGCTCAGTAAACACAACTCTGCTAGAGTTGGGTTTCGAACCTCGATCCCCGTTCATAGGTAGCCAAGCCAAGTTTAAGTGTACTTTGCATCTCGACCAAGCTTCTCACAGGCTGGCACGGCACGTAGGTCTATCCTGTATGGGGGGAATAAAGTATGCCAAAAGCAGTTTTTTTTTGTGAGCTGAAAGGTGGTCAACGTAGCAGAGGTGCTCCACGGAAACGCTTTAAATACCGAATCAGAAACCCCATTAGTAACGAACCATGCTGAGAATTACTCCCTTAAAGCACGGAAGAGGAAGCTGGCAGTGAGTTGTAAGTTCGCCTTGTCCCCGTACAAGGACAGACCTTTTGCCGCACATGGACCAGTATTCTCTCTTTCAATTCTCTCAATTCCTTGTCCCAAACGTCCCTCATGCAGAGCTCGGCATTCATAAACAATGTGCTTTATTGTCTCATCATTTACATGTTTCGGATGTTCCTTCAGAGTTGAAGATAGTTTACTTCCTAGTCCAAACCTCCCGTAGGACGACGGGGGATGGGAGCGGGCAGGGTTTGAACCCTCGACCGTCGATAAATCCGAACGACAGTCCAGCGCGCAAACCGCACGACCAGGCAGCCATCCGACTGTCCGACTAGGAACTGTGCTAGGACTGCCTGCTCCACACGGCAGAGCTCCCATCATGCGTCCTTTCGGTCTGGTCTACTCAACTGCATGTGTAGCTCTCGGCCCTTGTCGGAAGCGTCCAACTGTCGTACCAACAAACGGCTAGGGATCGTACACTCGCGAGAGTGTACTGTTCATCATCTATGGTGCACGTTGCCGCCGCGCCCTTCGCTAAAAAGTCAGCCCTCTGATGACTGACAAGACTACAATGGCATGGTACACACTCTAGAAAACTATTTACATTGACCTGTAGAAGGCGCCCCACAACCGCGAGAATACCAGCTTAGGCGCCAACTTGTTTTAACTGACAAAGAAGAGAGCACTTGGTTGCAAGCGGCATCAGAACGAGACAGCTGAAGGTCACTTACAAAGGCTGCTGGACACACATTTGATACCAAAAGAAAATCCGCTGCCGAGGACAGACGTAGACGGCGAAAAGAAAATCTAAATTGACCACTTGCGAACAATGTTTTTTTTGCCTATGCTGTAGTTGGCAAACTATGTAAGTCACAGTTGGGGCTGCGTAGCCACGGGAAATATGCATTCCTCATTAATCTTCAAACTTGAGAGAGAGAGAGAGAGAGAGAGAGAGAGAGAGAGAGAGAGAGAGAGAGAGAACTACATTAAAAATGTCTATTGTCACGCTGTTGTTTGAAGAGACAGACATGAGTTGTATCTTCTCTAAATCCTCTGATATGCGGTCTCGGAGCTGCCGTTGATATAAGACAAAAACTACTAAGGTGTAATAAAATGACACAGTGTAGTTATAATTTTCTAGAAATTAATTCTTTTAAACTTGAACTTGAAGCAATAAATATAGACACAGTTAATACAATTCAGAAACAGGATACTATAATATTAGTAATGATCAAATAAACTAACTAGCTATTTCCTTTAAACTAGCGACATATAGATAGCTCTAACTCTCTAAGTCCTAACTCTAGCTGCAGCTGACAAGCAAAAGTTCAACTTTTTCCTTTAAAATCTCATCACCCAGAACCTCTAGAACAGTGGTCTTCAACCTTTTTTGGCCTACCGCCCCCTTTTCGATTTTTTTTCTTTAAAAAAATCCGCCAGCGCCCCCCCTCTAAGAAAAACACTTATACAGAAGCGTGAGAAGGCCAATTTGAACAAAATATCATTTATTTATTAATTTTTATGCTGTCAATAACACTTATCCGGCTTGGTAGACGACCGCATGCCAAAGGCGATTGTTGTGAACTCCTTGGCCTATGACTGACGAGCTTTAAGAAGAACCGAGTTACAGAGGTGTCCCCTCCCCCGTGAGTGCTATAAAGATTTATTCAGGCGCCATTTCGCTCTCACTGGCATAGAGAAAAGAAATTGGCAGCATTCTCTGGCAGTAGATAGCCTCTGAGAGAAACAGTTCGAGAGCTCTTACAAAAACTGCGGGACAAACATTTGATACTCAAAGAAAAACCATTATTGAAGACAGGCGCAAAAGTCGGAAAGAAAACTTAAATAGAACACCAGCATACAACGGCTTGGTCTGCATAAAATTTGGGAAAATATGTAGGTCGCAGTTGGGTTTGTGTAGTTATGTGAAACACTGGACGTAATCTTCGGAATTAAAGGCAAAAACAGCAAATATTATCATTATACAAAAAATTATGTCAAATAATTTACAGTGATTACACACAAAAATTAATTGTAAAGACTTTCTTTCAAATCCTAAGATTAGTCTCCGTTTAAATTTTTGAATATTAGGGCCTACTGTTTTTTGGTTTAATTGTAAATTTAGTTTTATTTTTCAATATAAATATTATTATTGCTGAATTCACTACAAAAAGAAATTAAGCTAATGGGCACCTTTTGCCCCATGCAGTCTGACAATATTAGAAATTTCAAGCTTTAAATTAGCCAAAACAAGGCGAAGGTCTCCTCTAGTGGCTACATCCAGTCTATTTCTTTGCTTATTCATTAAGTTTGTTAAGCACTGAATCTATGTTAACAATGTATGTTTACTGAAAAGCTAAAACAAGCCAATTTCGACCACAGTTTTGGAATTTTACTGAAACATTTAAATGCAGCCACATCTCTGTTGTGCCTCCAGGGGCGTAGCTAGGAATATCCATCGTTTGGGGGCCAGGGGGCTTGACATCTTTGGGGGCCGCTGCATTTTGCGTAATATTTAATTTAATTAATTAAAAAAGCACTAATTTGGCCCCCCCCCCCCCCTTGAATGGGGACCCGGGGGATTTTTCAAATCCCCCCTCCCCCACCCTAGCTACGCCACTGAGTGCCTCCTATGTTTACATTCTTTTTACTGATGACATAGTTTTGTAAATCTATTTTTTCATGCAAACTCAATTTAAACATCAGTGACAGATGTTTAATAATTGTCATTTAAATATACATATTTTTTTTTTATTTCTTCATAGAGCATTGTTATGTGAATTGCATAGATGTCGGTGTCCTTGGGCAGTAATTCATTTGTCATCAAACAGGTTATGTGAGATTCTAAAACTCTGTAAAAATAGATTTAATATCTCGATAAAAGAGAAAATGATATTATCAATAAAAGTTAATCTCTTTCCTAGCAGACGGAGGTTCGTTTCATTCATTTGTGTTAGATACCTTCCATGTAAAACATTTTTTAGCCTTCTTTAAGTCATCGCCATCCATTAAATCTTCCTGTTTCTCAAAAACAAAAATTATTTAAGAGTTAAAAAAACGAGCCATAACAATTAGCAAACCCCTTTCGAAATCCAGCGAACTTCTGTTTACAAGAGTCTAACATCTTTTTCATCATTTGTTTCACAAAACTGTTGAAAGATGCGCTTATTTTCGGAATATGTGTTTGTATTTTATTTACAGCTTTATAATTAGATTCAAATAGAAATGAAATTGCGGGCTAAACTTTTCTTGTGTATCATAACTCACAATGTGAATAGTGAATAGATTTGTTCTTTATTCTATATTACTTTTGAAGTCATTGTAGCGTCCAACCACTGACGGTTTCCTATATATCTTCATAAGCTACATAACTAGACAATTTTGAAATAATATTTCATGTCCAACAGAAAAAAGTCTTTTTGTGTTACATATGTTTTAAAATAAATTTAGTTTTAATCAATTTTTCAACAATATCACAAGTATTTAAAAAAAACTGCATTTTTCTAAGAAGCCATTAAAACATATCCTGTTTTCCGTTTTTTGTTTTTAATATTGTTTTAATTGTAGATTTTTATAATTGTTCATGAATATTCTTAAATTATTTTTGGAAATCGCTGTATGTTCGTGAAGCGGATTTGGTTTCATAACCTCATCTTAAAATGCCATCAAATTAGAACTTACTTTTTTTCTAGTGGCAATTCACTAAATCTCAAGGAAATATTACATGACATACCAGTGAGTTTTCGTAACAACATTTTAGCAATGTTTTTTGTTTTTTTTTGTTTTTAAAAAGTTAAAATATTATTTGAAATGTTACCTTTAATGTTTTTTGCAATTAACATTGACATATCAATATATTAACATATGTAGATAAAATAAACTATTCTAAAAGGCGTATTACCTACTTTGTTTATCAAATCTTAAACGTTTATACGCGCGAGATCCAAGGACAATATATACTCTCTAATCATAGCAAAAGAGTAAGAATTTAAAAATAGAAAATGGGATTCCCGAACTCAATTTCTAACGCTGTTTCTGTTCTTAAATTAGAAGCAAGTTAACTATAATTTGTCTATATCTAGTTTCTTTAATGTTGAAGAATTTTTAAATTTATTTTGTTTCAGAGCAGCTTTAGTTTCTTCTTTCCGCCTTTATGCCCAGCGCCCCCTTACCGCCCAATTTTGTGTCCAGCGCCCCCCTACCGCCCCTTTGGCTCTCAGCGCCCCCCAAAATCTCGAAAACGCCCCCTAGGGGGCGATATCGCCCCCGTTGAAGACCACTGCTCTAGAACCTACCACCCACACCCAGGCTAGTTTCTCCTTCACCTTTCTTTTACCCACTTTTTTTTAAAACTTCACCTAACTCACGCACATGTACCTGCACTCTTAATTATCTGATCATGCAACGTCACATTCTTGGGACTAGCATTGACCTTATGTCCCACTTACACGTTTAAGAGTGACAGTATATTCATATTCTAAGAAACAAAAAGGAAATAATAGCATCGCATTGTTCTAACCCATCGTGTTAATGAGCCATATATACTCTACAAAGTTCTGGCTAATCCAGAAATGATAAATGAACAATACATGTAACATATAACATCGCTGGGTACAATCGTCATCATCAAACTCCATTTTAGTGAGGACCTGAGAGGCGCTAAACATCTCATGCTAAACCCCTGGACAGAAACCCTGCTGTTGTGCATGATGCACAAATGACAACATCCAGGTCAAGAACTTATAACTTCCTAGACCGATGCGGAGTCTGGGGCTGTTCAAGAGAATATGAGACTCGGTTCCTCTTCCTCCTCGCAGCGGGAGCACCATGAATTAAAGTGTGGTCTGAACAGTGCGAAATATGAACCAACGGGACAATGGCCCGGCGTACTGCAATGTGCTATAATAGCTTGTTGAGGTCTAGGAAGTCTACACCACGAGGATGGTCTGTCATAGAGCTTCATGTATTCTCAGACTCTGCAGACTTTTTGGGACTTGTCCCAGCATTCAAACCATTTTTCTATTTCTATTTTGGGGATTTTTGCCATAGCAATACGGAAACTCAGCATGGTGTTAGCCCTTGCTAGTAACACCTATGTGACTCGGTACACATTGCACTTCCCATGTCATTATGGCGTTGATTTATATCCTATGAGACGGCACTAAAGCTTTTCAGATTCAGAAACTTTGTTAAATGCTAAAAAGTCTTTGGAAACTTAAACGTTTTTATTTTGTGTTTTCTAAGTAATTTTACTTAGTCATCTGACCACCCAGAATGGTCGAGCGACGTTCTGTCCGGTTCTAGAAGGCCAGCAGGGACCCTATATAAAGAGCGAAGGTATCAGAGACCAGTCAGTCACAACTTCCCGATCTACAGTTCGTTACAACGGCTCAGTACAAGTCCGAGACGAGACAGAGAGACCAGTGCAAGAGTTGATACGGCGGAGAGTCATTTGTACAGTCTTGTGTTACCTGCTGCCAATTGTACAGTATTGGCTGTTATTTATTGACATTAAACTATTACGCTATTTTCAAGCCCAGAGTTGTCAAGTTCTTTAAATTGGTGGTGTCGTTTGGTGCAATTAGCAGAGAGCCTGGATAGTGAGATTCGTAACAGTATTAATCTAAAATACAATTAAATGTATACACGAGATGGCGAATGAAGACTCCCTCAAAGTTATGCATAATTAGTGCAGGTTACCCATTACCTCATCAACATTGGTCATGCCGATCTTGAACAAATAGAAATGTTAACCTATTTAAAAATAAACTTCATAGAATCCTAAATGCTGCTGATAAAGTCATTGGCAAAAAAACAAATCCCATTTGGACAGCTGTTTGAGAAAAGCATTCATAAAAAAAGCTAAAAAGATTCTAAAAATAAACAAGGTTACAAAAGACAGTTTGTGTGGAAACACAAACTCAAAATCGGCCCCCGAAGAGGTCCACCAAGGCAGGCTTCAATATTTTCAGAAAGAACATCCAAATGAAATTATATCAAAGACAAATGAGAGATAAGAATGGAGAAGGAAGGTTAACAGATCTTGTGTAGTGCCCCAACGGTCCCGCAGATCAAAGAATGAAGAAAGAATGTAAGTGAATGTAAAGTTAGATGTGAACCTGGCCCAACTAGTTCCCTAACAGATGTCTTATAATTGATCTAATTGTTTTGAAAAGGTTCAATCTCTTATTCGAATCCTCAAAAAAAAAATAATTATTATTTCTGCAATAAAAAATTGTACAGAAAAATGAAACTTATAAGGTCACTATTCATTTTAAATTAGGTCTAACTTATAATGCATACTAATTAGCTTTTTCTCTTTAAAAAACTGCTTACATAACTGATTTTAAAAATTAGATTTTTCGCTTTCAGAAAAAAAAAAGTAGCCGTTGCATCAGAACTTTGAATGGTCTAAAATATTGTGATGTCAGATTTTCAATATCTTTTCTAGTTTACGAGATCTAAACGGGACGGACGGACAGATGGACAGACGGTCAGACGGACAGATGGACAGACATTTCGTACAAAACTAATAGCGTCTTTTCCCCTTTCGGGGGCCGCTAAAAATCACCCTTTGGGTCAGGATTTCGTGATTTTATCATAACAAAAGAGATACAAAACACCGATAGCAAAGACAAACAGACACAAACTGTAACATAACAGTATTATATGTACATTTGCACACTAGCGCGTCAGTGCAACACCGCTTGTGTTTACGTAATAAACGGAGTTCCTAATATGTCTTCCCTCTTAAACACTAGTTTGTTATTTGTGTAACACGAATATTTTACATGGTGTCAGAGTAAAACTTGAAAAGCTGTTCAGACAAAGGTTTTTATTAATCTAATAATGGCTTCTTTTTATTTTGAGCAACCAATCTTGAATTGGAATGCTAAAGATCTGTATCAAGAGTTTTTAAGGTTTCAACAGCAGGTGAGCTTTTGTTTCAAAGGACCGTTAGCTGGTGCCGATAGTAAACAAAAAGCCGGATGGCTAGGAATGTGGATAGGTCAACAGGGCCAAGAAATTTACAAAACTCTAAATATTACTGACAGTGAAGAGGGAGATCCGCAATTGCTATTAAAGAAAATAGAAGACTACATAAGGCCAAGACAAAATAAAAGAGTGTCTAGATTTAGAGCACGTCAGAGAAAGCAGGTAGAAGGAGAAAGTTTTGATAACTTTGTTAAAGACCTAAAGCTTCTCATTATGGACTGTGAGTATGACAACCCAGACGATATGCTTATTGATTTGATTATTAGTGGAGTCATACACGAAAAGGTACAATTAAAACTTCTTGATCAGGGACAGAAGTTGACCCTTAGCAAGGCTATTGAAATTGGACAACAATATGAATTGTCACAAAGCCAAGTGAAATTGTTTAGGGGCCAAGAAGTTCTAGCAATCAAGAGACAGTCACACAATGTACTCAAGCAGAAGTCTAAAGACAACTCAGATAAATTATGTAGTAAATGCGGCAAGAACCACGAAAAGGGAAAATGTCCAGCAATAGGAACCACATGCAATTTCTGCAAGAAAAAAAAACACTGGTTTCAAATGTGCAGAAAAAGACGCAACGTCAATCTAGTACAGTGATTCCCAAAGTGGTCCATATAGACCCCCAGGGGTCTACGCAGACCTCCAAGGGGTCTACGAAAGTAAAAAAATAAATTGGGGGTCTATGAGATGTCCACGGGGGTCTACGGTAATAGATTTCATTTAAGCAGGTCGTAACTTAATTTTCACATTCCAATTATGTAATTATTTCATACACTAATATATGATTTGTACCCGAGTTAATCCTTTCAATATTTATCCTGCTATTGAAACGAAACATTGTTGTATTCAATTTCAATACTTATTTAAATAGCTTAATTTTGTCTACATGTAACTAATATTTAAAAAAAAAAAGAAAAGAAATGTAGACTGTACAGCGTTAATTATTTAAAATTGGGATTCATTCCTTCCTTGTCAAACACGCAGTTGCCTCAGTGACTCTTTTATGACGATATGACACCAGTTACGCTGGAGGATCATCTGAGACAATGCCACCCTGACAAAAATTAAGATTTCAACAACTTTCGAACACTCAAAGTTCAGACTAGACCCACAAAATCTCTGTTCGACATCATTTAGAGAAGATTTTGGTTTGTGAGCGTCTTTCAAGATTTCTTTACTTATAGCAAAATACGGAAAACAGCAAAGGTGAAACATTGTTATTACCTTTTTACAAAAACCTACATCTGTTACTATTAAAAGAATTTCTTTAAGCAACAATACAGTTTAAGGTCGCTTCGGTGGCATGAGTTATAAAATTAAAACCTTCTTATGTAAATCTTTGCAAAAGATAAATACAGTTTGGTCAGACAAGGTGTAGCGCTGTGTGCTACAAACTTTCTAATGGTCACCATCTTATCTCATCTCATCTATGCCTGTGGTCCTTTCTGGGCATAGACCACCGCCCACCAACCAGCTTTCTCCAGGCATCTCGGTTCTAGGCGAGACTCTCCAACTGTCTCCACGTCTTGCCCATCTGCTTGGCATCTGCTTCCAAATCGCGGTGCCATGGTAAAGCTCAAGCAGCCTTCCATTAGCTAAAGAACACCTGGGGATCTAGGGAAAAAAGCACCACCACCAAGATTAGGCTATGTAACACCATTGTTAAGCCGATACTACTTTATGGAGAAGAGACACGGAAAACCACCATCACCACCATGAAACAATCTAGGTATTCATCAATAGCTGCCTGAGGAAGATTCTTATAATCCGCTGGCCAGACAAGTTCTCGAATGAGGAACTGTGGCAAAGAACAAAGCAGCAGCCCATTGAAGTAGATATCCTTCAGAGACGCGGGAAATGGATAGGTCACACCCTTTGCCAGCCTGCATCCAGCATAACATGGCAAGCCCTAGCCTGGAACCCACAAGGAAAGAAGAAGAGGGGACGGCCCAGGGATACATGGCGGTAATGGTCACCGTCTCCTTATATTTCCTTAAGGTTGACCGACGAGACCTGGTTTAGGCTCCAGTTACTCGCCTTCGCCCCTCTCCTGTTAATAAAAACAGTTCAGCAGATTTAATATTTGAGCCACACGTGAGAGATCAAGAAATACACGAGAAACTGCTCTTTGCGAAACCTTTTACAATGATACTTAAGGCATATTCATTAATTAATTAATTAATATTTAATGTTAGAAAGACTAATTCATAGAAAGACAAATTTGTATATAAAACATTATATCCGTAGTTGTGTAGTTTTAAATTACTATTTCACTCTTCAACGCACTACAGTTAGAAATTTGTTTAAAAATAATGTTGATGAATTTGCAAAAATTTGCAAGTTGAGTAGGGGGTCTACCGAAAACCAGAAAACATGGCAGGGGGTCTACGAGACAAAAAAGTTTGGGAACCACTGATCTAGTAGAAGATGACAGTTACAGTGATGAAAATATTATACCTGTTAGCACTGCAAGTAGCCAGTATAAAAAGGGTAATATTGAGAATATCAATGTCGTTGAAGACAAGTGGACTGTAAAACTAGTCGTGTATGGCAAGACATTAATTTTTTGTATCGACACTGGTGCAAGATGTAACATTCTTGTCAAGTCAGAGTTTGAAAAGCTCAAAGACAAAGTAAAACTTGCTTATTCAGCAAAGTCGCTCAAGTCTTACTCTAATCATGTTATTAAGACTTTAGGAGCAGTAGTGCTACCTTTGAAAAATAATATCCAAGAGGTGAAAGCAAGGTTTGAGGTAGTAGACATTAGTCAAGAGAACATTTTGAGTGGTGACACAGCAGAATGTTTGGGACTACTACAACGGATTGACAGCATAGAATCCAAGGCAGAAGACGAGTTACAAAGAGAATTTCCTGAAATGCTGAAAACAACTGGAACACTGCCAGGAGAATACAAGATTCAGTTACAGGAAAATGCTAAAGGAATTATCCATCCACCACGTCGCTTAGCAGCATCACTACGCAATAAAGTTGAAGAAAAACTTAAAGAAATGCAAGCTGATGGATTTATTACTCCAGTACATGAACCTACTGAATGGGTTAGCTCCATGGTTGTTTCGTTCAGGAATGACAAAGTTAGAATATGTATTGATCCAAAAGATCTCAATAAAGCAATCAGACGGGAACATCACCCGATGAAAACTATTGAAGATGTGATCACTAATATTCCAGATTCGAAGATATTCTCAGTTCTCGATGCCAAGTCAGGGTTTATGCAAATAAAGCTTGAAAGAGAATCTTCATTTCTCACAACTTTCAACACACCTCTGGGAAGATATAGATGGTTACGATTACCTTTTGGTATCAAATCAGCAATTTACCAAAGAATTATGGATGAAATGCTTCAAGGAATTGAAGGAGCATATGTCATCATAGACGACATTCTAGTAGCTGGTAGAGATGTTGAACATCATGATCACATTTTGAAACAAGTCATGCAAAGAGCAACGGAGTACAATCTAAAGCTGAACTATGACAAGTGCAAGATAAGGCAAAACAGAGTACCTTATATGGGTCATATCTTGTCAGAGAAAGGTTTAGAACCAGATCCAGCAAAGATAAAGGCAATTATTGACATGCCAGCTCCTCAAGACAAAGATGGAATCAGAAGATTTCTAGGTTTAATTCAGTACCTAGCAAAATTTATTCCTAATCTAAGTCAAGCAGATGCTCCAATACGAAAGCTTCTAAAAGATGATATAGAATTTCAATGGAATTATGAACAAAACAAGAGTTTTGAAGAATTGAAACATCTTTGTACAAACCCTCCAGTTTTGTCATATTATGATGTCAACAAGAACGTAGAGATAGAATGTGATGCAAGTAAAGATGGACTGGGAGCAGTATTACTCCAGGAAGGCCTTATAATTGCATACGCATCAAGAGCTCTCACCGATACAGAAACAAGATATGCTCAAATTGAGAAGGAAATGCTCTCAATTGTGTATAGTACAAGCAAATTTCACTGCTACATATTTGGTAAAGAAGTAACAGTTTATAATGATCACAAACCTCTGGAGCAAATCTTCAAGAAACCTCTATTGTCAGCATCAATGAGAATACAGAAGATGTTAATAAGACTACAGTGGTATGATCTGAAAGTCTGTAACAGAAAAGGCAAGGAAATGTTTATCTCCGATACACTTTCTCGTGCACATCTACCAAATACTGATACACAGACATGTGAATTTACAGATGATTCAGTGCATATGATATCTGTAAGTGATTCGAAATACAGTGAAATTAAAGACTGTACAAGCAAGGAACTTTCAATGCTTCTGGAAGTAATTATGACTGGTTGGCCAGACACAAGAAGCGAGTCTTCAATTGAAGTCAGGCCATATTGGGATTCAAGAGACCAGTTATCAACTTCGGATGGTATTATATACAAAGGTCTGAGAATAGTCATGCCACCAAGCTTACGTAAATACATGCTAAATCTGATTCACAAGTCTCACTTAGGAATAGTCAAGTGTAAGCAGAGAGCCAGAGAAGTCATGTATTGGCCAGGCATGAATGCAGACATTAAAGTGACACTTAGGGATTGTAGCAGGTGTGCTGAACATCAGAATCAAAATGTGTCAGAACCGCTAATACCTACCAAGACACCAGATCTCAGGGTTGAAGAAACACTTTGACTCCGAGAAACAGTCTCAGAAACATTATTATGATAAGAGGAATGGAGTTAAGAGTCATAATCCACTACAAGACGGAACGGCAGTCAGAATGCAGCTTAATTCTAAGTGGAAACCAGGAACAGTAGTTTCGAAGCATTCTAAGCCTAGATCATATAATGTCAAAAGTGGAAATAAGGTCTACAGAAGAAACAGAAAACACATCAGAAAGTCTTCTGAGAAAGCAAACAGATTTGACAACAATTATGACTTTCCAGATGACATCTCAGAACAACCAGAACCACTAGATCTAGAGAGTCCAAGATTACAAACTACACTAGATTTTGAGCCGCCACTACACACTGCTTCTTCTAACACCTCTAGACCAAATGAACCTTATGTAACACGCTCAGGCAGAATAGTTAACAAACCCAAAAGACTTGATTTGTGATGAACTGATTAGACTTTTTAGTTGACTAGTTTGTTAGTTATTCTGATAAATAGATTTTCTGAATTAAAGAAGAGAGATGTAACATAATAGTATTATATGTACATTTGCACACTAGCGCGTCAGTGCAACACCGCTTGTGTTTACGTAATAAACGGAGTTCCTAATATGTCTTCCCTCTTAAACACTAGTTTGTTATTTGTGTAACACGAATATTCTACACAAACACTATTTTGTTCCCCTAGCAATCAAATCATTAAATAGAAACAATTTGATATAAACTTTTCACATGTAAATTATGAGTGAGTCAGTTGTGAATGTACATTTTGTTTTTTTTTATAGTTACAATGTTTTGTTTGGTGTAATGCACAAATTGTAAGACTAATGTCCTTATGACAATAAAGATTATAATATTTGCTTATATTTACCAAGAAAGTCCTCTTTTAATTTCTTATGGTTTATCTTGGCATTCTGGTTTATTCCAAGATATTTATAAAGAGAGGCAGAGTTCAATTCCTCGATGCCTTCAAATTCAATGTTGGTGTTCGTTATTATTATTATTATTATGTTAAAAAAGAACGAGTATTCATTCTCTGGCGAAGCCAGGGTCGAGTTTCGTTTAAAGGGAAACAAAATTCATTGTAGTCCCTTTACCAGTTTCCACTGAGGAATTTTCTGGTGATGTGGCAGGTCTGCAGCAGTAACGCCCTCTAGGAATGCCAAGGGCCTTGAAGGTATCTGTGAGGTCAGTTGTTATTATCCCCTCGGTTGATATAACAATGGGGTATATTGTTGTTTTAGATAATTTCCATAAACGCTTAATCTTCAAGCCAAGGTTCCCATATTTTTGTTGTTTTTTTCAGCTCAGTTTTTTTTTTTTAAATTATGACATAGCGGTACGGCGATGTCAATAATAGTAGAGGCTTTTTCTTTATATCGATGAGCAACAGATCAGGGCGATTAAAATCTACCGTTTTATCGGTCAAAATAGGCCTATCCCAGTACAGTAGATGATCAGTAGACTCGAGAACCTCTTGTGGTTAGTATTTGTAATAAGGAGGAGTATCCTTACCGATCAAAATACCTTCTATAGTTGGCTGTAATCTACAGCCAATCGACTCCTCAAATCAACCTTGTTGTACCTCTGCTATTAGTTTATGGGCAGAGCAAAATTTATACATTTTACTTTTTAATAAAGAAGTTATTAGTTTATACACAACTGACAGACAAGTGATAGGGCGGTAGTTTGATGGTTGATTCGGATCACCTTTTTTGGAGAGGTGAGTGCGTTCTATCAGCACTGAAGACGGTTCTGATTATTAACTCGTTAAAACTTAATGTTAGTGGTACATGTATAGCTTTAAGTTTTTTTTAACCAAAAGTTGTGTATATTGTCCGGCCCAGGAGCATTCCATTTGTGAGTTTTTGATATAGCTGTTGAGACTTCCTCGGCTGTGAAATCCTCATCAGGCATTTCTGGTATTATGTTGTTTGTAGTTTGGATTTCGTCGATCCAGTCAGCCTGTATGTTTTAATGAAGAGGGTCGGACCAAAGCGCTGCCTAATAGTCGATGGATGAACGCGCCGTGTTTAGTGCTATCAATCTTTTGAATTTTGTCAGCATCATTATTAACTAGTTTACGGAAGAACTGTTTTCTTTTGTGTTGAAATAAAGCATTATGCTCTCTCCTTTTAGTGGTTTCGTTGTAGCGCTTTAACCTAGCCCCCTTTAGTTTAACTTTCTATCTCAGCGTATATTTCAAGCATAAGAGTTGTGTGTAGCTATCACAGTCCGTCAGTTTGATTCCAGTTGTTCTTAATATGGACTTCATTTTGTTAAGAATTTTCGTGGACTGGTTGTTTCCAAGATATTGTAAAAATTGTATCCATTTGGCTCCTCAGCTGATTAATATTGTCTTCAAGGCACTTTTTCCATGCTGGCACATGTGTTTTTTGGTCCCTGCTTAATTGGGCCTAGCTCGAAGGTCTTTTGTTTTTATTATTATTATTATTTGGCACGTTATCAAAAGCAATGAAGTTGCATATCATGTTTCATGTCGGATTGGAAAGCAGGGGCCGTATTTCAAAAAGTACGGTCTGTCTGAACAAACAAATTAATTAGCCTGGAGATTAAAATCTACCTACTCAATACAATCATAGTCCACCTTTTTAGAAGGAAAGGCGCTGTGAAAGTCGCCTAGACTGATTTATGTGGAGGAGCTTGCAGCCCTATGCGTCAAATTGCTCGCGAGAGGCTTATGCTTGTGTGTTTCTCAGCATTTTACAATAAAATGTTAAGTTCGCCATACAACTGATCAGATAGGATGTTTTGGGGAGCGCCTTAAGCTCACTCAGAGTTGTCCAAGGCGAAGCCCCGGGCACCAAGCGTTTTTCTACATTCCTGAGCCTCAGAAACTCTCTCTCCTGGTGTCTACAACATATTATTTTTCTCATAACAGGAAAATTAAAAGTCAAAAAGAATTAAATAAAGAAAGTTTGGGACATGTTGATACTAAACTGAGAGACATTCAAGGTAGTAATTTTTATTTTTCAAAGTTGCATTTTGGAAAAATGATTTTTTCCGACTTGGGTGTCACAACCCTTGTGGGTGCCGCCTGCACCTCCCGCACACCCTAGTTACGCCACTGGGCCTGTAAACGATAAATATAAAATGGTTTTAAGTAAAATTATATGAAACATTTACATTATTACAGTTAACACACTTTTTCTCTGAAAAGACTTCGTTTGGGCTCCTATTGGCTGTAGACCCGGGGGCAATGAATATCTTTGCGCCATGGTTGCTACGCCACTGGGCATAGGAATTGAAAAAAAAAATACAAGAAAAAAATACAAAATACTTTAAAAAAAAAAAAGCTTATATGAAATGTAATTGTATCAATTAGTTTGGATTAGTCATAAATAGGCCTTATACTTATAACTAGAATTTTTTTTAAATTATAGGCCTAGATTGTTTTAATTTGGAGCGGCGACCTGTAAAAGAGACTAATTCAGCTTATCTCACCACTTCAGTCAAGTACAATTTCTTTCCCTTGTTCGAGATACCAAACAAAAAGATTAATTATCAAAGTTAGGGCCTAAGACACAAAGATAAAGGCACATTCCTCATCCCATATGCTAGGACAAATTTGTACAAATACTCCTTCTTCCATAGTGCTATTAGAGCATGGAATGGGTTGCCTGAGCTAGCCAGGAAAACCAGTGACTTGGCAGAATTATAAAGTCATTGGTAAATATGCATGACTGATTGCATGACTCGTAGGACGTAATCATCTTCTTTTTTGAAGTAACGTCTGTATTATATAAGATAGGAAGATAAGATAATTGGTATTTTTTAAAATTGATTCTTGTGTTGTCGGATAAAAGAAACAATTGTGCAAAATTTCAGCTTGATCCGAGATTGGGTGTCGGACCATGGTCGGACGAATAACGAATTCAAACGATTTACCAGAATAGTTAGTCGAATGTATTCTAAAAAAATATCTATCCTGATCTTTGTAGAAATGTAAAATAGCGACGTGATTGAGTTTGTAAAAACTTAAAATAAATAATAAAAAAGATTTTAAAAGTATGATATTTCATTCTAAATTATATAAAATATAAACTAAATGCCACGAGTGGCATTAGAGTTGGCTTGGCTAGATGTAGACATAGCTGCCCTCAGTGAGGTACGCTTGGCTAACCAGGAATCGCTGACTGAAAGAGGGGCTGGCTACACCCTGTACTGGTCCGGAAGAGGCCCTGAAGAGCACAGGCAATCGGGGGTAACCTTTATGGTAAAACAATCTCTTGCCAAGAAACTGTTGGATTACATAATAGTGAGGCAGTGTGATGCCAGGGATGTGACGCACACTAGAGTAATGCCCAGTGCCGACTGTTACACGGACCATCGTCTTGTCCGGACGAAGCTAAAAATCACCATCAAGCTGGTAAAAAAGGTGGCCTGCCTAGGGCAAAGAAGCTAGATGTCGAAAGGCTGGCTGAAGTACGAGAGCGCTTCAGTGTACTACTTGAGGCTGATCTTCGAAAGCCCCAGGACGATGACCCAGTGAGTAACTGGAGCCAGCTAAAAGCGATACTTCAGAACATGACGGCCAAAGTCGTGGGATACTGCAGTAAACCCAACAGAGACTGGTTTGATGAGAACAATACCGCAAGTCAAGAACTGTTAAAGAATAAGCACAAATACTATCGCTCTGTTCTTGCGAATCCTAATGACAACGCAGCCAGAACTCTCTATAAAGCGTCTTGACACACTTTGCAGTCAAAGGTCAGGGAACTAAAAAATAATAGGTGGCTTGAGCTGTCCGTAAACATGCAGAGACATGCTGACACTGGTGACACACGCTCTTTCTTTGAGTCGCTTCGATGTGTCCATGGCCCAACTTACCAGACTACAGCACCGCTAAGATCATCCGATGGTTCTACCTTATTAACTAGCAAGGCGGACATACCAAATCGCTGAACAGAACACTACAGTATGCTGTTTGGTGATAAAAGGCACGTACCGGAGGAATTGCTAGCAAATGTCCCCCAGAAAACTATGAGAGAGGAGCTCGAAGACCCACCGACATCTGAGGAAATTGAGACAGCAATATCTAAACTAAAAAAACACAAGGCACCTGGCTCTGATGGACTTCCCGCTAAAATATTTAAAATGGGTGGTATCGCCCTTACCGAGAGGCTAAAAGACTTGTTCGTTCTATGCTGGGAGAAGTGCATGGTCCCAACTGAACTTCGAGACTTCGAAATCATATCCCTATACAAAAGGGTGACAAGACTAACTGTTCCAACTATCGAGGCATTACACTTCTGTCAGTAGCAGGAAAGATCTTTGCTCGAGTGTTGCTCGACCGACTAGCCCACTCTTTAGTGGACGAGGTCTTATCTGAAAGCCAATGTGGTTTCCGAGCCAGTAGAGATACATCTGACATGATATTTTCGTGTTTTTTCGTCTCTCGTTTTGGAGGATTTTTGTGTTGCTATTTTCTAGAGCTAAGTGATCTTTCTTATACCATTAGATTTGTGTACATTTCGTCTATAGATTGGTGTATTTAGTTCGATAGATTTAAGTCACGTTAATTAAATTTAATTAGTTTTTGTATTCATTTACTATCCTTTAGTTTAACAAGCATCTATATAAACAGTAACAGAGTGATACTCATAGCCCGAGGGATTGATGTGCTTGGTAAAACCGTGTACCGTGGCCACTACATAGCAGTCGCAGCGCAAACCTGTGTATCATCAGTCCTAGTGTGTCAAATCGCCGTACTGGAGTCATGGACGCTAATCTACTACGTCGCATAGGACGCACATGTGTGTTACTCAAATCACGACTAGATAGCGAGGTTTTCCGAAATATTCGTCGACTTGGCATCGGGCGTAAACTGCCGACAGTTCGTGGGTCTAGGGCTGGGCGTCTTATACGCCTATGGTATAACCCATCGCAATTCAACTCAACAGATACATGTCACACAGTTTCCAGGACTCTTAACTGTGTTGTTAACCCCACCCCTACCCCTGTCATTTCTTCAACGACAGAGTTCAGCAGCTCCCTACTAAACTGTTTTATTAACCACCCCACCCCTATTGCTCCTCACACAACAGAGGTCAGATGTCCCCATCAAAAACCTATAATTCGGGATATTACTCCTCCGGTGTCTTCAAAATGTGCTACGCCTCTGGTGACTATATCCTCCAGTCTGCTTAAAATAATGCACCTAAACGCCCAGTCATGCAGTAACAAAGCTCTTGAGCTTGTAGACACCATCACTGATGATAGCTACGACATCGTTTTCCTTAGTGAGACATGGCTTAAAGAAGTTGGTGATGAGCCAAGAACCACTGAGCTAACGCCACCAGGCTTTATTTTAAAGAGTCTCCCTCGAAAAACAGGCAGCGGGGGTGGTCTAGCAATACTGTACAGAGATACTCTAGCCAAGTATGTAATAATAAGACCTGAAAGCTCAGCGTAACCACCTTTGAGATGTGCGAGTTTCGCCTTTCCCACCACAGTAGAACACTGACTTTTATTTTCCTGTACCGCCCACCACCAAGAAAGATAAATAAATTGACAACAAAAGTTTTCATCGAAGAATTTCAAGACCTCCTTGGCAGTCACATATCAACAAAAGATCTATTTGTCATAGGCGATGTGAACTTGCATTTTGACAGTGAAAATGAGACATACGCGATGTCGCTTAAAAATGCGCTAAAGGATCGCAACTTAGACCAACTGATAAGACTAAGACTAAGACTAAGACTGCTTTATTGATCCTTACGGAAATTTGTTGTGATTACAAGGACTCGTTTCTCATATAAAGACAACACAACAGAAACATACACATAAATACAACAGACAACATGAAGAGTTCATTCAGCGACTACACACAGGTATCTTGGTGCATTTCATGTTCCCTGATCAATGAGTGGCGGTGATAGAGTCTGACCGAGTGAGGTACGAACGAGTTTTTGTACCGCTCCGTTCTTGTTTTGATTGACAGCAGTCGCCCACTTCGCGACGACCTGGCGTAGTCCTGATGGAGCGGGTGGCCGTTGTCTTCCAAGATTTTTTCGATTTTTCTTAGGCACGTTTGTTCAAAAAGTTCCTTTAAATGTGGTAATGTAGTGAGTGTAATTTTTGATGCTTTTTTAATTATGTTTTCTAGACGTTGCAACAGTTTAGATGAGGCGTTGCCTTGCCAACAACTTATTCCGTATGTTAGCAGATTTTGTACAGTTGCGCCGTAAAATGTCTCAAGGATAAATGTTCCGACACACGTCAAAGGTCATACTCTTGACTGGATTGTTACAAATGCAAGTGAGCTTATAGCCAAACTCAATGTCTCAGACCGCGGCTTGTCAGATCATTTTCACGTACACTTTGAAATGCGCCTATCAAAAGCAAAAAAGCCAAAGAAAAACGTGACTTCCCGTAAACTTAAAGCCATAGATATTGCCTCCTTCAAAATGGACGTGACCTCTTTGCTGTTGCAACAGAGCAACACAGACGTTCTCAGCAATTACAATTCTTGCTTGAAAAAGTTGCTGGACAGCCATGCACCTCTTGTCACTCGTACAGTCTCAGTTAGGCCATCTGCACCCTGGTTGACGGAAGACATAAAGACTGCCAAACTTATTCGCCGACGTGCCGAACGTACATTTCAAAAGACAGGTCTGACGATACATCGACAAATATACATACTAGAAAAAAAAACAATGTTAACCGTATGATTAGAGTCGCAAAAGCTAGTCATATTCGACAAAAAAATCGAAACTTCTGATTCTTCAAAGGAGCTATTTAGGATCACCGCTGAAATGTTAGGGGGAGCAAATAACGAACGTTTGCCGTCATCTATCCCAGTATCTGAACTTCCTGATTCCTTCAATAGATTCTTCATTGGGAAGATTGAGCAGATTAGAAATGACATGCCATCCCTCTCATCACAGCTTGACCACTCTCCAATTTTTCAAAATACTCCTTTTTGCGAGTTTCAGCGTGTATCTGAAGATTATGTCAAAAGTACTATTTTAAAGATGCCAAATAAGTCATGTGACCTTGATCCTATTCCAACTTCCTTGCTCCTTGAATGTTTAGATGAGCTTGTACCTACAATTACTAACATTGTGAACTCTTCACTGACTTCAGGCATTGTACCACAGCAATTTCAGCATGCACTTGTCAGGCCCTTATTAAAGAAATCCAGTCTTGACCCGGAATGTCTAAAAAACTATCGCCCGGTATCATATCTTCCCTTCCTGTCAAAGCTTCTGGAGCGCATCATGTTAGCGCAAATTCTTTCTCATCTTGAACAGTACTGTCTCTTGGAAGAATTTCAATCTGCATATAGGAAGTGCCGTAGCACAGAGACAGCAGTGGTCAGGGTACTAAACGACTTACTTCACAATTCCGACAAAGGCCACATTTCCATGCTGGACTTGTCCGCATCCTTTGATACGCTAGACCATGAAATTATGATGGCCAGATTCTCTGCAACTTTTGGTTTAGCAGGGGTCGTCCTAAAGTGGCTTGGATCCTACCTGACGGAACCCACCCAAAGTGTCGTTGTTAGCGGGACGGAATCAACAAGCTTACTTTTGAAGTACGGAGTACCCCAAGGATCAGTTCTAGGCCCAGTACTGTTCACTATGTACACATATCCACTCAGCGGTGTCATACGGCCAACCGGCATCTTATACCATTTCTTTGCCGATGACTCACAGTTATACGATTCATCATACCCTCAGAGGTGTCGCATCTGGCAGAGAAAATCAGTAGTACCGTTGCAAGGGTGAGCGATTGGATGGTTGAAAATAAACTCAAGATGAACGAAGACAAGACAGAAATAATTAAGATTGGCACTAGGAACAATGTCTCAAAAGTTGAAAGCACAGATTCTCTCTTTATCACGAACTGCCATGTTCCTTTTGTCCATGTAGTGCGGAATCATGGAGTTTTCTTCGACTCAACACTATCTTTTGACCCACACATAAGTCAGCTCTGCAAAGGTCTTTATCTGCAGCTGCGCAGAGTAGGCCAGATCCGACCATATTTAACAACAGAGTCAACAAAAACGCCAGCTGTGGCATTCATACTCTCCCGCCTTGACTACTGCAACTCCGTGCTAGCAGGTATACCTGATTACAAAATAGCCAAGCTGCAACGTATACAGAACAACCCGCTCGAATAGTCCTTAAAAAAACTAGACAAGATTCTGCTACTACGCTCTTGCGCACGCTCCATTGGCTTCCCTTGAAAGCGAGAATCGATTACAAGGTTGCCACACTTTGTCATCAGTGTATATATAACAATGAGATGCACCTGTACCTTAGCGAACTGATTACTCCATATGTCCCCCAGAGAGCCCTGCGCTCAATCGTTGCTCCCTCAAAAGCTACGGTCTACGTGCTTTTTCAGTTCACGGACCAAAGGTTCGGAACTCACTCCCCATTGATCTCAGACAGACAACATGCTACACCACTTTTAAGAAGAACATTAAGAACTATCTGTTTAAAACTTTTTTAGATTAACTGTCATTTTAGCTCTCGTGTTTTTGTTTGTAATGTTGTTACAGCGCCTTGAGCCTACATTTTGTTTGTTAACAGCGCTTTATAAATAAAATTATTATTATTATTATTTGTTCTGCGACAATTTCAAGAAAAATGCAAAGAACAGAACTTAAACCTATACGTTGCCTTTGTGGACCTCACCAAAGCTTTCGACACGGTCAGTCGCGATGGTTTGTGGAGGATTTTGGCCAGGCTGGGATGCCAATCTACGTTCCTATCCATTCTCCAGCAGTTTCACGTGGGACAAAGAGGCCAGATCAGACACAATGGTGCCCTTTCTGATCACTTCCCAATAGAAAATAGCGTGAAGCAGGGCTGTGTACTTGCTCCTTGCTATCTTCTTTGGCGTAATGTTGGGTCAAATGAGGCAGCGATTGCACGAAGGCATCTATATCCGGTTTCGTTCTGACGGCAATGTGTTCAATCTTCGACGTCTACTATCCCATACAAGAACAAAGGAGATGGTCATAGTGGGACTTCTATAAAAAAAATATACCGATGATAGCGCCCTGCTAGCTCACAATGAACATGACCTCCAGAACGCGGTAAACGAATATGCATACGCTGCCGCCTCTTTCGGTCTATCTATAAACCTCGGGAAAACAGAATTCATGTTCCAGAAGTCGCCCAATAAAACATACTCAGCCCCAAGGATCACCGTAAACGGAAAGCCCCTTAATGTGGTAGACCACTTCACATATCTAGGTAGTATAGTGTCAAATGACTCCTCACTTTCAAGGGAAGTTGATAACCGCCTGGCCAGGGCTAATAGCGCTTTTGGACGCATTCAGGCGAGAGTTTGGCGGAATAGATCGCTCCACCTCACTACAAAAATCAGTGTCTACCAGGCGATGGTTCTCTCAACCCTTCTGTATGGCTCTGAGACATGGACACTATACAGGAAACATCTAAGACTTCTTGAGCGCTTCCACCAAAGATGCTTGCGCTCCATCATGGACATACGGTGGCAAGACCGCACTACAAATAGCGATGTCCTTGCGAACGCCGGTATGGACAGTATAGGGGGCTTCTTTGGTCCGACAGTTACGCTGGGTAGGGCACGTATCCCGTATGGGAGACGAACGTATGCCAAAGGCAGTCTTTTTTGGTGAGCTAAAAGGTGATCGACGTAACAGAGGCACCCCACGGAAACGCTTCAAAAACCAGCTTAGGCGTCAACTTTCCTTGGCTGACATAGAAGAGAGCACCTGGTTGCATGCGGCCTTAGAACGAGACAGCTGGTCACTCACGAAGGCCGCGGGATACACATTTGAGGCCAAAAGAAAATCTGCTACTGAGGACAAACGCAGACGGCGAAAAGAAAATCTAATCGACCACTTGCAGACAATGGTTATGCTTGCCCTGGATGTGGCACAATATGTAGGTCATAGCTGGGACTGCGTAGCCACGGGAAATACTGCATTCCTCACTAATCTTCGGACTCGAAGACTAGCCTTATTATTATTATAAACTAAATAGATATTTAAAAAAAAAATCAGAATAGTTAACGTGTATCCCTTCAAACTCTTCCATACCCCTGGGGGGCACTGGGGGTACGCCCTCCCCACTTTGGGAAACACTGTTTACTAGATCTACTTTTTTTTTCGTTTCTTATTTAGTCATTCATTTAAAATGCAAGTACAAAGTAGTGCATGATAATAAAAACAACACAATCTCCTAACGTAACTAGACTTTTACTTTACTCAATGACTATGCTATGGTAGATAGAGATTAGAATGTGGTGAATAGAATACCAACAGATTTAGATGTATTAATTGAAGGTAATTTATGAGTTAATATCTAAAGAATATAGGTTTAAATCTAGACCTACTGGCGCAGTTACAGTGTTACTGTTGAATTCAATGAATTCATTATTTATGATTATTCATTCAGTCCAGTGGCTTCAGCCTTCAGTGGCCTTCACGAGTCAAGTCATGCAGTCATGGTACTCCAGTCACTGTGACTGGCCTTGCCTGGTCTATTTCAGTATTTCTTGACTGAACTTTTTTTTTATCACTAATACTAGTAATACTCACACTAATGACTGTAAGTTTATGCTGTAGTCAGTGTAGTGTAACTGTAACTCAAGTAACTGTGAACGACTGTGACTGTGCCTAGAAATGGAATATTATTATATAGAAATAAATCTAGATCTATCACATTCATTCACTGTCACAAGTCACAAGCCCAAGCCTCACAAGGCACAAGGTCAGTTTGAGTATGATCATGATGGCTCAAATTGTCAACAAATGGCTGCCTATTGTTTGTGCAATATTTCGCTTTGTGTGCTGGACTGTCATTTGTCATTAGACTGACTTGTTGAATGACTTGTGATGGTCCGGGTTCATCCCCTGCCCTCCCCCATGGACCTGATACACTGCCATCCGCTATGGACCCGTCATCCTGGTTTTTAAGATGTAGAATTGTAGATCAGATATATTTATTATGATATCTTCAACTCTGATGAAGGAACATCTGAAACTTGGTAAACATTTGAGAAACTAAACAAAAAACTGACCAGACCTATAGAATCATATCATGTAGACCAGGGTTGGGCAAATTATGGACCGCGGGCCACATGCAGCCCGCCGAAGCGTTTTATGCGGCCCGCGAACACCAACAAATATTAGATTTGTCTTCAGATTATATATATATACAAAAATTTAAATATCTATATAAACTATTGAAACTTCAGATTCTTATGATGAAGAGGCTAAAGAAACATTGACTATACATGTCAATCTAAAAAGTTGAAAGTAAACGAAGATTATTCTAATTGGCAATATGTGGAAACTTTAAAAGACGCAAACTCAGGCCAGTATTTATTCAATACTATGAAAAACTGTGTTGAAAGAGTTCATTTGGCAAGGAAGAATATGGCAAGTGTAACAACTGATGGCGTCCTCGCTTTGCTTTGGAAAATTGTTAATACAATTAAAGAACATTATCCCAAGTTTACAAAAGCTTCATTGAATATCAAACATGTTATTGACCCAATTATCTCAGGGATCAAACTCATCAGAACTAGGGGTCTTAATCACAGGCAGTGGCAGTTACGAAAAATACTTTAAGATTGTGAAACAAAACTTTCTGATACTCGGTAACAAAATAGTATCGGCGAGGTTTAGCATGGAAAAGGTATTGAGAAGAATATGGGAACTCAAGGAAGAAATTGTTATGTTCCATGAAGGATGTTGATTGTGACTTTGTTTCTGGTATTTCTGTAGGAGTGGAAGATAGACTTCATGTTCGACATTGACATTATTACTATTTGTTGTTTGCACGTGTATGTGCATCTTTTCAAACAAAGCGATCTCATTTCTCCAGGCAAGCAAGTGAAAACAGGCTTTATCATTTTCCTTTGCTGAAAGGTGAAGCTATTTCTTGTGAAATTGTTGAAAAGTACAATACTTATTTTAATACTTTGATGTGGAAATTGAAAGCAAATTTTAAGACGTCAAAAACTTTGAACATTTTTCAATACCCTCAGTTGACCTTTTCGTGATTCAGTTGATTCAGCTACAGAGGACATACCTCCAAGCAAAGTGCCAGAAGCTGTATTTCCACACTTAAAAAACTTTGCTGCTAAACTTTCATATTATTTGGGTCCACATACATCTGTGAACAAGTATTTTATTGTTTGAAAATAAACCAGTGTAAGAACAGTTTGATGCTGATTGACTTATTTGAAATTCAGTCACGAGGGAAACAACAAATAAAATATAAGTATGATTACGAAATAGCAAAATAAAAATTATATAGTTTCAGAAATTGCTAACTTTTGTTGCAATGCAAATTTATAATACAGTACAAATGTGAAGGAAAAGACATACATCTAGCTATTGGATTTTTACAAGTTGCTAGTATATATATATATATATGCAGCCCCCTATTCACAAATTTATTTCATTCAATGCGGCCCTCAATAAAAAAAGGTTGCCCACCCCTGATGTAGACTATTAGATACTGAACTATATTTATATATAGATCTAGTTTTATTTTTTTTTCTAGGTCTAGTTACTGATAGTATAGGTCAGATTTATAAGTCTTCTAGATCTAGATTTAGATGTCTAAGTAAGAGTGTTTAGTATTGAGTGTTACTGTTAATCAAGTGTTGCCATCACTTAGATAGATCTATTATATAATAAATTATTAAATAACTATATATATAGATTTAGATATACATTATATTATTTTATTCTATTCAGTTATTGAATTTATTACATTCATCATCAAGAGCTCCTCTTGCTCTATGCTGCACACCGACCATCACAGTCAAATGTCAACACTACATTTGCTTAGAATGGCTGTAAAGTAACTAGAAAGCTGCTATGTTTCAGAACAAAACTGATAAGACACGATTGTGTTAATATGTTTTAACTGGAACATATTTAATTCTATAATGACAATATTATTTTCCACAGCAAAATAATGTATCAAAAGAATCAAATTTTGAACAATGCTTGAAGGTTTAGCAGCGTGGGTTCTGAACACATATGTGGGAGAGTATGTAGAGAATCTCAATACAGCTCAACTGTCTATAGCCTTTTTAAAAGGTTTGTAATTTTGCATACAATTCAAAGAATTTATAACTTGTTTTATAATGTAAAAATATTATATTAAAGAAATATCTTTGTAATTTTAAAACATAACACACTCATTACATTAAAAAGAAATATTTGTTAAAAACTTCCACCTAATCACATAGGTTTCTGATATAATGGTTGTGGAAAAAAAAGTAAGGTTGGCTAGTTGCCAACCATTGACCACAATTATCCTTTGAACTTTTTGGCTGAATGAAAGCTTTTCTTACTTGTAGTCTTCAAAACTCTTACACTTAGATCTATAGTTCTTTTTTTTAAAATCAATCTTTTAGGTGCAGTTGAGCTTGAGAATTTACCTCTTAAAAAAGATGCACTTAAAAGTTTAGACATACCAATAGAAGTCAAATCTGGTAAGTAAAAGAACTTTATCTAATGAAATAGCATTTAACTTTATTTATGATATTTTTTTTTTAACAATATTTACTTGATACTAACATTTATTTTACTTACTAATTAAAACATTTCTATTTAGGGTTAATTGGAAAGATAACATTAAACATTCCACTGAGGAGTCTTCGAAGTGAACCGTGGGTCATCTCTATTGAAAAACTATATATTGTGACAGGACCACTGACCAACATTCAAGTGAGTTATTAACAAATAAAATAGTGTTGACTCTGAATGGTTCTTGTTAGAATGTCTTAGAGTTTGACATCATTTAATATTAGTATTATTTGTATAGTGACATTTCCTTGCTACTACAATATGCTCAGTGTGATTTAGTCAAATCTTTTTTTTGAGAATATATGGTTGGATTCTGGGGGAAGGATATTTTGGTGACCATCAGGCTCTCAGCTAACACTATTTAGCTGGAGTCAAATCTCAAATTATGCTCAAAACATTCATTACTTCAGTCAAGCTGTTTCTATCATACAGCCCCATTAGTATAGCATTCACTCTTTGATTTATTTTCCCATGGAGATCATAGTTTTCCTTTCAGACCTTGTGGTCTATAGGGTAGATGATGTAAAGGTCATCTGATTCTGTGGCCTACGGTTTACGAGGGTGTCATGTGGCCAGCACAATGACCAACCGCCTTTACTTTTCCCCAACTAATGTCAGGTATCCATTAGTCTTCTCCAGGATTCGAACCCAGGACCCCCGGTTCAGAAGCCAAGCGCTTTACCGCTCAGCCACCGCGCCTCCCATAGAGATCATGGTCGTTTGTAAATGTGTTGCTCTTAATACCATGAAACAGACACTTTTTGAAAGCAACAGTTTAAAATGCATTATACAAGACTAATGATAAGATGTAAACTCATGTCCTAGCAATGTTGACTATTTGCAGTATGATGCAGAAAGTGAAAGAAAACATCACCAGGAACAAAAGAAAATCATGCTGGATGCTCTGGAAGAGAAATGGAAGGTCACAATTACTATGTTTAGTTTTTTTTTTTTTTTTTGAAAAGGGGGGGGGGGGTGATTTTTTTTTTTTTTTTTAGAGTGATCATATGGTTTTGGGGTGAGATTTCTCTCATAAAATATGCTGGAAAAAAATGTATTGTTAAATAAACAAACTAAAAATTTTTAAAATATAATCTAAAAACATGAACAAGGTAATAGTTAAATGAATTAACAGTAATGGAAAACAAAATACATAGAAAATGAGCTATAAAGTTAGAAAATACATTCTATTTCTTTTTTGACCATCGTCCTTAATAATAAGTAATATGTATGTTAATGGCAAAGCTCCAAATCCCGGCACTTTCAGGCAAATTAAGAAAGTCTATAGAATTACTAGTTCTACATCAGGCAAATGTAGAAAATGTCTTATCTAGAAAGATAGATTAGTAAAATATAGATTAATTAAAAAAAAACACAACTAGAGCAATAGGATATTTTAAGATAACAAAAAATACATGTGTTTATCCTTATACTAAGTGCAATTTCAATTTTTAAATAATCAAATAAATCTTATTTTTAAAAAAGTAACCACATAAGTAAAAAAATGAAACGATACATTTTGCAAAAATCTTGCTGCAGTTAACTGCACTTAGGTTAATTCTATCTGCAAACAACTAAATTATTCTCCAAGTCTGAATGTAGACACCTCTCTTGTCAGTTATGTTTGTAGTACACTTTGAAGCAGCTTTGTCTGAAAGCGTTAGGCATTATATAGAATGTTGGATTTCGCACTTTGCTGGTAACACGTATGTATATATATTTATAATGGGCACTTTTCAGTGTAAGAATCTTAATCTAGATAAAATTTGCTTTCATTTCTAAGAGTTAATTTGAATTTATAATTCTAATTCATCTAAATTTTGGCTATCATGTTCCTAACTAGATCGATAGTACATCTCTGCACATTAGTCAAATTAGATGAAAACAAAAATCTCTAAATTAAAAAAAAAAAACACAACAGAAAAATAAGAGTTCAGTTTACAAAGTAACACTAACAAAAGTTTTGCTGCTCATATTATTTTTAGTTAGTTATTTGAGCTTTTTTTAAATCACTAATCTTTTATTTTTGTTTCAAGGTTATTCAAGGACATCAGAAAGATCAGTCAGCATCCTGGTTTTCCTACGGAGCCTCCATGGCAGCTAATATACTGGAAAATATTCAGGTATAATTTATAGTTTTTTTTTTCTGTTATTCTTTTTTTTTTTTTTCAAACTGGTTTAATCCCCCAAATAATACATTGTGATTCTTGTGTACAATGTTCTCTTTGTGGGTTTTAAATTGTAGGATACACTAGTTCCAACAGGTGGTAATAACAATTAGGAAAGATTTTAAAGTTAGCCTCATTTTTTTTTTCAGCTGAATGTCAAAGATGTCCACATTAGATATGAGGATGACACGCTCAATCCTGCTTGTCCTTTTGCATGTGGCATTGTCATCAAATATCTGAGTGTTCAGAGCACTGATTCAACTTGGGTATGCTAAAGAAATCCTTTATATTTCAATAAGATTAGTTTCTTTTAAATGTTTGCAGTTGCTAAATTGAAAGCATTATGAACTTAATGGTAGTAGATGATAGCTTTGTGTCTGGTGAACTAAGGGTGTTTACTTCAAATCTTTTAGGAGCTTGGAAATTTTATCCAGAATTTAAGTGTATCCACAGTTTTGAGAGATATATGACTTATTGTAGAGGGCAATGCTTAGTTTTACATTGTTCTGGCAACATGATCTTGAACCATTGGCTATTTCAATTCTCCTGCCCCATAAACTGTAAATCTCAAAGGAACTTATTGCTTAAATAACCTGGAGTGGGATGATTATCCTTAAAATGAAGTATTTTTTTCATGCAAACAAGGTTCAAACTTTTTTCATCTATTTATGAATAGTGACTGTCATCTGATGCACAAACCTTGCCACAGTGTGACAGCTTGAGTGCCTCAATGACCCTCTGAGCTATACCAGCGGGAGCTCATCGCTCCTGGCAGGTACTATCAAGCTGGACAGGTCTGTCAGGAAAGAGGCCAGACAAAAGGTGCATTCCCTTCCCTGGGACATAGGGGTTGTGCCATAGGCTAACAACCTGTCCATGGAAAAAAATAGTGTTACAGAAACCAGAGCTAAAACACAAACACTTAACATAGTAAGAGGCGAGAGTAGAGCTCCACAAAGGAGACTTATGAAGCTGTGCAGGGAAAGTTGAACGAATCCTGTGAGGCTGACCACTCTACTTAAACCAATGAAAAAGAAACACTTTCTTATTCAGAAGGCATCATTTAACTTGGAAATATGGAATGTCCGTACTTTACTGGAACCAGGTAGATGTGCACAAGTTCAATGGAACACATTCAGTGAAACAAGACTGCAATCAGGAGAAACCCTTCTCTTCTCTGTAAAGGAAAAAGAAGATTACTTACATGAAAATGGTGTAGCACTACTACTAAACAAGGAAGCTTTCAAAAGTCTTTTAGAATAGGAACCAGTTTCAGAACGAATAATTAGAGCCAAATTTTTGTCTAAGTTCAAAAGTATTCACATCATTATGTGCTATGTTCCCACCAACCTTGCAAGTGATACTGACAAAAATACATTTTATGACCAACTGCAAAGAATAGTTGACAAAATACCTACAAGAGATGTTCTGATCATCATGGGAGACTTGAATGCAATAGTGGGAAGTGACAACAGAGAGAGAGAGAGAGAGAGAAAAGTATGGGCACTCATGGACTTGGCACCATAAATGAAAATGGAGAAATGTGTGCAGACTTCTGCACATTTAGTGAACTGGTGATAGATAGGAGGCAGCATTTTCCCCCACAAAAAATGCCACAAAGTGACATGGGTCTCACCAGACAATAAGACAGAGAACCAAATCGACCACATTACCATATGTCTCAACTGGAGAAGCACATTTACTAGATGTACGAAACAGAGGAGGGGCAGATATTGGCTCAGACCACCACCTAGTTGTTGCCAACCTAAAAATGAAGCAGGCCAGCAATAAAACAGAAATAAACAAAAGGAAAAGATTTGACCTAGACAAGCTCCACAACACCCAGATTAAAAATGAATTCCAGCCATCCCTTCAAAATAGATTTGTTGTGCTACAACTAGATGAGGCCGAACAAAGCGTTGATTAATCTTGGCAAAATTTCAAAGAAATTTTTACTGAAACAAGCAATGAAGTTCTAAGCCTAAGCCCTAAGAAGAATGAGGCATGGAAATTAATCGAAAAGGGGAAATGTGCTAAACAGGCAGTTAACCTAGCAAATACAAGAACCCACAAGCAACAATCCAAACAAGACTACCAAGCAATTTCACAAAAAGTCACCAAATGCTTAGACAAGACAAACGATCATTTTACGATAACAGGCAGAAGCAGCAGCAGGTTAAGGAGATTTAAAACTGTACAACTGTACAAAATCACCAAACTTCTTAGTACCAAAAGGGCTATTTGCAATGTTCCAGTCCGAGACAAATATGGAAAACTACTTTCTTCAATAAATGAACAGCTTGAAAGATGGAAAGAATATTTTCAAGAAGTGCTCAATAGACCCAAACCACTAAATCCACCAGATCTAAATGTAGGACCAACACTAGACATAAACATGGAAGAAATAACAAAAGATGAAATAAGGAATGGAGATCTATCACAATGAGAGAAATGGTGAGGCATCACTTTGTTGTCAGTACCAAGCAAGATTTTCAGCAGAATCCTGCTAAACAGAATAATGTGATGAACACCTAAGGGAAGAACAGGCTGGATTCATAAAAAGGAGATTTTGTGCTGACCAAATAGCAACACTCAGAATAATTGTAGAACAAGGTGTTGAATGGCAATCTCCTCTTTCTGCAACATTTTTAGACTTTGAAAAGGCCTTTGATAATATCGACAGAGAATCTGTCTGGACAATAATGAGACAGGATCCCAAATAAAATAATAACAATAATCAAAAACCTTTATGATGGTTTCACCTGCCAAGTAGCCCACTGTGGCAAGCTGTCAGAAGAATTTCCTGTCACAACAGGAGTCAAACAGGGATGTCTTCTTTCACCATTCCTGTTCCTTCTAGTATTGGATTGGGTCACAAAAGAATCCTACTCTAACGCATGGAAAGGAATCCAATGGACTCTCACACAAAAGCTGGAAGATCTGGAATTTGCTGATGACATAGCCTTATTATCACACAGACTACAGGATATGCAAGAAAAGGTCACAGCTTTAAGTGAAGTAGGAAAAAGAGTAGGCCTAAAAATAAACCACCAAAATACAAAAGTGCTTAAAGTAAACCACAAACAAATTGGAAACATAGAACTGGATTCTAGGACCATAGACCAAATAGATAATTTTATATACCTTGGGAGTGTAGTCAGTGTATCAGGTGGAACAGATGAAGACATTAAATGTCGTATAAATCTAGCATGTCAGACATTTACACAGCTAAAACCAACCTGGAAATCTCCTCACATCTCAAGACCAAAATAAGAATCTTTAACTATAATGTCAAAGATGTCCTACTGTATGGTTGTGAAACATGGAGAACAACTGAAGCGACAAGAAAAAAAAGTACAGACCTTCATCAACAGATGCCTGAGAAATATCCTAAAAATATACTGGTATGACAAAGTAGAAAACACTAAACTGTGGGAGATGAGTGGGCAGAAAAATATATAGGTGCAGATCTTAGAGAGGAAGTGGAGATGGATTGGTCACACCCTTAGAAAAGATTCCAACAACAGAGCTAGGCAGAGTGGAACCCACAGGGAACAAGACATAGAGGAAGACCAAAAAGAACATGGCGACGCAGTATACTAGAGGAAGCGAGAGGACCAGAAAGAGCTGGGAAGCCATCAAAAAACTATCAAGAGACCGTGGAGAGTGCGTGTTTTTGCTGAGGCCCTATGTTCCATGAGGAACTCAAAGGAATGATGATGATGATGATGATGAATAGTGAAATTCTTAGTTGTAATTTTTTCCCTTATATTTTTGCTTTTATAGGTCATCATAATTGTAATTGCTTTTATATTCTTGAACAAAACATGTTGAGTAGATATTGGTGAATTATGTTAAGATAATGTTATAACCTAATTACAGAAACCCAAGTTTGTCAGCCACTATGAAGGTAATGAAACAATGTTTAAGCTGGTGGATCTGCAAGATTTTGGGATTTATTGTGATACTCATGTAACACTAGTTGGACATCTGCCTTTGTCTGAGTTGGTGGTATGCTAGACTTATTCTTTTTGTGCTCTTATTTAACTCGTAAGATTTTTACTTTAATTTGATAAATATTTATATGTTGAGTGTTTTTTTTTTATTTGAAAGTCTTTACATGTATAAGTATAGAATGTGTATTTTTGTTTTCTTTCTCCAGGAAGTATTTGAAAAAGATATGAACCGTAGGACATTAGAGAGTGAATACAAGGTTGTTTAATTAAATTTTAATCATTAAATTTATATTCTTCTTTATCTTCTTATTTTTATTTTTTAGCAATAATATTTTAAAATTTTTAGCATTAGGCAGATTTATTTAGCTATATCTTAATTTTCAGTTTTGGTTGTCTATTAATTATGTTGACTCAAAAGCATTGAACTAAATACTATTCATTTCCTTTATAATTAGCAATTCTATATAATCAATGCTTTTTTTTTGTTACAGTTAGTATGATTTGTAAAGTTCTATTTTTTTTTCAGATAGATCTAGTTAAAATTATTTGTTTTTTAATACATTCAGGATCATAATTACATACTAAAGCCTATTAAAGCTGAAGGGAAAGTGACACGAAACACATCAGCATTCCCTTTGAAATCGGCACTGACTCCTCGAATATTTGTTGAGCTCACACTGGGTGAGATGTCTTTCAGCCTGGCCACTGACCAGTACCAGAGTTTAAACCTGTGGCAGAGAGAGTTTGCCAGGCACGACAGGCAGAGGAAATTCAGGAAAGGTCGTCCCTCAAGTCCAGTTAGCACAAGGTGAGATGACATGTGATTATCAGTCTGTTGCATTATTTGAAGCTTAAAAACATGATTACGCTGAGGTGAAGATTTGATATAATCTTCATCTGCAAAAATAATATTGCTTATTAGAGATTAGATAATGGAAGACCATAAACGATTGTATTTTGTATTTCTTTAAGTTGGCACAATGCCTTCATGGCTACTTCAGAGCATAATAATAATTTGAATGAATCTCTTGCATGTTGATTTGTCATCCTTAGAGATGATAAAGAATGCTAGTTGTGGCTTGGCAAATTATGACTGATAAATATTAGATTTGTGCATTATTATATATATATATATAAATAGATGACAAGTTCATCCTATTAACTGTTACTTTGTCAAATCCCTTCACCTTGACCCCATTTCTTTTGTGATTTCTCTTCAATCCTAACAACTTTGATTTTAGATGAAATGAATGAATGTTTTATTGGTTATTAAATAAATAAAATTGTTCTTTCTGTCAGTCCTAGATTGTGGTGGCAATTTGCTGTTCAGAGTCATTTAGAAATTATTCAAGACAGAAATGATCGGCTCACTAAAACTTTTATGATTGAGAGGGCACAAACAATAGTGAATTATTCTAGAATCTATACTGCATATTTGAAAGGCGAAATATTGACACCACAGCAAAAGGTGACTTAGAAATCAAAGCTTCAATAGTTATTATTTATACTTTGTTAAATAATGTTTCAATTATCTGGGTACAGTTTACTATTATCTGGGTATTTTATTTCAGTTACAAAAAGGAAACATTGAAGAGGATTTAGAGTTTGAAGAACTGAAACTAATCAGAGAGGCAACATTTGCTAAAGTCAAGAAGAACAATCAAATGGTAATTCAATCATTTCCACAAAATTATTTTTTGTCCCCTGGACGAAGGGAAGGAAGAGTTAGGATTGGTTACAAAGAAAGAAAAAAATCTTCAACTATTTTGATATTTATTTCTAGTCCAAAATGTTGCTTGACTCTCACTAGATGAGATTTAAACTACAGTGTTTTACATTAAAAAACTATAGAGTTTGGTATTTTTATTCACTTAGCTCTGACTTGCTTTCTTGCGCATGTTAAGTAGTAAAAGTGGATAGTTGTTGTGCTGGTCACATCACAACATCACATCTTTATTAAAACTTGGACGCATCACATCTTCATTAACAGTTGCCCACAAACGCTGTCAAATTCTAGTTATGTTCTTCTGAAAATCTCTAAGCATTGCAATTGATCTAGGAATAATGCAATTAGTAATTTTTGATCTTATGCATGCTCCTCATTAGCATGAGAGAGTTTTTTTCTTTAAATACCTATTATATTTTTATTTGTAAAAACAAAAGATATGATCATCCATTGAACTATTTGGAATTTAATTGGAATTTAGCAAAACTAACTTTTCACTGTTTGCAAAATAGTGTGAAAATAAAGTGTCGGGTGTGTTTTTTTTTAGTATCAAAATTGTACAATAATTATTGCTAATATTAAGTAATAGCTTGGTAATATTCTCTTTACAATAGTCTAAGAAAACTAAAAGTTTCATTTAAAGTGATTTGTTTTCAGTGTTAAGATAACTAACACCCATTCAACTTTTTAACTAACTAGATTTTTAAAAACTCTAGTAACATAGTTTAGCATAGTGTAAGCCGTTGGCACATCTGAAATATGAACTAAATGTTTCTGCTAGTAAGTTCTTATCATTTATTTAGTTTACTTCGAAGATTCCTTTCTATTTTATTTATTTATTTTGTTTCACAATTCAGGCATTACTACTGGCAAAGAAAAACTTGCCCACTGAAGTATTGTCTCCAACTCAACAGAAAGAAAGTGGCAGCTTGTTTCAGCATTGGTTTCCTGGCTGGTCTGGCTGGTCTCAGCCTGTTGAACAGCCAAAGTCAGATATGTTGGAAAATATCAGTGCTGATGTACAGGAGGAGCTCAAAACACCCAATTTAGATGATGTTGTAACTGAGGATTTGATTGGTAGGTTCAGTTTATTGATGTTGTAATTAACAATTGAATAGGTTGGTTGTGTTTATTTATGAATTTACAAAGTTGTATGAGTTTATGTTGCTACTGTGGCTATACGATTTTGTGACATGCTCTTTAAACTTTTGAAATGAAGGTTATGTGTGCAAACCATGCCCGCCATTATCTCCCCTGATATCCTTCTGGAAGTCTTTTTTTTTATGTTCTCTATACATATATATTATGTTGTGTTCTAAAACTTCTTATAGCAGCATTATTAGTTAATTGTTTCTGTTTCATTAACAGAGCAAGAACTTCAAGATGTCATCAAAGATTCATCTGAGAACAGTTCATTTTTGAGAAAGGATGTTGTTTTTGCCAGAATGACTTTTCTTCTTACAAAGGGTTCTTTCCAGTTGAGAGAATCCCATAACTCTAACAAAGGTTTGTGGATACAACTCTTTAGACAGTCTATTTGCTAACTTTAGGAATAAAAATTATTAGTTGTTCTTTATTTAAATTGTAGAGATTCATTATCAGTTAAACAAAAATTATGTTTTTTTAAAATATGTTTAGGATCATTTTTTTCAAAATTAGCTTGCTGTAGCTCTGTTATTAGTGCTAGAATATGAAGAAACTTGTAAAGAAAGTTAAAAAAAAAATTTTTTAATGTGTTAAATAGTTCTTGTTCACTTCTGATGTTAACTGAACACTGCTGGACCATTCACACATTGCTATTTGTTCAGTGGCGTTTGATATCCCCTTTTATTCTTTGATTTTGGACTTTTTATATTGAAATATTTTTAGTTTAGAATTAGAAAATATTTGTACCGGATAAGAAAACCCTAAATGAAAAGTTTAAATTATTTCATAAATCTTAATGAAAATATTAGTTCAAGTAACCTCCTGAACATTTAATAAGCTTTGGATTTAATTTATATGTACACTAATGCTTTATTCCAAGTGAAATGTCATTATATTTATGTTTCATTCAAGAAAGAGTTAGTGTTGATGTGTCTCATTCTTGTGTTGTCCAGCACAGATCTCTTGTTGCTCTATTAGTCATTCTTAGTTCAACAGTTTATTTATTTTCATAGCCTTCACTAATCTGGGCATGTCAAGTAGAGATTGCTCCTATGCAAGAATAAAATTTAGCTCATAATGACATTTTAAATAGTCCATAACACTATTAAGACAGACTTTATTAGTATAGAGTCTTGACTTTGCTGCCTTTCTATAAGCAGAGCTCATTCCTGCTGCTGATTCTATTTGCGAACAACAATATTGTTCTCCAAGTCACAATTTTCACCTCAATTGTCAGTTATGTTTTAAGTACACTTAGAAACAGTTTTCTATCTTAGCTTTTTAACTGTTTATTGAGTATATTTGTTTTTATGACTAAACATTTCCTAGATGGCCAGACTCTGACAGAACTGCAGTGTTCCACTATAAGTATGGCCTTTGAATCCAGACCACGTACTAGTGCTATGAAGTTTTCTCTTGCTGTTGGGAGTCTTTATGTTCAAGACATGACCACCAAATTTTCAGCTTTTACTTACATCATAAGTCCCCAGGCTAAGGTAAAATGTTTTTCATTTTGCTTTTTACATATTTGAAAATGTGAATCTCACTGACACAAGCCAATTTGCAAAAGGTGTATCCCTGAACTTTTTTTACAGTATGACATCACTTTCCCCTTTATTAAGAAGGCTAAAAAGTAGCCTTGTGACATGGAGAAGAATCAGGAAAACAATAGATGCAGAACTACTATAAAAGGAAAGAGGATGATAGATTGGGGGTTTATTCCTCTGTTTGGCTTAATGAATACATTTTTGCTTGAACTGATGATATATCAGTTGAGACAATGTGATGGAACTCCTCATATCATTTTGGCATTAGAAAAGTATTATACTGAATTAACATGCTTGATTGGCTACTGTTCTAAAATGAAGATTATTTTACTTAAGTTAAAAAAAATATTTGAGGATAATTAAAGGTGATAACAAATATGACTTTATATTAATCCAAACAAGAAAAGTTTTTTTTTTACAAGAAGCATTTCTCAAAACCTTCTCAAAAAATAGGATGATCTAGAAAAATACATAAATATACCAAACTATATTAATATTAATAGTCATATTGCTCTATTCACAGAACATGTTAACAAAATTTTGAACTCTCTTTGCTACACAATTATTTTTTTCAACAAAATTTTTATTCCTTTTTTTTTAAATGTATGCCTCTCTACTTGATTTTATGTGTACATAAAACTGAAAAAACTATTTTATTTTCAGAATTTAGGTCAAGGTCCTCTATCAAAAGAAAGTCAAGGAGCAGAATTTTTCAAATTGTGCTATGAAAAAAATCCCAGTGCAGTTTTTAAATACAAGTAAGTTAGATCCAGTTTATGTCAACATTTGAGTTTTCCTGTACATTGCATTCTTTGATCAATGTGACTTGTAAACTTTCTTATACAGAGTCACCATGAAAACACAGCCACTAGACATTATATATTCACCGGAGCTTATTTACAGAATCAAAGACCTCTTTAGCTCCCCTGTCACTGGTTTGTCTCGCACTGCAAGCTCTGGTGAGTAATGTGAAAACTTAGTTTTAAAAAACAAATTTCTTTTGAAGATAGTTTTAGTTCCTTTAGTTTTATATAAATGAGATCTTTATCTGTCTTAACAGTGTCAACCTGGCAGTTTGCTAAACTAAGAAAACAAACTCAAGAAGAATTAAAGAATACTTTGGATCTTTTGATGGAGGTAAATGGGTTAACCCTAACAGCTTTGCTCAGATTATAAAGCATATATATATAAATTAAACTACAGTATTATTCAGCATTAGTGTTGTGTTTTACTTTATATGTTTTGGATGTTCCTTCAGAAATGAACCTATTGCATGCCAGCAGTGGATGTAAGTAGGCAGAGTTTGAACTATGCAGTCCGAAGCGCATACCAATCAGCCATGAATCTAATAAAATTTAAAGATAAATTTACAACTGAAAACATTATTGCAAGACAAATTGAATATAAAAGGGCTTGTTTTGTTTTTATAACTTGGAAAGTTCTTGCTTGTTCCATGTGCATATGTCTAAAGAATGCTACCTCTAAAAAATCAAAACAGTTGTGAAAAGTAGTTGCAATTGATCAAGTTTTGACCTTTTTTGTTTTCCAGGAGAGAGCCACCAAGTGGAACATACAGTTAGAAATCAGTGCCCCAAAGTTAATCATACCTGAGAATGTGTCAGACCAGAACCCACAGTTGGTGATCATAGATTTGGGCAACTTGCATGTGAACACTGTGACCTCCCCTAGAGACTTTATTGATCCCCAGGAAAACAGAGGAAAAGTGAGAGAGGAAGAGGGTGAAGGTAGGTTGCACTCATGTTGGACAGATTATGGGAAACATTATTGTTCAAATAACATTGATCTACTATACTATGGCCATTTTTACACCTTTTTTAGGGTCTTAATTAAACTTTCATGGTGGGAGTTGAAAAAAAAAAAGGTAGGGGGGGGCACATTCTCAAACTAAATTTCCTTTCTCCATAATTGGATCAATATTTTATAGTCTTGAAGTAAGTCTAAATTAAAAATGAGTTTGCGATGGGCGAAGATTTCTTATTGTTGTCATTGGGCACTAAATTTATAAAATGAAGCCAGCATTTTGAAGTTTAATGTATAATTTTGATCATTTTAAAACGTCATTAATATAAAAATAAGAAAAGAAGAAATTTACAATTCTGTATGTCAGTCGCACTTATTAAAAGACACCTTTGACCACCCCTTATTAATATTAGTTTGTGGGTTGATTAAACTTTTTTGTTAGTTTGAGTATGCTATAGTATGCATTTTCTCAAACATTTGATTGCTGGTTTTAAAACTTTATTTGAATTTTTCTTTTTCATTCTTTTCATTTAATCTTCCCTAGACTTGAAAAATAATAACATAATAATAGAAGTTACATTCTTTGTTTTTCTTGAATCAAAGTGATGCTTTGTGACTTTTTTGCTGACTTTTTACTTAATGATAAAAAAATTCTCTTTCACTTTGTTGAAGTACATTTTTACTTATTTGCAGATAAATTTGAGACACCTCTGTCTACCCCTCCCAATGAGACAGAGGAAGATGTGGAGGTGAAGATGACTATGGCATCTGGCCCATTTAGTTCAATGAAGAGTCCCAGAAGTTCTGACAATCTGGAAGAAAATTGTGCCGAGAACATGTTTCAGGACAGATTATATGAAAAGTGTGTTTCACCAATTTCAGTTACTCTTCTCACCTTGATTTATATTTTTTTTTTATGTAACATTACCAATTTTTTTTAAAAAGTCATAAACAAATAAATTACCCTATGCTATAATAGTGCTTCAGTCTGTGGAAAAGTGACATTGTGTGCAGTATATTTTAAAGAGTTGGAATCTATTCAAATAAATAATATTGCTAGATTTATTCTCACTGGGAACACATGAATGAAGTGTTTATAATATGGATTAAGTATAATTAATCAAGAAATTAAAATATTCGTTTCCATGTCTCAACGTCTCTAGATATTGCATTGGACTAACAGAGGTGCAGGTCCTGACAGGAAGACTCAAAGACAATTGGAGACTTGCTTATGTTAGGGGCACCAGTATGATGCATGTTGTGGATAGGTTTAATATATCAGTCATGCTGGAGAGGTAAGTTGTTCTTGTGAAAACAGAAAAAAATTATTGAACCTTACTAAGAAATGAAATTATATAAACCATAAGTATAAAGTGTAGGCCACTTGTGATGAATTAGATAAAGTCAACTATTATTTTTGAACTTCAGGTTTCACTTAAGTTTTAACACTAACAAATCTCTATAGCTAGTATATTATTTATCAACAAATTATACATTAAAACAGAGATACTTTTTTTTTAAAAAGAGCTTTTTATGTAAAGCCATTTAAATTTTTTCTTTTACTATTTGTATTGCATCAAAAGTTAGCAGGTATAAAAATCTATTACCAAAAATATTTCATATTAATTTTAGTATGAGAATAATATATCTTACATACCATGTGTTTGTCAAATACCTGTTTGTCTAAATACTTGTGTTTGAAGATACTATGGTATATTATTTTAATTTCATAGTGATAAAATTATTACAAGATGTCATCTAGTCTTAAGGCTTTATTAAAATTTTTTTTTTTACCAAATTGAGGATAGAAAAAAAAGTACTAGACCTTAATAATGATTCCTAAAATATTTATCTTTTGATTAAGTTCACCTAACTAAAGAGAATGATTAAATAATAAAATCTTCTTTTTTTTCAGACGTTTGATCACAACATCAGACATTCAGTGGCCCACAGCAAAGCTCTCTGGTAACTTACCTTCCCTGACTTTTCATCTGAATGAGAAAAAGGTTAGTCTGACAAATTCTGCCTGCACATCATATAAAGGACACAAATATTCATGTTTTTAAAGTGCCTTGAGACTATTTATCATGTGACACTATTAATACTTTCTATACTAGAGTCATTAGATTTAATACCTTTTTTTTTTTTGTTTTTTGTTATATGATTAATTCACCAGATATTTGACATTGTGCACTCTTATCACTTTTAGATACAAGGTCTTCAGAAATGCTTAGATAAATTTTCCGAGCCACGTCCAGCTGGCATATCTTTGTCTTCAGCCTCTCAATCTTCTGTTGCCGCAGCCATGGAACCTTTAGGATACAGTCCCTTGCAAGAGCAGTTTAGTTTTGATGAGTAAGTAACAGAACAGTTATCCAAGAAGCTTGTATAACAGTTCTACATATCTTACCCTTATTAAAACAACACTTGGGTTTGAATTGTACAGTGTCCTTCTGAAACTCAACTCTGTGAACTTGTGATTGAAATAGAGACATCATTTTATATTAAATAGCCCTCTTAAGTTATACCGTAAATTACTCAATTAAAAAACATCTCTTGGCTTTAGGCTCACAATTTAATGCGCCCTACTAATGTCTAATATTATTGTATTGATTACTTCAGTGCAAGTCCAGCACCAGCTACATTCAGGGATGCCAATGAGGACAATAAGCTGATTGTTCTACAGTTTTTAATAAATAATTTATCACTTGAGGTTCACAACCAAGGTTAGAATGTTTGATGTATTCTCTTATCTGTACTTTCAAGGTCTTCATTCAGTATTAGATAGTTATGTTTACTCAATAATTTTTTAACCCGAAAATCATTTTTCACATCTGCTTTTGCTTCCATAGATCGAGCCCTTGTGGAGCTTAGAGTAACTGGAGTGCAAGCAGATTTTCATCTGAAACCTTTAAACAAATCACTAGTCCTGACTGTTCACAGTCTTCTGTTGGTTGACGCTGTTCAGCAGTACGGACCTGACTTTGAACTTTTGATTGCCTCACATAAAAATGTCAGGTAAAAGTTTTGCACATCTTCTAAGAAAACTAATTTATTTAAATAAAAATTTCTTTTCATTGACATTAATTATTTTGTATTAATTAAATTAAATTAATTAATTAATTTTATATTTATCTATATATGTATATATCTCTATATATCTATAGGTTGGACAGTCGAAGTGGCAGCATCAAAGGGTCTGAGTTTAACTCACCAACATCTCCCCTATCACCATCCTCACCAGCATCTCCTGGCTCACCCACACAAAATTTGACCTCTACTATCTCTTTTGGCAGCTTCCAATCGTTTCAAGATGCAATCAGCAGTGCTTTTCATTCTGTTCTGTCTCAAGGTAAATGTAATGTTGTTAATATTAGAGCTTAGATGTGATGTCTTGTTTTAGCTTTATTCATTTTGACCACAAAAATCAATCGAAAATTGTAGTTCACAGTTAGAATCAATAGTACTTTATAAAACTAAGATCCACATCAACAACAGTGATTTAAATGTATTTTTACATTTAAAAATGTATTCAACATCAATTGAGACATAACTAAACAATTTAAACATTTCTTTGGACTATAAGACTATCCAGTAGAAAAGTTGATTAAATGTCTCACTTACTTTGATCAAGTTAAAATAGAAGTGTGTTGTATTTTTTAAACTAAAGTTTTGCATTTTGTTATAAAATTACATTAAGTACATTATATTTTGAGTTAATTAGGATTTCTTTTTAATTTATTAATAAAATATATTTCTTTTCTTTCCTCTCTATTGATATTTCCTGCTATTGTATGTTGAATACATCAATAAATAGCAAGTAAAAAAAAGTGTTTATTTGGTTTAAAAAATTGTTTAATCTATCAGATTTTCTTGTATTTATGAAATATTGAATTACTTCCTAGCTGTTCCTAGCGCTCAGTCCAAGAAAGCTACAGAGCCAGAACCAAGTCACCCACTGGCTTCATCAGATTCTAAAGCACTTATTATGTTGGAATATGAAGTAATCACAACATGTGCCTCATCACAAGATCCAGGGTCTCAAGACTCAGTCACTAGAGTCTTAAACTTGCAGTTCAATAGTTTGGACTTTATAGGCAAGTCAAATGACTGTATTTTTATATTTAGTATTCCAAGTTAAAAAAAAAATCATATAATAAATATAATTTTTTTGGTTAACTTGTATTAGTTCTTAGTAAATGAATCACTTTGCAGGTATTGGCATCATGGGGGGAAATAATTTAAAACCATCTGTCTCCAACCCTGTGTCAGATAAGCTCAGAACATGATTTGAGTTCTAAAATTCTTAGTCTCAGATATTCAAATGTTGGATGAAGTCTGATTCATGTCTAGTGTTTAGTTAATCTGCAATCTTCCATACTCAGTTTAGAGATTAAAATCACCTTACAATCCTTTTTGCTTGACAAGACATCATATACCTGAGTAGTACCTGTCCTGTTACTTTAATATTAGAGTATCATTCTTTGCTCATTTTGTCCGATGTGTTATTGTTTGTTTGTAAAATGTTATATTTTGACAGCAAATCAAGAAACTTTGACAGAGATCATGGCTTTTGTAAATAGAACTTTCCCAAAGTCATCATCCAATGATTTGGGTAACAAACCAACTGTCACTAAAAATATATATCCTGTGAAACAAAGCAAGGTAAGACAACTCAGTATTTCTTTCTTTCTGTTATGGCTAGTACCAAATGCAAAGGTACAGATATAAATGTTTCATTCTTGTTGAAATAAAGGAAATGGAGATTTTATCAATATGTTGTTTAAAATTGCTCAAAGCTTATTAATTTCATTTCTTAATTAGTTTATGAGTGAATATTGACTAGATCTAAACTCTACCCCAGCTGTTCTCAACCTCTGGGCCGCGACCCCCTGGGGGGTCGATTGACGATTTGCCAGGGGTTGCCTAAGACCATAAAAAAAATTAATTGTTTTTGTCCATCCTTCTACTGCTGTGTGTGCCGGTGGGGGTGGGTGTGTGTGTGTGTGTGTCACTGCAGAGTGGGTGATTGTAAAAAGGGGTCGCCGAGCTCAGAGGGTTTAGAACCGCTGCTCTACCCCATTATCTGCTAAGTTTGAGTCATTTTGTAATATACCTAGCCTGCTAAAACATCAATATTTATCTTGTTCAATGATAGATATTTCAAAATCAGTGAAATTTACATGAGAATTTTAATGGTGCCAATGTAAGCTTCCACCCTTCTGCCAATAGGTTTTACAAAGTTTTTCATTTATAAACAAGAAAACTAATTCTGAGATTATTTATTACTTTTTACAGGAATAAAATCTTTGTACAATTAATTGTCATGATCCTTACAATATTGAAAGAGGAGAATTTTCTAAAATGTACATTTTTATTTACTTACTTGTATTACAAATACTTCAAATTCTTTGAGTAGATTGTTTGAATATTATCTTTTATTCTTGGCTTCTTCATTTGTCATGCTATTTCAGAGCAAAGATATTTTACTTGTGAATGCTGATTTTAAACGTCTAAATGTAATGATGGTCAAGTTTTTATCTGATTCTGGACTAAAAATAGCCCGTAAAGTTGCTACAGCTACATTGTCCTGTGCTAAGTTGGAGGCTAAATATGGTGAATATATTGTAGAAATTTTGAGTTTTTTTTGTTTTTGTTACAATATCAAATGGAATGAACCGGGGATAGTGTGTGCAGTGCATTGATAATAAATAAAACAATAACACAGTTAATCTAGTGAATCTAAGAGTAATCATAAAAATGTAAAAAATCTTTTCTTATCCTTGTGGAAATGGATATTACAGTTGTTCATTTCACATTTCAATACATTATAAAATTTACAAATTATAAGCACATAAATATACTAAGTTTCACTAACACATTGCATGTGAAGTTTACATCAGAAAGTTAGATTTTATTCAATGCCAAATGAGCAAAAGTATTATTGTGTCAGTGCTTGTGATTGGTGTCATGTATATTCTTTGTGATAGTAAAATCCTTACTTAGTGGTTTTTTTTTTATGGAAAGGCTCTCATCATCATTCACAGACACTCCACAAAAAAAAAAACAAGAAACAGTGACTAGCTCTTTAAATGAATGTACATTTGAACAGTTTCTAAAAGAATTTTAACTTTATTGTTTTAAAGATGAGTTGTGGGAACTGAATGGGAGCTTGGGAGGCCTTCACTTGCTCGATGTGACTCCAGAAGGCACGCTGTACCGTCAAGTGGTCAGCATTGGTCAGTTTCAAGAAGTGGATGCGTCAACAGGTCTTCCAATGTCTCCTTGCTGTACAAGTTTTGCAATCTCCACGGTCTCGTCTACTTCAGAAATGTTCAGGACAGCTGCGGATGACAGAGTTTTTGCTGAACCCTTGCTGGCGGAATTGCAGGATAAGAAGAATGCCTGTACATTTGTCATTAAAACTAGGCAGTTAAAGCCACCACAGGTAGAATATTGTACTAGAAAATAGTTTTTTTTAGTTGTTACTGGTAGAATACAACACTGGAAAATTAATGAATAACTATCTTGTTTTAATCAAAGAGACATTCTTCTTCTTCTTCTAGCCAGCTTTTTGATGCTGAGCTGTGAGTTCTTTTGCAGACTGTGCCAAGGAAAAATAGTGTGCTGTTCTCTTCTGTTGTTCAGCACTGCCATACAGGGTGTTGGTTATGTTGGGCTGTAGTGGTAGTAGGGTCTGTCTAAGGTGGATTAGGAAGGGGCATTCAAAGAGAATATGGTATATGGTTTCATAAGGGTGGGCGTGTGTCTACAAAGGGGGAGTTGTGTGGAATTTATTTTGTTAAGATGGTAACTTAATTATTAGTTGAAAGATTGTATATTGCTCTTTGCGGGGTAGGAAGTTAATGCTGTCCAGTTTGTTAGGCATAGTCATTTCTTTGTACATCACTGTGTTTCCTGATGCCCATTGGTTGAGCCACTCCTCTTTGTGATTGTTGACTAACATTGACCTCAGGGTGAGGTAGTAAACAGGTCTATCTGGTTCCATAGATGATCCTGCTTTTGATAGTTTAGCTGCCTTTTCATTTCACATAATGCCAATGTGTCCAGGGATCCACTGTAGTATTATATTAATATTTAATTTTGACATCATCTGATTTATTATCACAATTGGTGTTGTCAACTCTCTTGGGCTGTTTGGGGTGCTGCTGTTAAGTGCTTGCAGAGTGGATTGGGAGTCTGTAAAGACAACAATATCTGATGGTTATTGTACTCCTTCATATAATTTGTTTTCAAAGAGACATAAGCACCAATTTAAAACTTTTTGATTTTGCTAGGATTAGTATATTTTTGTCCTTATTTGTCTTGTTTTACTATGCTCCGATTTTCCTTCAAAAATGTTCTTTTAAAAAGGATCATTTGAGTTTACACATTTTAAAATTACGTTGTCATTTAATTCTTTCAGTCTGAATTATTTGATTGAAAAATGGTGTTTTCTAGGATAAACAAAAATCAGCTAAGGGGGTAGAGTTACTAAAACTAATGTAACGTTTTAATGTTATTATATAATCTAAAATATTTGATTTTATTTTAAAGGAAAATGAAATGCATTGGCTATAAAAAGTGTAAAAAAATTTATTTATTTAAGAAAATATTTTTTAAAAGGTTTCAACTGAACATGGAAAAAAGAAATATGTAAAAGAAATTAATGAAAAATGGATTTAATGAAAAATTTAACCTTTTAATTGTACATTCAATCCATAAATATTGAAAAATTGAAAAAACTTAACACATTTTATCACTTTGAGTTTCATAAAAGATGAACAAATGTGCAAATAGTATTTTTTACATTTTCTTGGGTCCCTTAAAATATACTAAAAAATAGGAACAACTAACACAACAATGTCTTTTTTTTTAACGTGTTGTTCCTATTTCCTATTTCCTACCAAAAACAACAATCACCTTCACATTCAGACAAAAAAAAAAAAAAAAGAAATAAAAAGTTCAACATTAAAAAGAGTGAAATAAATATTATACACCAAGTTTCTCACTGACAGTAATGTCGCACTAACCAGTGCTAGCGAAGCTACTCCATAAGAGTAATGCCACACTGAAGGAGTTAAAGATAAATTGAAATTCTCTGTAACTTATTTGTCTTACAACTATAGAGAAACGAAATTATATTTCACCATTTACAGTAGTCAATTTTAGAATTTGTGGCTGGGAAAGTCAATTACACTTTCTGGTCTCCATCAGATTTGAACCAAAGACTTTGGGAATGGTAGTCTTGACTTATCAAATGTTACCCCATCCCATAAAAACTTTTTAGATGAAATGCTTACTATGTCTCAATCACTTTCTTTCATTTTAACACACAATCCTAAATAGTTTTTTTCATAAATGAAAATTATTACTCAGCAGGAACTAGATGCCAGTCTAAATGATCTCTCCAAATCTGATCAAGAGATTACAGAGGCAAAGTTTGATATGGCTGCACTGACCTATGTCCACTGTCCTAAATTTCTAGACGAGATGGTGGACTGCGTCTCTGAGTTTAAAGATTATATGACTAAAGTCTACACCACCATCAAGACTGCAGCCACTGAGGTAGCCATGGGCATTGTAGGGGTCAGAGGTGACAAGGATGCCTCATTGTCAGATGCCTCCACTGCTGGCTTCACTATTAGGAGAGATCAGTCTCTGGGGGACATAACCAACACCATCTTACTGGAGGACATGTCCTACTACCAAGGAACCTCTGCCATTGAAGCTAACAAGAGTTTCATACTTATCAATGCTAGGATGGAGTCACCAATTCTCGTCTTCCCACCTTCATCAAATAGTCCACAGGTTTGTTACCATGTTGCTTTCGTATTGGGTAGTTTCCGTGTTGTGGCTTTGTATCACATAGAGCACAAAATGTGAAAGTATTGAAATGTTATCTAGTTAAGTTTAAGGAGATGTGGTGGCTGAGTGGTAAAGCACTTGGCTTCCAAATTGGTAGTCCCTGATTTGAATTTTGGTGAAGACTGGGATTTTGAATTTTGAAATCAATAAGGCATCTCTGAGTCCACTTAGCTCTATTGTGTACTTGACATTAGTTAGGGAAAATTAAAGTGGGTGATCATTGTGCTGGCCACAGAAACAGATGACCTTTACATCATCAGCCCTATAGATTGCGAGGCCTGAAACATAACTTTTTTTTTACTAGTTAAATTTAATCTTATTAAAAAGAACCTAATGGGATATCTTGTTTAGTATCATATTTGCAGATTTACTGTTTGTTTATAGATTATATAAAGTACATATGACAGTCTCAACCAAGATTTCAACATAAAATCATACTTCAGCAGCTTAGGAATCTATCAAATCATCCAATTAAACTATTTAACACATTGAAACATTTCTTTCAATAATTATTTCTCTGCAATTTGTAAACATTTTTTAAAACTGAATTTTTATGCATATATGTTTTTGCAAGGAATTAATAATCTAAAAAACTATTTATAAATACAGGTATTATTGGCCCATCTTGGAGAAATAGTCATTGACAATTCCAATGTTGATAAAATCTCCAGCAGATCTCCCAGCCTTAATCAAGATTTGATCAACTTGTCACTGACCAACATGAATCTATACTCTGTATGTATTGAGCAGCAGCTCAGCATGGTCACTGTTGGGCTGGACAGCTCAAAGCTGTCAGAGCTGACACAGAAGTTTGGTGTGCCCATACTGTATGACACCTCTGTGGATCTCACCATTGGTAAGAAGGAGATGGACAACCCTTACATCAACCCAAACGTGTCCTCCAGGATTGAGGGCATGTTTGGACTGGCTCCTGAGTTTCCACCGGCAAGCAGCTCCAACAGTGAATCCTTTGAGCAGGACATGTTTCAGGTTTCTTCCTTGTTGGAAGTGAAAGCTCAAATTTCCAACCACATTAAGCTAAATCTATCTAAAGAGGTTTATGAGCAAATATTAAAAACTGTTGATAATTTAACTTATGATGCAGAGTCTTCCAAAACACAATCAACAAAGCACAGTAAAAGTGCCTATACTACATTAAATTTAGCTGATGTCATTGAGCAAGACAAAATGGCATATAAATTAAGTGATGATCTGCCTGGTGCTAAGTCAAAAAGTATGCCAAATGTAATTAATTCATCAGACTCAGGCCAAAATGATAGCTTCTTGGCCAAACATTTTGATTTCAAAGTGCCTTTGTTTGAAGTGGAACTCAGGGGAGATTTTGGTGAAGGAGAGAGAGGGATAGTAGACCTGAAGCTCTATGACTTTGCTGTTCAGTATGAGAAGAATGACAAGGCATGCACAAGAATAAACCTTCACCTGAAAGCTCTTCAGATGGATGACCTTTTGGAGCCTCCTGACTCTAAACACAGACAGATCATTGTGTCACGTCCATCAAAGTCCAAGGATATGTAAGTTGAGCTTCAAATTCTTTATTTTCATTCACATTTTAAGTAATTTTATATCAATAAAAAGTTTTTATTTACAAGGATTATGACAGATAATAAATAACAATAATAATGGCAGTGTATTTAATTCTGAATATTAGGATGAGTGCAGTGTTTCACATGACTATGCAAACCCAGTTGCGGCCTGCATATTTTTCCGCATATTACCATTAATTAAGGTACACATCTGTGTCATTTAAGTGAGTTGGTCTAAGCAAGCAGGTGCTTTGATAAAGAGTTTATCTCTCTTAAAGCTTGTGCTACAAAGATTCATAAGAATTAGTTGCAAATAAAGGTCACTTACTCTGTAACTTAAAAAAAACTCTAGTGTAGGCATTGAGTTCTATAAATCACTTTTTCAACATTCTCTTTTCTTCCCAAGAAAAACATTTTTACAAAATTTCATCTTGAGTCATACAGCACAACTATTGCATATGATGTGATGTTTGGCTGATTGGCACAATCCTCTTAGCTATCAATCAATGGAGCTTAAGTTTTGAACCTAACTCGAACTGAGTTGTGTTTGCTACGCATCTAAAGACAGCAAGGAAACCTTCTGCAAGGTACTCCCTCCCCCCACAGGTCCACAAAAGAGATTGGATCATAGCACAGTGGACATGTCAAAACAAGAAAGATGCAAAAATATTTTTTTAAAAAATTGTAAAAAAAAAATATTTTCTTTTTCCAGTCTTGAAAAACTGCACAGTCAACCTAAAGCCCTGATGTCAAAGTCTTGTCCTGACAGTACCATTGTAGCACCCATACCTGTGATGCCTCCTTCACTACCATCCAGCTTTGTAGACAGGTACCAGTATAGTTAGTAGTGTCAGCCCTTTTTTTTTCATTTGTCCAATTAGAGCAGGAAAAATTTTGATAGGTTTATTTCTCTAAATTACAAAGCAACTTTTGCTTACGAAAAAAAAATTTAGAAAAAAGTGGTAGAAAAACTTGTTTTCCTTAACTACATTTATTTTTACATAAGTAGATTTGAAAGTTAATAAGTTATTAATAATAATATTAATTTCTAGGTATATTCATTGAGATATTTAGTTTTTAATAACAAAATATAATTGTCTCTGGTTTACCAACACAATGTTTTAAACTGAAAACAGAACCAGCTGTCATCAACGTCACCAGCAGCAGCACTCTCACAAAGGAGGTGTCTCTTCTCAGAGAAAAAAGTCCCCAGACAGGTAGGCTGACAAATCTTGTTTACTGTGATCCAATAAATCTTTTTGAATATTTGATTTCAGCTTTAGTTTTTCTTTGATACTAAAATCCTTCTGGAAATGTGATGGTTTTGTACATGTTTCAAGTAAGTGCATTCACCAGTTTCTGTGGACCAAGACTCAGGAGAGTTTTTTGTAGTTGGTGCAACAATCTTCTGCTACCTTTAGATTAAAATGTCAACATTTTGAATTGAATTCAGCCTCACCAGTGTGTCAATCCATATTAGTATTAGAACCGAAGACTTAAGCCCAGAAGCCAAGCAATTTTATTTCATAGCTTAATGTATATCCTACTGTGTTATTAAATGCACTCTAAATATAATTTTTTGATGTTATGAAACTTAAAAGTATTTGCTTTAAAGACAAACCAAATTTCATTTTTTTTTGTTTCAGCCCTGGAGAGTGTCCATACACACCTCCACCTAGCCCTGTAGCTAGGGAACACAAAATCAACCAACAGAGAAGAGCTGATGAACTAGTCCACATTGATGTGACATTGGTGGATAAGAAACAGCCAGAGTTTGTGGAGAAATATAACAAGGTACTAGAGAGCAATAGGATTTTCTGGAATCATTCTACACTTAATCTGTTTTTTATACCTGTTATGTACATCTTATATTTTAATATGACAATACAAAATCTGAAAACACCATTTTACATTATAGTTATTAATTGATTCAGAGTTTTCATTATGTAGCAAACCAAGGTTAATGAGTCCCTTCTGCCCAAAGCTTTCTGGTTTAGGGGCCAGATACTTGCCTTTGTTCATTCTCCTATCATTGCAAATATTTTTTTTTGGACCAAATATTTGATTTTAATATGAAGGCCAAGAATAGGACTAGTTGTCAGAAGCTATTTGATATGCATAAATAATAATGCTTGAGGAGTCAACCCTGAGAAAAGGTCAGAAGACAGTGAGTGAACCTTCAGGGGCTTGTAGCTCTGAGTGCTACACTTGCAGACGCTGAGACTTTGCTGATCCCAAATTTGTATTGCTTACTTACCATTCCTTTAGACCCTTGGGTGTGGGGAGGTGCTGTGCAAGAAACAAGAATCAGACAATGCCTAGGCTGTCATCTCATCCCCAACCTTAAGCTTCACAATTTGTGAAAAAAAAAAAAGATGAAAAAGAACATGACAGAATAGAATACTGAAAAGTACCTAAAATGGATAAATCAAAGCTACACTCAGTAACTTGAAGTAGACATATATGGACATAAGCTTGTTTTATTTTGGTTAGGCAAGGAAGAGTTGAGACAAAGCCCTACATTCAGGGGAGACTACTAACAGAAAGTTTTCTTTCTTACACACCCCTTTTGCTCTTGTTCTAGACCAACAGGTTCATCAATATTGACTTTGCATGCCTGGACGCCACCATTAACCTTCAGACATGGGTAGTTCTGTTAGATTTCATTGGAATGGGAGCCAAAGTACATGACATCAGTGTCACAGAGCAACCAGCCAAAGCATCCACTCAGCAAAAAGAAAATGCTAAATTTGAAGGTAAGTTGTAGATAAAATAAATGTTGATGATTGTAATTTGCTTAACTCTTTCTCTCCAAAATTATATTCCTCATTTTGATAGTATTATTTTTTGCTCATTTGTATTTCACTATCCTGTTATGATTTAACTTCAATTACTTTTTTTGCTTGTTATCAGAAAATGTTATATTTGGTATCACATTGTAGGAGAAAGCATTTTTTTTTTACACAACTCAAAGTAGTTTATAAATCCAAAAATCTATTTAGATTAATGGGGGTCAAATCAACGTTGGCATCGTCAATTATGAGAGAAAGAATTAAGTTATTGTATAGAAGGACAATAATTTACAAACAGATATAAAAGATTATTATTATTATTATTAAATGATATTGTAAAACAGTAATTAACATAATGAAATATAAAAAAAACAACATTATTTAATTTTTTACAAAATAATATTTAAATATTTGCTCAAAATACATGTTGATATAATTTTTTTACATTAATAATTAAATAATATGTTAAATGATAGTTACTATTCAGAAAGATCTTAATCTTCTTCTGAATTTGATAACTAACATCAGATAAAAAAACAACAACTAGTAAGGATATATATGATTTGTTGCAATCTATCAATCCCAGCTGCCAAAGAAAATATAAACTCAGAAATCAACTTTCAAGTAGAGAGCTTCACATTAATCTTCAATAAACCAGAGTACGAGCTAGCCCAGACCACAGCTGCTGACCTCAAGACACATATAGAAATCAGAGATGATAACCTTTCTTTAAATGGTCAACTGGGCAGTCTTTCACTACTTGACCAATCACCTCATGGCCAGCTATACAGGCAAAGATTTGTGTCTACCGGCAGACAGGTGGTGGAATTTCATTTTTTTAAGTAAGTTTTCTTGATTCTATTTGGAAGTACAGGAGATTTTTTAAAAAAATTAATTTTGAGTTTATTTCATCAGAAAACAATCCAAAACAAAATCTTTTTCTGTGTAACAAATGTTTTAATAAAAAAAAAATCCTGAATAATTGAGTAATTGATATTACAAAAAAATGTAAGATGCTATTAAAGCTATTATATTTAATGCATGTTGTTTCAAAGAAAAAGTTTACAATGTATACTAAATATAAACATTTAAGCATATTGACACAAGACACTTAGGTGGAAGGTTTTTGTCTTCTGGCAAACTTGAACAGAAATTAAAACTCCTTCTACATGGTCAGCCATGAGCGCAATCACATTTCCTAAGAATACAAAGATGGCTGGTATCATTGCTATCAAAAGGGTTTCTAGTTTGCCTTTAGTCATAAGTTTCATTTTATAACTTTACTTTCTAAAAGCATTTTACATACCTTTGCTATTTTTTTTTTTTCTTACAAAAACTAGATATGGCCTTCCAGATCCATTAATGCAAAGGACATTTGACATGAGCTTAAAGTTAAGGATGTCTTCTGTTCGTTACATCCATACCAACCGTTTCCAGTCAGAGCTTATAGCTTTTGCTCAAAATTTTCTACAGTTACAAGATCTTCTTGGAAGACAGAGGGCAGCTTCAGTTGGGAAAAAGGTTAGTGGTGCAACCATGCCTGCCATCTTGATTCATCACAACTCTCTTCTTTTTCTAGTCATACAACACTTTTGGTATTGGCCACACATCACCTTCACAGTTTTGACGCCCAAATGAATGATTTAATAGGTTAAAAGGATATGAAATAGGAATTTAATAATACCTATTTAGAACAACTAAATATTTGCTTTGTGTAATGAGAAATTGTTTCTTCAGATCAGTGAAATAGCCACCAGAGGATCCAGGATTTTACTGGACATTGAAGCTGTCTCACCCATACTTTTGATTCCACATAGTTCTATGACCAACTGTGTTCTTGTGGCAGATTTAGGCAACTTGAAATTGAAGAATCAGTTCCTTGTTGATGGAAAATCTGGCACATTGAGAGCTAAGTCAGAGGCCAGTTTACATTCTCAGGTAAAATTAAATGTATAAAAAAAAATAAAATTCATTTTTTTGGCAACTTTTTTTTTAGAAAGGAAACGAAAAAGAAGCCTGCAGACCTTTCTATATACAATCAGTATTAAAATGAAACCTCATTGGAATCAATTTATAAAATGAACCTTTCTATAAGAATCAATTACCTTGGACAGCAAGAAATCATGACTTCTATTTTTGTGTTCTAATATTGATGAAAAGTCAGAAGCCTGAAAGCCTTGAAAAATATTTATGTTTTTCATTAACTCTTTCCTAACTATGGAAAAGAAGTGTAGATTTTGAGGAGTTCCAGATGGAATGTTTAGATTGTTAATAATCCTACTTCATCATTGAGAAAAACAACAAAGTTTTGTAAATAGTTTAGTTGTTTAAAAGTTTTCCTTAAAATGAACTATTTTAAAGTAAAATGAAAAGTATAATGGTATATAGTAATTAAGCATTTACAATATTACATCTCCACCACACTTCTATAGTAAAACAAAAATTAAGGAAGCATCTAAAAAAGGGCTCATAAAACAAAATGTTTGGGATTTGTGTAACATAAATAATGCTTTTTTATTACTAGTGCTGTTACTCAGTAATTATTCTGTTCCACAGGGTTCTGACCATTACTCAAGTGGTAATGCCTCTGCCTTTCAGAAAGGTATTGTTCACAGAAGTATGGCAGGAAGTACCCTGAATGAATCCTTGTCACCTGCCAGCAGGTCTGTGGATCCCATGACCCAGAGCATATATGGTAGTTTTGACAGTGACTATCGCCTTGAGGGGCTTGAGATGTTTTCTACTGCAGGTCGGCCTGGCAGTAAGCATGTCAGTGAATCTACTTTTGGTCTCAAGTAAGTTGACATTGATTTTTGTCTTGCTCATTTACAATTAAAACACTTTCCGTTCTTCTGGAATAACTTAAAATAGTTTACCATTACATTTTTTCTGCTACAAATGACAATTAATGTATGTCATTTTTATCATGCTTTTTGTGAATTTTTTACAATGCTTATATCAACTTACTCTGTCTGTCTGTCTATCTATCTGTCTATCTATCTGTCTATCTATCTGTCTATCTGGTAAAAAGCTGAAACTCTTGACAATTACCAATGTACCTAATAAAACATGAATCAATTATTAATGAATTAGTCAATTAATTATAGGTAATTAAATATTTGTTTTGATATCAAGGGAAATAACTTATACATTATTGAGAAATATAGTTGCATGTATGGAATTCTTTCCATTAGATAAGTTTTTTTTTTTTTTTTTAAACAAAATAATATTTTTTTTTATATTTTGCTTGTTTAGTATTGATACCACTTAGACAGATATTCTATTATCTTAAAATTAAAACACTTTTGATCCCTTGAATCCACAGCCAAACAGACAAAGGTTTTACTTCTGAACAAGGTGACAACAATGAAGAAGATCACAGATGTCTTCTGGATGTTATCTCTGTGATTCTGTCTGACATGGATCTCTTTACAGCCAAACGTATATGGAAATCTGATTACAAGCATGGAGATCTGTCAACAGATATGGAGTTTTCTACTTTTGTGGTGGAAAGAGAGGTTTCTATATTTTTCTTTCTTTCAATTTTGTAGTTCATGTAAAAAAATTAAATAAATTAAAAAAAAAGTACAAAATAAAAAGCTTTATGGTTTTATTTTTAGCATCTTTCAATCTGATAATGAAAACCCTGTTATATTTAGTTTCTAAATACATTGGAAGTCTTAAATGAACTGTGACATGGCTTTAGTTTTTATGAGAACCATGAAATGACTGATAGTGAAATTTATGAATAAATATATAATACACCATCAGTAGTCATTCAGTATACATCTTTATTTTGTTATCTGATTTATCTGTAAAATCTCATGTAAATTTGAAACTGGCAACTATTAGCACAAAGTAACAGATAATTTAGTCCAGGACTATTAAAGTTTAATTATTTTTATAAAGTTAAGCTTATCAGGACTGTTGACACAGTAAGGTCCTGCTTCTACTAGTATTATGAAACCTAAATCTTCCATAATTAAATAGAAATTTAAAAAAAAAGCAGACGAATCTAAATATGATAATGATGAATAAGTAAAAAATAATATTTTGTAACAACTTCAATATCATTATATTGCTCTTAGACTGGCAACATAAAAATAGTAATTCACTATATACAAACTTCAGACTTTGTAACACCACGTCATTGTATTGTCCCTAGCCTGGAAAGCTGCTTAAAGAAAAGTGTCTTTTGGAACTGCACATTGAAAGGAACCTTGAAGGGGACGTAAGCCACACAGCACCAGACTTCAATGTTAATGGCAAACTCTCCTCTGTGTACTGTCATTTAGATGGAAGCCAGTATGAACTGGTTCGGGGCATTTTGAATCATAACCTTGGAGAAAAGCTGGAAGAGTTCCAACGTCCACTTATGTCTAGTCTTCAGAACCCAAGCATTCAGGTGACAACAAAATATATTTGCTAATTTATAGTTCCTATTCCTACTTTTGAATGAGAATATCATTTGGTGGACAGGAAAGTGACAAACAGCCATTACTTTCTGGGATAAATGTGACCTATCCATTAGCTTAGAGGCTGGGTGGTATCAGGGAGACCTAAAATCATGTTTGCCCACTCAATATATTCATATTAACATCTGCCCATATTTAATCATTACTTTAAAATATTTAGCATTCTGGCTCTTTCATAGTATATCAGATGGTCTTTAGTTAGATGTTAGGTTAGACCTTCTTGTGGTATTGCTTTGATTCTTTTAACGTTTTTTTCTTCCTTTCTTCTTCAGTCTTTTCACAGATATAATTAGTGTTTTGTATTCAACATCTTTATTAAAATGGTCAAGTATATTGTTGCTTTGACATCTTTTGTCTCAAACTTGGTATATCCCTTAAAGAATATATCTAAGCTTACGTTTGAAGCTAAGAAAAGATTCTTTCTTTTTTTTTGTTTGGCCGTTGTTAAAACAATTCAACACTGTTATGATGCTTCATCATCATCAAACTCCATTTGAGTAAGGGCTTGTGAGGTTGAAATCCTCTCTCGCAAAAGCCCTGGACAGAAACCCTGCTGTTATGTGTAGTGCATGTATGTCACCATACAGTTCAAGAACTTGTGGTCAAGTGATCAATGAAATGAGGGGATGCCTGAGTATCTTAGGGAATTGATTCCGACAAATATTCTGCAAAGATTCATGCAATTCTTTGAGTCACCTCTGTTGATTGTTCCCCATGTTTTTCGAAATTATATGTTTATTCTTTAAAGGGTTTAGAACTCCCTTCACATGAGGATCAGATGGATTACTTGCTTCAATACTTTCAAATTTAATTCTTTTGCAGTTCTATATTTTTACTTAATCATTTTATCTATATTTGTTTTGTAACTAGCTCAAACATGTTCAGTACATGTGTATGTTTGGCTTTATGTTTGTAACAGATCATTTAGAAGGCAAAATGTTTTTTTGACTGTGATATATAAATGTTATACAAGCTCACTGAACTTACCTAGCAAAATGTTTAGATCGAAGCCTTTTCATATGTTGTTATTCATATTTTAATTTTATTTCAGACAATTTTAACTGGCAAACCTTGGAAAGGGATAAACTTGGTAATAGATCTAAGAAATGTAACTGTTGAGCTTCTGCACTCACACCCTGTCTCTCCTGATGTACCAGAGAAGTCTCTTGCTCTGCTGGACTTTATTCATTCCCAGCTATCCTACTGTAGCTTTTCCAATCAATTGAAGGAAGTAGACCTTGTTTCCGATGAAATTAAAGTCTATGATACACGATTTAAAGGTTGGTGTTTTACATACATATATTTTATTTATATTGTTTAATTTATGATTTTAATTATACTTGTCATATTGGCCATCTTATTTTCAATTATTGTGTAATTGTTATTGTTATAAATGCTATAGATTTAAAGCAAAATAATTTAATTTTGTAAATATACATTTTAGTAATTAACTTTTCTTTCTTTCATAGGGTTAGTAAGTAAGCTAAACTTATAATTTCATTGCTGCTTCTGAAACTCAAATTATCAAAATAACATTTGTTAGTGAAATTGATATTGTTGGCATCTATTTTTTACTTAAACTAATATTTTATTAATGTTCTGGATAAACTTTAAACAAATTTAATCTTGGTTTGTTTCCTTTGCACATGACAACCTTCTAGCTGAACCAGTCAATGCTAGACCCAATGTTTTCACCAGCATTCTGCAGCCATCCCCTGGTTCCACAGAGAACAAAAACTTTCAGATGAAAATGCACTTGAGATCAAGTCCTGATAGCAGTCACTTCACCATCATATTGAACAGTGTCCGCCTCATGTGTGTGTTTGATTGGCTCCTGGCTATGAAAGAGTATTTGTCAAAAGAACCACCAGATCCATTCTCTAAAGGTATTCATGTCCTAAGTCTTTAAATATACTCACTTTGAAATTAATTGAAAGCATCTCATGAATCTAAAATTTAGGACTTCCTAAACGCAGGTTTCTAATTGTAAGCCATGTGAGGCTTTTTTTTTTTTTTTTTACATTACCTCTATTCAAGTCACTCCTTCATGGAGGAACCTGGTTGTCAAATATGCTCTAACGATTTTCCTAGAAATTTAACAGTTGTTGTATATCAGTGAGAAAAGAATTTCTAGCTCATTGGCCACAAGTTAAGGGGAAAACTCTAGTTTAAGCTTAATAATTTATCAAAGTAAAAAAAATAAATAAATGTTAATTTGGCTAGAGGCTATATTTAGATCTAGATCAAACATTGAAGGATTCTCACATTCAGGAATTTCTGATTGTAAAGCATTATTGATTCAATTAATGTTCAGGAAAATTTTGCGCATCATCTTCTAAGTCTAGTTTTAATGGCCTAGATGTATATCATTGGAAGTATTCAATAAAAAAAAACAACAGTTGTTTATTAAATTTTAAGTTGCCTTACGTTTATTGATAGATTACTTCAGCTTTGCTTATATTTTTTACATAAATCTAATAGAGATTACATCATGATTCTAGATCTAGAAGAAGATCTTTATAAGTAGATCTATATCAAGAATACATGTTAATTTTACATGTAATAAACGTACCAGCAAATAATTAGTCAAATTGATTAAATCATACGATCAAGAAGCTGTCTTTGTTTTGTTTCATACATTTTGGATGCTCTGTTTTGTAGAAAATGATCATGTCCTAGCCCAAACCTCTTTCAGTGTGCTGGTTTCTAATACAACCAGGCAGCCATCAACCCAGGTGTAAGGGCTCTTAAGAAGAGCAAAGGAAGTTGGACACATGACATATTCATTTTAAGTCACTAAATGGGTCATCTGCTTTAAGGTCCTCTGGTCTTCAAGGAAACTCTCATCCAAGGCTTCAATGAATGTTTAGCTACTTAGATGTTTACCTTATGTTTGTCATATCCAAGTAATAAATAGGATTCATTGACATTTTCTGTTTGTTTTCAAGTTGTTCAGCCCATACAAAGTCCTGTCACACCTACTGAGCCCATATTTGTCAAGTCTGTTAAAAATCAGAGCCCTCTGACTGTGTCCAGAGGCATTGCTACAAAAAGGGGTCCCATGGTTGAAGAGGTAAATTTTATCATTTAAAGTAAATTTTATAGCACCATTGACTTGATTTTTTGTTAAGGATCAATACATAATTTAATACACTTAAAATTTAGCCATCACAAATGAAATATAGCTATGTATTTATTGGTATTGAATTTCTTCACATCTATGTATTGTTTGTTTATGTTTAATGCTATGTGAATCTATCTAAGAATTATATACCAAACAGCATCAGTCTCTGCTGTTCCTTTGGAAGTGCTGTGTAGGCAAAAACCTTCAGACCCTAGATAATCCCCACACTCATTGCATTAGACATTAGACTCATTTTTCTCTCCCCCACTTTGGCAACATATTTGTATTCACACTACTTGTTAATCTAAGCTATTCAATAAACCAATGATTTTTTTTTGTTCAGGTGAAGGTTTCATTTGGACTTGTGTTAAACTTCTTTGATACCCAGTTTGTTGTTGTGGAAGATTCCACATCCATGGATACTAACGCTGTTATATTCAAGGTAACTTAAGTGAAGGGGTGAAATTATTTTCATGTTGCTTTCACTTCTTGATGCAGTTCTGAATTGGTGATAGGTAAAAATGCTGCTATGCTAGATATGTGGCAGTAACTTGCAAATATTGGTCAATAAAAAAGATGCTGTCACAGGCAGTGAGGGTGTAAGCAAGGAATCAAGAAATGTGTTAATTAATAAGTGCGTTTAAAATACATTTTGATTCCTTTCTCACTATTTTCAGTTCTTTTTTTTTTTCAGTAACCTTGGAGAGTTTTTGCCTCTCTAGTGTTTTCAAAATTAAATATCACTTTTTTAAAGCCCTAACCAACTTGATACTTCCAGAATACAGCTGTGATAACCTACAAGCCACAGGCTCAAGACAAGATTCTCTCTTGTTCCTTACAAAGCTTGGAGCTTTTCTCTTGTTGTCTGAAAGATGAAGAAGACACCGCTCTCTCAATCATTGATCCGACTTCCATCACCATTGACCTGAATGCCAACCCACTCCCCCAGCCGGATCCTAATGCTACGGGACTACTGGTCTTGAAAGATACTCAGAGAAGACAAATGGTGCTGGAAGTAAGCAGAAGTTATTTAACTTTATGTAGTTTAATAAGTTTGATGTTTGTATTCATTTTCTGGCATAAAGAGAAACAAATGTGCTGAGAAAAGGAATTCTCTTCTAAAGTGTTCAACAATGACCAAGTAATTTATTTAGTTTGAACACAATTCTAGGAGCAAATCCTTTAACTCATTACCGCCATCTGGTCTTGCCATAAAAGGTATATAACACTTATAAGAGTTTAGATTTCTGCAGATATAAAAAGTAGATTTTTCAGTACTGAATCCGATCACTGCTACCTACAATGCAAAAATTCAATTTCACATTCATCCATTTTTTGTATGTAACTGAATACTAGTTTAGTTGGTAATTGAAAACATTAAGAAAATATAATATCTTTTGTTTGTTTAGATATAAAGAAAATGTTTTCACATTTATGATTTATTTGAAAGAAAATAAACATATTAATTTTAGATTTTTGAAAGCAATGCAAAAACAATTTTTTGTTTTTCTTATTGAAAAATGTTGTTTTAATTACTTGATACATACAAAATAATACTTTCTATTATGCAGATGGTTTTGAAGACTCTTAACATCAGAGTATCTTACCACGACATAGTCATGTTTCTTGCCATCATCAACTCCCTGCCACAGCAGGCACTGCAGGCCCAGCAGGCCTCTGCCAGTTCAGCATCATCAGAGTCCACAGATAAGCCAAGCCCTGCACCAGCCACATCAGAGAAGGTTGCTTCTTTTGAGGACAATATCACCAAGAGCATGATGGGTGGGAGTCCTCCTCCTCATAATGCTATCAATGACAATATAGGTCAGTCAATAGGTTGACAAACATGTTAGAAATACTTGTGATTTTCAGCATTAGAAGATGAGGCAGGGGAACTAAACAAACAAATAAAGTTCAGGGGCCATCAGGTATAAGGTTAAAATGTATTGTATTTACTTTCCTCAATAAATTAAGATCATTCAGTAAACTAGGTGGACTTAAGGATGTCCTAAAAAATCTCAGTTTTCACTTGGGTTTATATTCAAGAGTTTAACAGCTACTGTTTAAGGGCTTTATAATCAAGTCAAATTTTAGTGGGAAAATATTTGATTGTTTTCTTTTGTTTCTCATAGCAATGGTAAGAATTTAAACATGGTTTGTTTTTAAAAGTAATGTTGAAGACAAAGAAAGTTCTACTTTTTTTTTCACTGAAGATGAAGAAGTCTTACAACTTCTTGAACTGGGGTATGCTGAGCCTGATGTTCGTAAAGCCCTTGCAAAGACCAGTTGGAATGTAGACAAAGCAGCTCTATGGTTAACAGAAAAGGGCAGCTATCTCCAAGGAAATAAAGCAGAAAGTCCAGTGCCCTCTGTTGGATCTGGTCAATTTCAAGTGACATCAATACTGGTATGTTCAAAAGATGATTGGGCTAAATGTCAAAATTTTGCTCATTACTTTTTTGTGCTAGGATATAAAGTCAGCTTTGTCTTTGTTAACTTGTTTATCTATCCATGTGCCACCATGACTACAAATAAAACAAAGATATATAATAATTTTATGTTTTTTTTTATAGATTGTTTCATTTCTTTGTGGACTTGCTGATTTTGTATTATTTTATTTTTGGTCTCAGTTAACAGCAGATTGTATCTCTCTTCAACTTATTGATGATTGTGGTGATGTTGACATACCTCTAGTTGAACTTTACTGTAACGGTCAGTCCAGGTTTTACTTCATTATCTTTATGTTGACTGTTTAACTATAAGTCCTTTGTATACAATACAGTTAAGCTTACAATTTTTTAAAAATCCATTTCACCAACAGAGCTGAATGTAAAACAAGAGGTAGAGCCAAACATTGAAGGGAAATCTTCATTCAAATTGATGGGAGAGTATTACAATAGAAAGCTTTCGGGCTGGGAACCCTGTCTTGAGCCTTGGAAGTGAGTGCACTTCTAGACCTTTAAGAATTAATGTTTTTCTAAATGGAAATGATCATTTCAAATCATTAAAATATAATATGTACTTATTAAAAGTTTACTTATTAAAAGCTAATATTATGTATTTTATTTTGCATTACACCAAAACGAACATTTTTAATGTTAAGTATCTTAAGTATTCATATTGTATATCTTAAAGGTCCTTGATTGAGTGGAAGCAATATGATAAATCTGCTGAGAAAAAATTGGCCATACAAATTGCAGGTAAGTTATTATTTAGTATTGATTTGATTTAAAGATATTTGTAAATGTCAAAGTTACGTATGCCATGCAAAACCTTGGGTAAGGAGAGTATTACAACGATGTTCAGTGAACTCGTAATTGCAACAACTATGTTTAAGGGCAGAGTTGTTTTGCTAAATTCACTTGACTGCTTAGCTGATGGGCTCAAGTTGGAATATTTGTAGAGATTAGGAGTTTCATTAATATTATAGGACATCACTGAGTCTGTCCAGCTCTAAATATACCAGAATGAAGTACAATTTTAGTTTGTTGTCCATTGTGTTGGTTATTATTACGTCTATTATGAGACTCTAAATCATACACCAAACAGATCCATCAATAGTAGATTATGAGAACTTTAATCTTTGTTCACCAAATAATATGTCAATAATAACCTCGTTTACATAACTCTACAGTCCATACTCCACATCCTACTCTTCCTCTTTCAACATGCATTGGCACCATTCCACATTCAAACTATGCTGCGCATGTACACCCCCATCCCCCTTTGTCTACAAGTTTGATGTATATCGAACGTCCGTTAGTCAGTTTACAAAAATAATGTTAACAATTTGAAATTCTAACTCCTCCATATCATGTACTAAGAAACACAAGAATCATATCCAATACATAATAATTATTCTCATTAACATCTACATTTGCCTTTTAAGTCTGTATTAACCAACTAAAATCATTCGTGTCACTGTCGAATATTTAAAATAACAAATTTGTCTTAATCTCATTGTTTCTTATATCAACATTACCCTGCACATGACTAACTCAACACGCTCACAATACTAAAGATTTAAAAAAAAATGCCTATTTACTTAACACCAATACTGGATTTACCTATAGGTATCATAAAATAAAGTATAAAACTCCCATGAATTTTGGGCCCCAAAAAATTGTCCAAATAATCAATTTTTTTTATGAGAAATTTAATCTTGGTTCAACAAATAATTGTATGTCAATATTAACCTCATTTACATGACTCCATTTTGTAACTCTCCTCTTTCAACCCACATTCACACCATTCCACAGACACACTATGTAACAGTTGTTATGTTACACTTACAATAACCATTTGCCATTGCTGCCTCAACCCTTAAGCTTTCAAAAGAACAATATTTTTTTTTTGGTTATGAAAAAAAAAGGAGTTTCAAAGGTATGTAAGCAGTACGTAAGAACTATATTTATTAATATACAATTTAATCTCTAGAGCTTCTATATAACATTATTTTTCAGCCCAAGATGTTCTCAATCTGAATATAACATCCACCTTGCTTGACCTCTACAAACAAACAAGTGACAACTGGGCAGAAGACTACTTTAGCCAGCACAGAGACAAGTCTAAAGTGACCAGGACTGCATCGTCCAGTAGTCATGATGGCTTGTCAAGAGTTCCATCTCAGTCTCAGCATAAGAGGCTGCCATTTGTTCCCTATGTTATCAGGAATGATACAGGCAGTGTGTTAAGGTTTCAGACTGCCACCACAACTCCGTCAAAGTAAGTGACAGACAGAAAACTTAAAAAGTATTTTTTTCTTTTTACAAATCTTGTATCAACTCACTATATCTGTCTGTCTGGTAAAAGATTTGTACACACGTTATTTCTCCCACACCCAATCTTGGATCAAGCTGAAGTTTTGCACAATTATTTATTTTACCTGACAGAATAAGAATCAATAAAAAAAAATCAACCAATTAGATAATTAACTATTGGTAATTAAAAATTTTGTTTTATATTGAACAAGGGAAAGAAATTGTACTTGATTGTACTTTTTAAAAATAAATGCATTTTAAAAGCGATCATGGTAACATTTGCACAGATATCTCCTTTCTCTTCCCTCCCCCTCCCTCCCTTTCCCAACTGGACCAGACAAGAAGTTTAAAAGCATGAAATTGTGCTAACAAAACCAATTGGTAAAAATATTTAAAATATTCTGATCTCACAGATTTATTATTATTATAAATTTAATTACATGACTGATCCAAATACACTTAGTAAAAGCTTTGTTTTTAAAAAAAGTATTTTCTTCTTTTTATTTTTCTTGTTAAACCTCAAAGTGTAAGTAGGAAGTGAAAAAACAAAATTGATGTTCCCAAGTCTCTTACATCACATTTCTGCAAGTTTCAATGAGGGCCCCCTATCTCTGTGCATCAAGTAGCCTCACTTGATCTTCTTCTTTGAAGAATTTGAAACCTTTTTCATGACCTTGTAGAACTCTTTGTCTTGTGAACTCTTCTTGGATCAAAGTGAAATAAAGTTCTGTAGGACAGTGCTCACTTGAAAGTAGGCCAGAATCACTTAGTCACTCCTTTTCACCTACCACCACTCCTCTGTCCTCTCTGTTTTCACTCTTTCTGTGACTGTGCTTGATACCATCTTTTAAACTACTTAGATTTAGTCCACCCACAGCCTTGAGGCGTAATGGATACTTTCAATCAATAGAAAAGCACCAAATACTTAGTGGATTTAAGTCGCCAATTAGAATGCACGACTAGATTAACACATGGATATACATAGGATATAATTATCTTCTCTTTTGAAAGGAACATATGAAATTGATAAGATAAGAAGAAAGGAGTACTATTCCTCCATAGGGTGTCAAACTGGTTTCTTGTTCTAAACAGAAGTTGTTTTAGCAGCTGTTCTCTTATTTTTGGCACAATAACAAAAATACATTTTCATAGCTCAGATATAAATCTGACATAAAAACTGCACTTTTTATACAGATCTTCCAAAGATCACAGAACCAGCCGTCTTCTAGAAAGTGCTAACATTATAACTTCAAACTGGGAGACTGTTCAGCCAGGGGAGAGCAAACCATTTCACTTTAGTAGAAGGGAAAAACTAAGACACCAGGTAAGCTTTGAGTTGAGTTATAAAAATACTTCAGTCACACAAAGTAAATTTTAAAAAAGTAAAGTTCCCCTTTCAGACCTTGCAACCTAAAGGCAAATGATTTTAAGGTCATCTGTTTCTATGGCCCACAGTTAACAAGGATGTCATGTGGCCAAAATATTAAAGGAACAATTCTTCTCAAATTATAGATTTTAAATGATAAAAATTGAAACCTTTTTTTTTTTAAAAAGAATAGTTGATCAACATGGTTCATTATTTTACACATTTTGGCAACTACAGAAATATTTGATAAGACATCTCGTTATTTAGAAATGTCAGCATGCTCTAGAAATCTCTTTAGTTTTTGTAATTTTATAAATGGTTTAAACAATTGAAATATCAGATTATATTGGCAATACAAAAAAAAACAAAAAAAAACCTACTAAAACATAATTCATATGTCATACTTTTTCATTCAGAGGAGACAGAATCAATCAGCAAAATATGAATGACATGAAATTTGAAATGTTTTTTTTTAAATGATTTAAAGTTTTAAGATTCCATTTCAAAGTGACAGAACAAAATGTGACTATTAGTTATGACAGTTGGATTGTGACTTTGGAGAATTGATTTCATTTTTTTCAGTTTCAGTTTTTTTTTTTTTATTACATTTTTTTGTTTGCATTGCATATACTACATTGACAAAATCTTCATTGCATCTCTGACATTATTTTATAGAAATCTCATGCCATGCACACCAATCAGCTAGTTGTGACTGTGGAGGGCTGGATGAGACTCTCTCCAGTGTCAGTTGATAAAGTTGGAATCTACTTCAGGCACGCTGACCCTGAGCTACAGGCACCTGTAAGTAACATTTGGTATTGAATCAAGTAGCGTCTTGACCTGTTGGTTCTTTTTCACTTTCTTGTATTAGCTGGCAGTCATTTAGGAAGAACCTATTCATGCCTTGTTCTTCTTCAAGTCCTCTTTTAGTCTCATTTTTTTTAAAGAATTAGCTGATCCTATTATTGATGTTATCAACTCTTTAGTGTTCCTTACTTTCTTACTGGTAGTAGGCCTACTGTCACCTGTTACATTAACTCTGAAGAGTCTTTGCAACTTACATGACTATGTGAGCTGATGTACAAACATGAGATTGAAATGAAATTTGATTGAGAAACAAAATCTGGTTAGAATAAGCTCTTTTGAAAGATAAAAGTTCTATTTGAAGTCCTTTTAGTTTAAATTAAATTTGTGATAAAAATTGAACATTTTCTGAGACTTTGAAGATGTTAAAAAAATCTTGAATGGTTGTGTTTAAAAAAGGTGGACAAATGAAAAGCAGTTGAGCATTGAGCTGTCTACACAGTACCACTAGTTGTTGTTTTGTTTTTTAAATTGAGCCATCTCTTCTTGAACCAAGCATACTTCTGTGGTATTGAAAAGAGAATAAGCCATAATTAGTTATGTGAAACAAGAAGAATTTCTTTTCAAAATAATGCTAAAATTTTAAAACATAGAAGAATTACTTTTTAAAAACAAGGTTAAACTGTTAATCATAACTTTAAAGACCTTAACCATTGCATTAATTAAAAAAAAACTCATTTTTCAGTTTGCATTGATTTTTACTACAACCTAGTTTCCAGTATATTATGATTAGCAGACACTTCTTTTTTAATTCTTTAGTTATTGTTTATGTTTTTTCGCCAATTCATGTAAAATTAAATAAAACAGCAAATTTTTGTTCTCAGCCTAATATTTCACCTGCCCGTGTGGTTTTTGATGTGCAGCAAGAGGGCAGTGCCAGGAAATTGATTATTGTCAGGTCTGCATTGGTTGTTCACAATAAGTTGGACAGTCCCATAGAACTGAAAATGGAATCCACTGATGAATCTGGTAATTTAGGATAATGATATCAGTTTATCACATAATTTTTGCATTTAAATGTCATGAATTAAAAAAAAAAAGAAAATTGTTGGTGTGAGTTTATTTTTTTAAATGAAGAATTAGTAGTAAAGTAATAAAGTTTGTTTGAAAAAAAATATTAATATTTAAGTGTATATAAATATGTCATGCATCCATAGTTTCACCAAGCTTAATAACACTTCAGTGTACTTGTATTGAGTTTGTTGGGTGCCTTTTTTCTTCTTGTACCAAGCAGGAATTTCATTGAAAGTCTGTGTGGTCATATTGACGTTTTGGTCAAGTAAAAAATTATACCATTTCCATACAACCCCCATTCTAACCCCCCCCCCCCCTCCAAAAAAAAAAAACCCTCTTAAATTCCATGATTTGCAGGCTTATAGTAATGTTGATATTTTCATGTTCAAGGCCAAGTTTTTTAGTTCATCAGTCTTGAGTGTTGTGAGTGCTGCTTTAGCCTGGGCTTTGTTTTGGGGTTTTGGTCTGAATTAATCACTTCCAGATATTCAAAGCTGTTCACACTATCTTTTGGTCAGGTCATTACTGCTCAATGACAGTCCCAGAGAATACAGCCTTGCCTATACCCTTGTACTGCATCAACATGAGAATCAGAGCAAGGCCTACTGATTGGTCAGTACACTTCTGTAAAAAGCCACTAGATTGGCAGCATGTGAAGGTTGCAGGGGACAAACCTGATGGGATTAGGACTTGTGAAGCATTTGGTCAGAAAAATGGAGAATACAGGTAAATTGTAATAGTTTATTAACTCTTGTCTAAAGAAGTTGCTAGTACTGATTGTGTACTTGTTGCTTTTGTATATTGCATTTTAAACAATTATCAATTGAAAATAATTATTCTGAAGAAAAACATTATCAAATTACATTTACATTTTTTAAATTTATAAATTATTTGATAAATCATTTGACATTATAAATTATTAGCCTGCTTATATCTAAACATGTACTTAAGTGTCTATTAACAAATACAGATACAATTGTTGAGTCTCAATTAAATTATGAGTTACGTAAATGATTCACATCAAGGCTTATCTGGTCTTTGAGGCCAATGAAACAGTTTATTTCTAGCTTAGCTGTTTAATCATCATCATAATAATAAAACATTGTCTTTGGGTCCAAAGTTAAACCCAGTTTCTGCCTGTGCCACTCTTTGGCAAGGTTTTCTTTGTCTGAAATATGTGCCCTAGACCATTGTATGAGATGTTTTAGGTGCAACTTGGGCATCAGTTGGCTTCTTAAAGAGACATGTGTAGCTTAGCTACTTTGCAGATTAACAAACTACTTCTATTTCTTCAATATATGTCTTGAATGCAACAAACTGGGTTTCAGATCAAATCTAATGGGCTACACTAACTCTCAAAGCACTCTACCATTTCAACCCTGTCTCTTTATTTATACTGTAGTCAATGTTTGAACTAGGATTTTAGACTCATTTTTTTCATTAATCATCATGGTTTAACTGAAGTATTTGAAATTATAAATCTAGGGAAAAAAATGTCTGTATTTAAAGGAAAGAAAAGAAAATCAACTTCATGTAGTGCTACATCCTCAATATGTCTCTCTTAGCTCAGTCTTCATGGGTGTTAAGACATTCACAATTAAAATTATTTCTTGACATACATGTTACACATTTATAATAGATGTAACTAAACCAAATTCAGTTTGATTATGATTTCTGTGATGTTGTTCTGTTAGGTTCTTTGTCTGTGTAACCCGCCAGAAGTACCCAGATGAAGAGAATCTCATGATTGGGTCAACGTCTCAGCCCCTCAGCCATGGGTACATACACCCAACTCTTCCTGGGCACATACTGACGTTGTTACCTCCCTTGAGTATATGTAACCGTCTGCCCATAGAGCTTCACTATTATTTCAAAGGGATGGATGTCTCAGGGAATCTCAAAGCTGGCAAAACTGCTGCTTTACACGGAGTGAGTAACATAGGATTTAACTAAAATAGTAATTTAGCTAGTTTAGCTTACATAAACTTAAGGCTTTTGTTTATTTATGGGAACCATTATATTTGTCTTTTGATGTCTGCTAAAATCATAGAGGATGAATTCACTGGTAGAAATTTCTTTGCAGACAAAATGTCAAAATGGCAGTTAATTTTTTTTAAATGAAGGAATTTTGATTTTAAAAAAATTAGGCATTAAAAAAATTGTCAGTTTATATTTTTCTAAATTCCAAAGTAAAATAAAAGCATTGTCCAAATAATTTGAAGATTTTGTGAAGGTTATTTTATTTTTAATTTTTATAAATAGCTAGAAAATAGTATATAAATTATGCTGATGTGCTGATTCATTACAGTTCAGATATTTCTATTAATTCTACCATACCAAAAATAATTCTTACTCAGGTTGATGTTTCTCAAGCCTTTGAACTTGGTATTCACTTAGAATATTTCTCTAAGTGTAAAGAGATCACCATACCTCCCAACACAACAACTGCTAAAGGCCATCTTCGACTCTATGACAGTAAAGACCGCTTGCTGAAACTAGTAGTTAGGATTAAGCTGGTGAAAGGAGGCTCCATCTTGGTAAGAATGAAATTAAAGTTGATACATACAAAAATGTGTAAATATAATTTTTTTTTATCCATATTACCAATATATTGGAAAGAAATATTTTTACAAAATATATTTTTAAATGCATAATACTTTGTTGGAAGCTTTATGTTGATATTATATGCTATTGTTGTAATGTTATGTATAGAAAATATCTAAGAATAATTACCAGAGTTTCTCTTAGTTTTTATATTGTTAAAACATACATAAACCAGTGTCTTTCCCACCTTCAGTAACATTCACTGAGCAACTGTCACATGTATGAAGACATTTCTATACATTTTCAATATATTCATAATTTTAAAAGAAGTTTTTTTGCAATCCTATATTTATATCATGATAACATCAAATTTTCCTAGTTGACTATTTCTGCCCAATACTGGCTGATCAACAAGTCGGGGCTGCCCCTGGTGTTCAGACAAGATGGTGCTTCAACAACTGCTGCAGGACAATTTGAAGAACATGAAGAAGCTAGGAATGTCATGCCTCTACTATTTAGCTTTGTGGAAAAGAATGAATTGAATTTGTAAGTTTGGTTCTATTACAATTTTAATGTCCAATAAAAAGAGCTTGTTAGAGCAATGTTGGGTTTTTAGAAAGTATTTATTAATGTAATTTTAAGTTATGGTATTTAGATGGTTTAGTAAAACTACTAAATGGAATATCAAGACTTAGACTAGAAAGTTGATAAATTATCATCCTGACATCAGTGACAAAGTCTGGTAAACATAAGTGGGTTGTATATTCCAGGCCTCTTCATGGCACCCCTGTTAGGGGAGATAGACAGGTTAACTGGGTGATAGAACACTGCCTCCAGTGGGCCTCCACAGCATGTTCTAGTGAACAAGCATTGCATATGGAGAGGTTGAAAGAAAGGCTGCTAATCCGTCCCATCCACCATGTCATTCCTCAACAGCCCTATCACAGCTAGTGGCGGTACATTATAGGTAAACATAGGAACCCCTTGTGGGGTTGGCCTCCAGCCTGGGATTTGGCTCAAGGAGTCATGTCAACGGATGTGATTAAATGACCATCTAGTTGATGGGGAACCTTTGGACATCTCTCATTCTTAGCCTCTGGGTAAAATCCTTTCTGCCGGTCAATGGTCATAATAATAATAATAGGGTGCAAGCTCGACCCTAATTGAGGTAAACATCACTCATTTTTTTGTGACTTGAAAAGTAGAGTTCGACTTTCCTTATGGAATCTGTAAGGAATATTAAGTGGCAGACCCCAGCAATTCTGAACTCTGATCATAAAAGAAGCTACTGTTGTAATGAATGTTTCTACATACATTTTATATTTACAGATGCCAGATGAGAGTAGGGACCTCGTACCATGGAAAGAATTCTAAACCACAGTGGTAAGATATGAATTCCTCATCCTAATTAAACTAAATGAGCCCATTCTGATAAAAAAAATATTTTTACTTCTTATAAACTCTTACCTTATGTCTGCATGATATATCTCACCATTTCTGAAATAAATTGCTGTTTTGTCTTTTTGCAATATTAAACATGAGTCTTACATAAGTTTGTATACAGACCTTTCATTTATGCTCTAAAATATTTCATTACTAGACTAAAACTTGCATTAAAGACATACCCTTTTTTGTACTCACTATTTCAATACAAAAGAACACCACCATCTCCAGACCAATGTACTGATTCTTCTGTAAATTCAAAATTGCACTTAGTGGCTTGACCTATTTTCAGTTCTTTCCTTTTACATGAAAAATGTGTCTGATCTAATAATCACCAACCAATCAAAATCAAACCACATGTTGTTAAGTCATAGCAAATAAGCCTATTTTGGTAGATTTAGACGTATGATCAGAATTTTATTACAAATAATGTTTTTACATCATTTGAATATGACAGTGAGAGCTTGATTGGTAAGAGAAATGTAACTCTCAAGCATAGAAAACAGGTTTTATGGTCTGATAGGCTTAAAATGAAATTTAAAAACATTATTCTGTAATGCATTTAAAAAAAAACAACAACTTTAAAGTTCACTTTTTAAAGTAACAAATAAACGTTGCTGTTCTGTGTTCCAGGTGTCACAGATTTTCTTTGGAGGGCAATACTTTCAAGAGAGCCCTGCACGTCATTCGTGAAGGAAACAAGCCTGATTGGTTAGTAATGTGCCAATACAAAATGGGCAAGACTTTAATGACTAAATCAGATCAGAGCAGTGTATTGTAAGTCTCAATGAGAATTTATTCACATACATGTGCTGGTAGCATGTTGGATCCCAATCCTTGAGGGTAATGGTGTAATGATGGGGTAATAAACGTGGGTTTTTTTGGTTATTAATTTAAAACAATTTTTTTTTTTAGAAAAAGCACATTAGTTTTTGTATCCTAGTTGTAGTATTTGAAAGTTCATTAACATTTTAATTTTGTAAATTTACTTTTGTTAAAAAATTATATTTTAATGGATTTTGCTTAAAAACTGATTTCTGAAAATATTTTGTCTATATTGATTGCCTGGAGTTTTATTTGGACCTTCTAATTGTATAAGCTAAGATTTTTTCTTGTGAAGTATCACATTGTTTTTAAAACATAGAAATAATTTAATGGTAAACAAAACAACAACAACTGAATATTATATTAATTGTCAGTGAAAATATTTGTACTAATTACTTTTAATATTTTCTTTTTATTTATAAGCTAGATGTTTTTTTTTCTCACTTACGTTTTGAAACTTATCCTCTTTTGTTAAAATAGAAACAAAAATTAGATCATGTTTTTTTTTCAGGATTGTTTAGTCTGTACTAAATTTATCTTACTAATCTAACTCATGGGCTACTTTTTTTTTTTCAAAACCTTTATTAAGTCACAGATTTAGAGTAGGTAAAACCTGGAACCTCATAGCTGAAAATGTTTCTCATAAATGGCTGTAGTGATTTTCAAAATTATTACTAACCACATTGGGAAAACTCTAGTTTGACCCTTATGCTTTCAAATTTAAAAAAGAAAAATTAAAATTGGGCTAGAAGACTGGAAAATACTTATCTTGATAAGTGGGTATTTTGGGGTATTTCCCCATGTTGGCCCTATTAATTGTAGTCATTAAAGTTCCCCTTTCAGACCTTTGCAATCTATAGGGCAGATGATACTAAGTTTAATAATGTTCAGGAACATTTTGCCCACTGTATAGATCTAAAGCCCTATCATTAGAATACTATAAAGTCTAGTAGATTTATACATTTGCTTAACCAGGACTGTGTGTGTGTGTTCCTTCTTTTTTATATCTAGCATTCATTAGTTATTAAGATCAAAATAATTGCTGTATAAGATGTATGAAGGGAGGTATTGTCTTTTTAAAAACATTTTTTTGTTGTTGTTTTTCTTGTTTACTAATTCAAGGAATTAAAAAGAATGGATGTTTTTGTATTGAAGAATATTTCACAAATTTGCTTTTATTACAATGGGTTTGACTTACTTGTTTATTTACTGATTGTTACTTACATTATAACATTTTTAGGTCAAAATTTTGTTTTTAATTTTATTTTAAATCTAGCTTAGAAATCTATATAATCTTTAAAAATATTTGGTCACACTATCATAAAGCTAAATATATTATTTTGCCAGGGTGTACAATATAGGTGTTCAGATAACATCAGGAGGCCCTCAGTATAGAGGCACTACTATTGTGACCTTTGCCCCACAGTTTTTCCTAGATAATCAGTCTAGATTCAAGCTGGCGATTGCTCAACAGTTCATGACCAAAAATGAGGTAAACTTAGTTTTTTCATGCTATTAAGTACCAAATGATTCTATATCAGATTTCTAAAGCTGCAAGCTCTTTAAAAAATGTTTATTGCTGTTGCATGAAGCTCATTTAAAAAAATAGGTGTAGAATTAAAGACTTAGTTTCATTTTTTTCTTCTTAGCGGTAATTGTATTGAAAATTTTGAGATTGACCAAAACAAGAAATCAACTCTTGTCATATTTTCAGTTATATTTTTGATCTGTAGACTTCCAGAGTTCAAATTAAGTCTCCAGAGGATTTGATGTAAATATATTGCTAGCATATCTACTACTTGTGATAACTTGAATATTTGTCATGAAATGGCAGTATGGGAAATTTAATAAAAAAAAAAATATGTTGGCTTTGATATGTCTATTATTGAAGATGACTGTATTAATACAGGCAACTGAGCTGTAGGTTTAATTCATTTGCTGAAGTTGAGATTGGTTAACATAAAACTGTTTTTCATTTCTTTCAGAACTCTGAGCAAACATATTTGACAGCTGTCCCTAAATGTTCCCTTTCATTCCATTGGCCAAGAGTTGACCTTGACCAGTTGCTCTGTGTGAAGCTATTGGACATTAAAGGCTGCAAATGGTCAGGTGGTTTTTACATTGACAAGATCAATTCCTTCCATATTAACATGAGGTTTGACTTACTTGTTGATTTGTTACTTACAATAATGGAGATTAAATCTTTTTTTTTTAGTCCATTCTCACCATTTTGTTTTATTAGTTTGTTGTCTTGAGATACAAAATGATTTAATAACTGATAACTCAATAATGTAGAAACTGAAAATTGTAACAGTTCATTCAATGATTATCTGAACTCAAAAGATAAGGTTGAACATTTGTTCTGGTTCCAATCTGTACTCTGCTACTTCTGGTCCTCTTAGTGTTCTTGCCTGTACTTTTGAAATTATGTATTTTTTTTAAAATGTATCTCTAGAATTCATCATTCGTGTTATTGGAACATATTTTCAACTAACACACCTTTTTTTTCCCCTTTAGTAGATACTCTTAAATAGTTTTTTCCTAAATAGTTTTTTTTCCCTCTTTTATAGTGCTCTTTGATCCTCTTCTAACAGAAATGTGTCAATCAGCTAAAGTATGTCAAATTTGACATGTGTGTTTTTGTCTCAGTGCTTTTACCTTGGCTACTAGTACTAATTCTAGAGTCATTGACACCAGGTTATTTTAGATAGTCATGGGTGACATTGGGTTCATATTATAATGAAATATATTGTAGGCAGTATCAGGATGATCATAAATGAGGAAATAACTCTTGATGTAGCAGACACAAATAATATGTTTAATATATACAATAATAACACCACATAAGAAATATGATACACAATCCAAGAATAATTAGTAATAATCCTTTATAGAACCACTTGATAAATATAGTAATAACTTATTGACTTGTACAAATCTCAACTGCTTTATAATAAGTCTATAGCAACTGCTTACAATAACTTTCTCAAGTGACTGCCTTTTACTGACTGCCCCTTACTGACTATCAAGTAACTGCTTAGCTCAGGGTTGAAAGTGTTCACCTTTAGAAACCATGAGTTCTGAATTACGCTCATAATATCAAAATAGGCTATCTACTGTATGGCACCAACTCTGTGGTGGTGACAGTCATCTTATTTAGAATTGGTATTACAGAGCTGAAAAATCTGCATCTTCTCCACAGAGACCCTAATGGCCAATGTCACTTGTTGAAAGTGGAGGTGGTGCAACAGGGGCCAACATATTTCATAGTGTTTGCTGATGCTGATGTGATGCCTCCCCCCTTTCGCATTGACAACTTCTGTGATGTGAGCATAATCTTATTGTCTCTCTTTGAGTACAATACAGAGTAGTCACTTATGTATTGTATTTTTTGTTATCTTGAAAATACACTTGCTTAGCTAGTTATATTGAACATTTCTTTATTTAGTTTTTCTTGTGTTGCATACAACTTTGACCTTTTTATTTCTTTTTTTTTTTGTCTCCAGATTCCTGTTCTTTTTTACCAAACCAATACATCAGATGATAGATTGAAATCTTTTATTAAGCCTTATTCCTCTTGTAAGCTTGCATTTTATGTATTTTTATTTCTTTTATTTTCATACTTTTATTACCATCAACGTTTACTTGTTTTTTTGTTTTTTTTACTCACTGAAGTTACAAATAAATAATTAGCAAGTGTTAGTAAAACATTTGGCAATGTAGTTAGTTACACTATATTTACTCTGTTGATAATGTTTAAGGTCCTTATGCCTGGGATGAGCCAACTATTCGTCCTCTCCAACTAACACTTGGAATCATGGGAGGTACTTCAGCTAATTATAGCCTAGACAAACTGGAGGAAGGTGAACAACTCCACTATGAAAACTTCATTTACATAGTAGCCACAGCCACATTTGACAGGTACAAAGTGCAGATCATTGCAAATAGATTCTAAATATTTGTATCAGTGAATAGAGAACATGTATTTTGCTGATCATGTTCCTGACTTTAGAATTTCAGTTTAAGGTATGGATATAAACAAAAACATGTTAGATGTATACCTGTGTTAAATTCTCTGACCAGGGGCTGGCCCAAAGAGTCCTCAGAACTTGTGCTGGACTGTGAGCATAGTCCAAATGTGGTGTTCAGAAAAAAAGTAAGTTTTCTTTTGTTTAACTGTGATAATAAATGTCTATTTTCAAAGAACAGTTGCTTGTCCTTTCATAAAGAGAGTATAAGAAGAGTTTTAGTTTGTTTTTAATGTGAAATGCAAAAATAATGATTCTAAATCAAAGTATACTTATCATAAGATAATATTGTTTTATCAAACCCAATAAATGAAAATGTACTTTGATTACTCCATGTTTTCTTCCAGCATCTTGATTTACACTAGAAACCTAACAACATGTAATACTGTTCTTACTTGAAAACCAGCATGAAGTAATGAACAAACACATTTTACAATACTGACCAAAACAAATTTTACAATACTGACTAAAACAAATTTTACAATACTGACTAAAACAAATTTTACAATACTGACCAAAAAAATTGTTACAATACTGACCAAAACAACTTTTACAATACTGACCAAAACAAATTTTACATTCTGACCAATTATGAATGTTACTATTTTTCAGTGGTGGCTTTGACAAAATGGAGCCAACCATTTTTTATGGATCTTGTGGTGTAATAGGGTTCAATAGCCGTTCAACATTTCAGCAACTGTATTTAGCTTTGTCTTGTTCATCTGATTGTTAACAAGTTGATTTTGTTTTTAGGAGAACAGTAAACGTAGTCAGTTGTGGAGGATGACTGGATCAGGGATGCTTGAGCATGAAGGTTCAACAGCTCCACGTGATCCACGCAACCCCAAAAGTAACAGTGAGCCTGGTCTTGTCCTTGACATTGCAGACATGGCTCCCAGACTAGATAACCCTGCTCCCCTTGTACTGAAGAAACCAGACGCTAGAAGGAAAACCACCCAGACATGGCGGTTCACTGAGGTAATAAAATGACATTGTATGTGATGGTATGAGTTGTAGAATGTATTTGTGGCTGTGACATAAAGGTCTTGGTTTGGAATCATGCTGGAGGTGACATCAAAATGTCTATATTCACTTAGATTTAAAAAAGGGACCTTATATAAATTTGGCCAGTTATAGGTGTATAACTCTACACAATTATTACAAGAGACTTACTGAGTCTAGAGAAATGTTACTGTACTTTACAATGACTTTCTGAAGGGTTATGTTAAAATCTTTCTCTATGAAGTTCCACATACAGGTGGAATTATTCCCTTTTCCCCATTGGTAGTGCTTTATGATGATAGAAATAAAACTGCCTGGTCATCTGGTATGTGCTCTGGGTTGTCATATCAATACTCCTGGGTTCCGACCTTGTCCACTGCTATCTCTCGATGTCCTGCCGGAGGTTTGGGCTAAAATGTAATAATCTTCAATTTGAAGTTTTTACTTATTAAAACTTGGACTAAGCTTATTATCCCAAGGCACTACCATCAGAAGAAAAAATAAATTTAAAAAATGTAATAAAACAAAATTGAATAACTTGTTTTTTTTTAAAAAGGAAATGCATACTCTTTTGTATTACGCAATTATATATTTAAAAAAAATGGATTACAAATATTGAAAATGAAAGCTCATCGACTGTGGACAAAATGGAAAGTCACATAAATCTAGAAGTAGACTAGATGTAGAAATTTTCTGCAATGAAATAAAAATGTTTTATTTTAAGTGTATTTAAAACAGAATAAATAAATAAAGCTCATTATCCCACGGGGCTAGATCTACCATCAGAAAAAAAATATATCCTAAAAAAATGATTTACTTTCTTCTGCTCACAGGATGGTCATCTCATGTGTTTAGTTGCCAACATGTGTGTTCAAGCTATTGGTGGGGATAAAGGATTGCAGGATGGTAAGTACCAGCACATTGTAAACATTGTCTCTCTATTGGTTGGGGGTAGATTATGTACTTGAACTCAAGGCTGTTGTATGACATGTGTACATTTTGTCTTGCATTTTACAGATAGTAGTGTTATTTACTAATACATGTCTTTTATGTATCAAACATTTGAAGAATATATTATGTGTAAATTGTTTGTAAATTATAACTGAGTTCAACAAAAACAAAGGCTTTTGTGGAAGAAGCCCATTGAGTTTTAACAGTGATTGATTAATTGTTTTGTACAAATTAACAAAATATATATTCAAAATTTTTTTTTCTTTAAACTAGTAAAGCTAAAACATGTTTGCAAGTGTTTCTAGAAAAATTTTTTTTCCATTATTTTGAAATTTAAACAAGTTGCAACTATTTGTTTAGAAGTGCCTATTTAAATTCCTTCTTGAAAGTATTTGAAACATAAAAAAATGTCTCCTTTCTTCCTTTTTTTGTATTCAGGAGCCCTGGCCATTTTTGGTCCACTTCCTGATCAGAAGTCATTTTATCCATCACCTGTCATCTTCAACCATACACTCATCTCTAGGCAGAAGCTGCGTCCTGGATCAGGATGTGTTTCTGTGAGAGTGAGTGTGGATGGACCTATACGGGTCATTGAACTAGTGGATATACAACAAAGAGTGAGTAGACACATTTAGAGTGTACAAACTGTTCACAAAGGCTGAGACAACAAACCTTCTACAAATAATCTCATAACTAGTGTAAAAGTAGAATTAAAAAACATGAAATCTGTAGAGATAACAAATTAATTATCAACATTTAAAAAAATGACGTACTTGACATTTAAAACTTAACCAAAAGGACTAAGTGTCAATAAAAAATAATGAAGAATGTAAAGTCAGAGTGGGAAGAGTGTTCTATTCTTTGTGAATGGACCAAGCAATTTTTCCATTGACACTTAAAGCCATTGTCTTCTGGGGTCAGTTCAAGCTCTTCTCTTTTTGCAAATGTCATTTTTCTCTTCTTACTTTGCTTTTTATTTTTTTTACTCTGAAAAGGAAGCTAGTTACATTTTCACTTATCAAAAATCAATAAAATAATAGTTCAAAGTTATCCCATGTAATTTATATTTAGCACTTCATTGGTGATGGAGTTAAAGCACAATTTTTTTCTTTAGAGCTTTTTTACTTTTGAGCATTCAGACGGTCATTTTTTTTTGAGCTTATGACATTTTCTTGTGACTTTTGTGTTTCTTACACCAGTTCTTTCTAATTTTGTATATTCACAACACTTAATAAGTTTTTGATTTTTACATTGACTTTAGGCCTGATGTAAATTTTCAACAAGTTTTCTATTTAAATAGCCAGAATTCAAAACAAATCTTGCAGTCCATGTGCCACAAATTAGAGTTCTTTGACTTGACAATAAAATAAACAACATTCTGTCAGAATTAGAAATGATGTTCCTCTCCTGTCATGGAGTTACGAACAGAGATTATCACATTATGTCGTAAACATTGTGTCTATCAGCATGGCCATCATCATAGTGTCATCATGTGACTTATGTTAATGTTGCATTGCCCTGCTATCAGTAACAGAATTCTCAACTGGAAAACTGTAGAGATGATGAAGTGCTTTCTAAAAAAAGTTTTGGGTAAAGAAAGAGTCAACTAGGAAGATTTGTATTGCACTAATCCAAGATGTAAGGGACAGGACTCACTAAGAGTTATTGACCATGTTGTGTTAGGGAATAAGAAGTTCTTTAAAGATCAGCTGGCTTCTAAAAGAGACTACTGAAGAAGTCTTACATAGGCTGCAACATATTCATCTGTGACTCCAATAAAAAGGTTCAGACTGCCAAAAGAGAACCTATAGCAGATAATGGTTTTGTTTGTGTCACAAGTCAATATAACAATGTAGATTATATGTCATCATAGTGAAATGGCAAAGTACACTCTTTTTAAATCTTTGGACTTATCTTTACATTTTTTGCATATGCATTGATAGTTTAACTTTTTCCCCTTAAACACTAACTGGGTTTGAAATGTTTATACAACTGGGTTTGAAATTGTGTACACAACAGAGCAAATACAAATATATTCTTTGTGCTAACAGGAACTGGTCTGTGGATTATAGTACACCATTTGTAATTACTATTTGATCACTTTTGTTACAGATTAGAAAAACTCATTGATACACTTTATATATTTGTGTTACTTTTTAACCATCACAGTGCACTAGAATGTGCTGTATTCAAGATTCTAAAAGAATGAAAAAGAGCAATTATTTAGCCTTTTTTTATTTCTAATTGTTTGTACCTAGTTTAAACATATTGTATTTACTTTTGTTGGCCTTAATCACAGTTGTTTTAGAAGTTTTAGACTTAGCTTAAGAAATGAAGATTACTCTCTAGCCTTAACATCTTGCTGAGATGGCAAATTCCATCTTAATGACAGCACATCCCATATAGCCAGGAATTAGTGGGTGTGTCTATGAAAAAGATCTTGGAAATTATCTAAAAAAAACAAAACAACAACAACAATCAACATTTATTTTGTTTGACTTACTCAGAATACTTAGAAGATTAGTGGTCAAGACCATATATTCTCCACACTTTAAGACTTGTTGACCAATTGCACATCGTTGGTCCACAGCACTACAATTATTTTGTTCCTCTGTTTCTGTTGAGCATCTTTCATTTCACATTCTAACAATGTGATCCTAGACAGTTGATTTATCAGACCAACTTGTTGATTGATCAGACCAGCTTGCTGATCTCTTGACTACATTGTGATCCTAGACAGTTGGTGATCAAACTGAACATCACTGGTGTACTTCACCTTAGTTACTTTGAAGATCAATATATTAAATCATTTGGTTTCAAACAGCCAGCTGAGAATGTCTATCAACTAGTGATTATAAAGTGGAAGCTCCTCCCCTAACAGTTCATTCTGCCTCACAGACTTGCTCAGTTTGTTTCTTTTTGAATCAGCTCTCATAGGGAAGAGTCTCTATTTTTTGTTATATGTCTGTCCATCTGTCACTTTCATATCTCAAACTAAATGTGCTATTAAAAATACTACCCTAGGCTTGTAACTTATCTCACTTATTAGCCATTTTGAGCCACCTGAATGGACTGGGTTAGTGTGAAAAATGTGTCGTGTTTAACAAGTCATTAGCTTTACTAACCATATGAACTAATAACTTTTAAATGTTTTATGGTTCATCTTCTATTCAGATATCAGTTTCCTATCTTGTGTGTCATGGGCCATTATAACATCTTAAACCATATTATACATTGATCATTTGACGACAATCATTACACCACTTTTGTTTATTACCATAATATTTTAATTTTAAGACCTCTTAGGACTTTAATTGCACACTACCATCTAGATAATCATATTACTAAAACTTTGAAAGCATGCCTGAAGAGTGAAGTTCTTTTTTTTTTTTTAACACATCCCTCACCGAACGTCCCTTTTCAGGCGTGGTTGAAAGATTATACAGAAGCGTCTCGTTTATCCATATTATTGGTTCAAAAGGTCAGTACAGAAAAGCTTTGATGAGGGAAACATTTATAGCAGTAGTTAGGAGATTGCTGTGTGTGTGTGTGTGTTGTGGTCCATGGCTTACAGCAGAACTTGACCCAGATAGAAACTATAATTGAGAAAGATAATACAGTTAGAAAAAGTTAATGTTTGAAAATGTAACACATATGTTGTTGTTTTTTAATATTAGATAACCAAACTTTTGTGTATGAAAAAAATTAGACTAAAACTAAAATTATAGTTGAAATATTTTTTTTAAAATAAATTTTCGTCAATTTTGTGAATTTATTTTAACAGTAATGACTCAAAAACAACAACAAAAACTAAAAAAAAAAATTACTTTTCTTTTAAAGTACATGAAATAAAATTTTTTGAGCAGTTTAACTTGTTTTATTATTTATCCAACTTTACCTGAGTTCTTACTTAATCTTTTAATCAAGCTAGACATTTCTCAAATACCTATTTCAGCACCATAAAAAGTTTGACTAGTTTCTCATTTGGATTTTCTAAACCTAGTAGTCAGTTACTTATTTAGTAGATGAAGAATCTAAAACATCATTAACCAGGAAAGGCTCAATCAAATAATATCTGACAAGTACTTGTACACATTTCGCTATTTATGCAAGTTCATTTGTCATGTGTTTATTACTGTTCAACACTGTTTTCCAATTAAATTAAGTTTTCCCTTCAGAACATTATGTCTCTAAGCCAGGTCAAGTGTAGGTCACACATTTCTGGGCTATTTGTTAACAAGTTTTTATTTGGCTAGCTCAATGGCCAACTACTTTTATTACCCACACTTATATTCAGTGTCCAGTAAGATTTGAACATTTCTTAGGGCTGATGAGTGCCCTATGGTCCATAGTTTACTCTTTACAATGCCCATATTTTAACTACTGCCTGGTATAATTTGTTGATGGATTGTTGATATTGGGGTTACTTTGATTATGTAAAGTTCACTAAAAAAAAAATTTAGCTTTTCCTTCTCTGGCTGAATTTCAATGTCTATTTTGTGTTACATTTTACAATCAGAGCAGTCCTCTGAGATAAAATTACATATATGGAAACTATTTACCCCTTCCTCCCCCCCTCCCATACATTTGAATAAAAAGCATTATTGCTGTCAGGGAGTCTTTTTTTTTATTTAATTTTTTTTTTTTTTTTTTGCTAGTACAGTTAAAAAACAACAACTTTTTTTTTTCTAAGTAAGAATAAAGCCTTTTTATAACTCAATGTTCCACTAAAGCCCACCCCCTTCTCTTTACTGTGTACAGAGACCAGCATCTCTATGTCATCATATCTGTTCTGGCAAGGTGTGTACACCAGTGAGTGTTGGCCAGTTTTTGTTTTCTTGGTGGCTATATTTAGTGTAGTTACATTTTGTGCCTTTAAAGAAGTCTGTTACTTTTTTTTTTACTTTCATATTAAAGAAAAAAAAAGTTATTCTTTTTTTTTTTTTCTACTAATAAATGATTAATTTTTGGCATATTAAAAACATTTTCATTTCTTTTTTCACTTTTTCTTCTGTGCATTAAAAAAAAATGGAATTTCCTGACTGCCTAATGAACAAAATAATTCTTTTTTTTTTTAATTGTTTCTTTAATTTGCAGTTGAATTGTTTTTTGTTTTTTTTTGTTCAACTTTTTAAAACTTACCCAACATTTCAAATGAAAAACAAAAGAAAAAGAAGTAACAAAAAGGAAAAAAAAATTCTATCAATGTTGTATTATTATGAATAGAACTTTAAATCTACTAAACAATGTTATTTTGTTTTGATGGGACATATTTTATCATTAGCAAGCATAAAGCATATATTTTTTTTTGCATATACCTAAATTTCCCTAAATTTTAGCAAGTAGTAGTCTCTGCTGGGGTTATAATTTGCCTTAACACCTAAGTATTCAATACACCTAGGTATTCTGTACACCTAAGTATTCTGCAGTGTTAGCTAGCATGATAAGCACTTCGTTTATTGGATAATGAGCTCAGTGATTATGATTTTCATGTTTACAATGTCATCAGCATAATCAGTTGTATGAGAGTGTATCAATGACTTAAAGCTAAAAACACCACCACCTTTAAGTATACCACAATAGTTCTGTTGATTTATCAGACCAGCTTGTTGATTTATCAGACCAGCTTGTTGATTTGTCAGACCAGCTTGTTGATTTGTCAGACCAGCTTGTTGATTTATCAGACCAGCTTGTTGATTTGTCAGACCAGCTTGTTGATTTATCAGACCAGCTTGTTGATTTGTCAGACCAGCTTGTTGATTTGTCAGACCAGCTTGTTGATTTGTCAGACCAGCTTGTTGATTTATCAGACCAGCTTGTTGATTTATCAGACCAGCTTGTTGATTTATCAGACCAGCTTGTTGATTGATCAGACCAGCTTGTTGATTTGTCAGACCAGCTTGTTGATTTGTCAGACCAGCTTGTTGATTTGTCAGACCAGCTTGTTGATTTATCAGACCAGCTTGTTGATTTATCAGACCAGCTTGTTGATTTATCAGACCAGCTTGTTGATTTGTCAGACCAGCTTGTTGATTTGTCAGACCAGCTTGTTGATTGATCAGACCAGCTTGTTGATTTATCAGACCAGCTTGTTGATTTATCAGACCAGCTTGTTGATTTGTCAGGCCAGCTTGTTGATTTGTCAGACCAGCTTGTTGATTTGTCAGACCAGCTTGTTGATTTATCAGACCAGCTTGTTGATTTATCAGACCAGCTTGTTGATTTATCAGACCAGCTTGTTGATTGATCAGACCAGCTTGTTGATTGATCAGACCAGCTTGTTGATTTGTCAGACCAGCTTGTTGATTTATCAGACCAGCTTGTTGATTTGTCAGACCAGCTTGTTGATTTATCAGACCAGCTTGCTGATCTCTTGACTACAACTAACACTTCTACTAGTGCTTACAATATACAAATTTGCCAAATAAAAATGTATCTATGCAGGTTGTTCACACAGTCTCTTTGAATAGCTCAAGAAGTTATTGTAAGAACATAGGAGAAAATTATTACAAAACTCATGTTCACATTATTATGGGGGGGGGGGTCTTGTATAGAATGCCTCCTCGTGTGTACCATACGATACATGAAGCCCATTAAAGTGGTGCCTAGTTTTTAGCCATGTAGCAAGTGTTAGCCATAGGATCAATTGCATAAGTTATCTTTGTGTTAAGAACACTCATTTTGTTCTTTTAGTTTCGAGCCTTTTCTACATGTTCAATGTCTGCTATTAAAAGTGAGATTTGTGAAGAGACTATATGAATACCTTGTATAGTTTGAGTTAGAATCATATCACTAGTTCTGTCTTGCATCAATGAAATATTGTAAACAATCTTAATGTACTGGCATATGTTTATCTTTTAAGTCTGCTTGTTTCTGCTTTTTCAAACTCTGCAATGCCATCTCTAGTCAATAAAAAAACAAATAATAATATGTTTAACTAATTAATTAGTTAAAGAATAATTGCTATTTAAAACATGAATGTTTAAAACTGAATCCTAAAAATAAAAAAAAAAAAAAGCAATTGATGGCATTATTTTTATTATTTTCTTTATTTCTGTCCTTCAACGTAACTGAACTGATTCATGTTTTTTACTATCCAGCAAGTGATTAAGAGGATGACCATGGAGAAAGACCTTGAAGAATGGGAAGTGTATGAGGAAGTGAAAGGCCGGAGGGAAACCAAGCCAAGTTCTGGTCGAGACTCTCTTAACATTGAGGTCAGGATTTGTTTCACTAATCATTAAATATGTTGATTGGTTCATGACTTCAAAGATTTGTTTCTTCTTATATTTATGTGTATACATATAAAAGAAAAAGTAAAGTTCCCCTTTCATCCCTTGTGGTCTATAGGGCAGATGATGTTAAGGTTGCAACTGTTTCTTTGGGCTACCATTAACGAGGGCATCATGAGGCCAGCACAACGACCAACCACGTTTACTTTTCCCCAACTAGTCTCAGGGAACCAATAGAGCTGGGTGGACTGGACTCAGAGGCACCCATAGATCCCGAAATTAAAAATCCCAGTCTTCACCAGGATTCAAACCCGGTTCAGAAGCCAAGCGCTTTACCGCTCAGCCACTGCGCCTCTGTGTGTGTATATATATATATAATTGACACATTATCCTGGCCCACTAAGAAGTTTTATCCTCTCAATGTCAATTAAAGGTAGAAAGAAAGAAATTTAAAATCTATCTGTAAAGATAATTTAATTAAATTTGAAGATTTTATACTGTTTCATTTTATTTTGTGTTTTTCTCTTTGAAGTGAAACTTTGTTTAAAAAGCACTTGACCTAAGTATAGGACATGAGAAAACTTCATAGAGGGGAATACCACCATACAGAATCTTATGATAGAAACAAATGAACAAATGGAAGTTGAAACAAGATTTCAATGCTGTGTATAATTCTATCTTGCAGTTGGTGATAACTCTGAAAAATGGCATAGGTGTCTCCCTGGTGAACAGTTGCTCTGAAGAGTTGATGTACATTACACTGAAGAACATCAACCTTGAAGTACAGTCTCAGCCCTCCTCCACAACATTTGATATCAGTGTAGCACACATTCAGGTAACACCAACCTTTTTTTTTTTACATCCCTTTGTGCCTCTACAATTTGTTTGTTCTTCACTAAGTCTGTCTCAAACAAAGAATGTTCTTATTATATAGTCTTATTTTCATTTTATATACTCTTACGTACATATTGTTCTCTTATGTTCATTTTATTTACTCTTTATGTACATTTATGCACACCTATGTACTCATGCATTTTTTTCTATACACTTATATACTATTTTGGGGACTTTGACTTTGTCTAGGCTGACAATCAGATGTGGGGAGCACAAAGACCTGTGGTCTTGTATGTCACTCCCTTGTCCAGGAGTGATGTGCCAGACAACACACCAGCTCTACATATTTCTGCCTATAAAGTCCCAAGTGGCAAGTGGAATGCTCAAATTTTTAAGGTACATTTGAAGTTCTATAAAATGTAAAAGTACTTTAATGAGGTTTCATGTAGGGTGTTAGTAAAGTTCATTTCTAGATAGTGATTAAAATAATTTTAATAGTGCAACTTTTGTAGTTACGGAGATTTTTAAAATAATGTATAATAAAGAATATTTTAAATTATATCTATGATTATGAAATGTTCACATGTAATAATATAATCTAATAATATTTTTTTTTGATGTAAATATCTAAATATCAGCTTTAATTGGATCATCATTATTTATAATAATTTAAAATAATCATAATAATTTAACTGGATTTATCATTCTTAATTGACCACTGGCAGACAATAGTTATGCTTGTCCTGGATGTGGCAAAATATGTAGGTCACAGCTGGGGCGGTGTAACCATGGGAAATACTGCATTCCTCATTAATCTTCTGACTCAAAGACAAGCCTTATTATTATTATTATCATTCCAAATTATCTAAAAAAAAAACAACCCAAGGATTTTAACCTATGGTAACATCTGTGTTGCTGCAAAGAAAATACTACATGATAACCATTTTCCCTTTAAAACAATTTATATGAACCTTCAGTAAAAAGAAAAATGAAATGTCAATGTTAATTGCTAAAAATGTACTTAGCTTGTTAATTTGTGTCACTCTAAATGAACTATTTTATTTTATCATTAAAAAGCATTTATACATCTCTACCAAACGAATGACACTTCACATTGAGGAGCAGCTGATTTATAAACTGCTGCAGCTTGCTGGTGTTGGGAAAGATGATAAATCCTTGAATCAACTGGAAGGCAATGAAACCTACAGGTCAGAAGACAATCTACAAGTTCTAAGACAAACATGTGCTTGGAAGTGCAAATAAACTTAGCTGGAGAATCACATTTAAAATGAGTCAATGACAAAGTGCTTTGAAACACTTGATATAGGGTTCTAAATGTAAGGGAGGCAACAAGGACATCACAAACATAGATCATAACAGTCTGTAGCACAGTTTTTTTCTCAGTCCCCTAGACTTGGGAAGAACTCTTTTGTTTCTCTCTATTGTCAACATTCCTTCTCTAGTCTAGTTCCTATCTGTGCACAACTTAGAGTGCATCTTCTGCACTAACTTGAAGGGCGGTCTGCAAGGCAGGTCAATAGCAATATATTCAATCATAACATTTTTCCTTTACTTTCCTTGGAAGAAATTATTGAAAGATGGTAAACTGCCTGTTGCTAGGTGTAAGATTTGGTGAAGTAGGAGTTTGTCACATTTTATTGTTGCTCTCTTGTTCTTCTCATTTCTTAAGCATCTAGTTTGTGTCTGGTCTTCCCATACCTGAGTTAGAGAGCACCTTAAATTGTAATTAACAATTACAATAATAACTTGTTTATTTCTGCTTGATTTATTTTTTCTGAGGAGGTCAACACTGATCTTAATTTGTTCTCAAATGAAAAATACTTTCAAACGAATGAAATTCTCAGTGGGTTTTTTTTGTTGTAACATTTCAGAGCTCTGTCTGCTGCAACTGCTATACAGTCCACACGCTATTATTTTGGACACATCAAAGTCAACTTTAACCGTGTGACACTGAGTATGTTGACAGCTAGCAAATTGAACCCAGACTTGAAAGCCATTAAGAATTTGTTAGGAACAAGATTGATAGCCTTTGAGCAGGCCAATATTGAGATGCGTAAGTGTTCTCTACTCTTAGTGTTGAATCATTCTTTAATGGTTGACTTTCAAATTATATTCCTAAGCATATAGAAATTGATAAACAAAAAAAAATTGAGATTACACTTGGTATAGTATAATAATTATCATGTTTTTTCTTCAGGTTCTTTTGAAAAGTTTTACCTGTTTGAAACTAAAAATTTTTTGGTGAATGAAATCAAAAATCATTTTAAGGAAGTAAGTTATGCATTATGTTGAAATTGTTTCATTTTAGGAATGCACTATGTTCAAATTACTGATCATTTTATGGAAGCAAGTTATTTTATTATGTTATCCACCCATCACTTTCCTGGCCTTACTATAATTTGTTTGTCTCTCTGATTAACATTTCTTCATTGGAGTAGAACAAACCTTGATGTCCTATGACTTGATTTGATCTTCACTTTTGCTTTTAAGTCTCTCATTCCACACATGGTTAATTTTTGCTCTTGGTTTTTATTTGTTTTCGCCTAGCACTATAAGCCACTTCATCATTTTTTTTTTGCAATTTTTTATTTGTTTCAAACTAAACAAAAACTAAGATTTGCTGCTGCAAGGGTAAAAAACTGTACATAGAAATAGAATAAATCTACCGTTAACCCTAACCCTGCTGAACCATAAGTAAAACATAAGACATCTTCAAAAAGGAAAACAAAAAGGCAAGCAATAGATACAAAGTTTGTTGAAAATGTATCTGTCCAATGTTGTTTTTGACAAATGAAGCAGAATAAAAATGTGGCCATCATAGGCTGATTATAAAGGACAGGAAATCTTTATGAGAAAGGAGGACTAATCTTGAGGATAGTTTGGCATGTACACATCTGAAACAGGACGAACTGTCACGTCCCCCAGAGAAATAGCTGACTGCCTTGCATCCTCAATAGCAGAAAAATCATCCACTGCACACTACACGCCAGAGTTCCAAAAAGTCAAAACCAGGGAGGAAAGACACCCCATTGATTTCAGGTCAGAGAACAATGAAGACTACAACAAACCGTTCTCGCTTGAGGAACTGAGGGAATCGCTGGACAAGTCACATGACACAGCGCCTGGAGAAGACGAAATCCATTACCAGTTCCTCAAGCACCTTCCCGAACCCTCATTGGCAGTCCTACTAGGGGTCTATAACTGTGTGTGGCAAACAGGCGCTTTCCCAAACAGCTGGAGGAAAGCCACAGTTATACCGATACCTAAACCGGGAAGAGACGGCTCTGACCCAGCTAACTATCGACCAATAGCACTAACAAGCTGCATCTGCAAAACCATGGAAAGAATGATTAACAGTAGGCTGGTCTGGTACCTGGAAAGGAATAAAGTGATCTCAAACTACCAATGCGGATTCCGGCAGGGGCGGACAACAACTGACCACCTGGTAAGGCTGGAAGCTTATATTAGAAATGCATTACTCAGAAGAGAACATCTAGTAGCTGTATTCTTCGATATAGAAGAGGCCTATGACACAACCTGGAAACATGGCATTCTACGTGACCTGGCGCTTATGGGGCTTAAGGGACACCTCCCCCGTTTTGTGGAGGAATTCCTGAAAGATCGAAAATTTCAGGTCCGAGTGGGCAACTCCGCTTCTGACACTCATGACCAGGAATGGATATAAGAATGAAAAAGCTTGCAATGCAGTATATAGTCAAGCTAAAATCCAACCCCACGAACCCTGCTTTTGACTCCATATTTAACCCCACAGAGGTAGAATTATACAATCAAAGGCCTAACGTCATACAGCCGTTGGGCCTTCGAATGAGAGAACCCATCCAAAATTTAACCCCACCCATTGACCAAATCTCTAAAATAGAAACCCCTCAGAATCCTCCTTGGCTAATGAATAAACCTAAATTAAATTTATCCCTCCTTAATTTCAAAAAAGAAAATACAGACCCAAGCATACTACAAGTCCACTTTAGGGAACTGCAGGAGAGCTACGGAGATTGTGGCACCATCTACACAGATGGATCCAAAATGGAGGGAAAGGTCGTGTGTGCCTGCTCCTTTCGGAACAAAACAATCTCCCGTAGACTCCCCGATGGCTGCTCCATCTTTACGGCCGAATTGCACGCAATATTGCTTGCACTTATGGCCGTAAAAGCATCAGAAAGGAGTAAATTTATAATCTGCTCCGACTCCAAATCTGCATTGCAAGCTTTGGGGCGGATGAAGACTGACATCCCATTGGTACATAAGAGCCTGAAGCTGTTGGACCAAATAACAGCCGACTGTAGGGATGTCACCTTCATCTGGGTCCCCTCCCATGTTGGCATTGAGGGAAACGAAGCCGCAGACAGAGAAGCAAAGAGAGCCCTAAATCATGCGGTGTCAGGAACCCAAATTCCCTACTCGGACCTGAGACAAAGTATTGCCTCTGCCACCTATCGAGAGTGGCAGAACCGATGGGAGGCTGAGACTCACAGTAAACTCAGGCAGATTGTGGCGGATGTCAGGTGGCGGCCCACATCTAAGGGTCTGACAAGGCGTGGTAGCACAACCATGTCCAGACTTAGGATTGGCCACACCTACATCACGCACTCTTTTGTACTGAAGTGAGAGGAGCCCCCACTTTGCGAGTACTGTGACTCTCGCCTCACCGTGGAACATATCCTCGTTGATTGCCCCAGATACCAGGATGTCAGGGCGAAATATTTTAGAGCCACTAATCTAAAAACACTATTTAATAATGTCGACCCTGGGAAGGTACTGGGCTTTATTCAGGAAGTGGGGCTATCTACGAAGATCTGATTTCTGAATTTGTGAACATGCACTATTTACATTAGATTTTTACCAAATATTTAAATTTTTACTACCTTTACTATTTTAACTGTGAATAGACCTTGATTTTAATTATATCACTGTATAGAATCTGGCCCTTGTTGTTTAGAGAGAGAATAGTCCTTAAGGGACTGCAGGCACGACATGGCCTAAATTGTGCCGATGTGCCTCAAATCAACAAATCAACAAATCAACACATCTGAAACATTTGTAATGGTGTTAGTAAACCTTGAGCATTCATTTTAAAAGTAGAAAGCTTTGGGATACTAATATTCCCCACATCTGTTTTTGATCATTAACAGGAACTGATTGGACAGGCAGCCAAAATATTGGGATCTGTAGATTTCTTAGGTAATCCATTAGGCCTGTTCAATGATATCACTGAAGGCATATCAGGTTTAGTCAAAGATGGAAACATCACTGGTTTGGTTCAGAATGTCACGCATGGATTTTCTAATTCCACCGCCAAGGTAAGTACTACTACTTTGTTTGTTTGTTTTTTAAAATACATATACTTTAAATAAAAAATGTTTAATCAGTAGAAGGCTGTTTGCTTGCTGACCATACCTTAATGTTTGTATGATGTACATCCTCACCTAGGTTGTAAGCTCCTTATCAGATGGAATTAGCATTGTTACCTTTGATGAAGAGCACAATCAGCGGCGTGAGGCCTTGAGGAATGTCACTTCTGGGAGTAGCTCCGACCATGTGAAGGCTGGCATCAAAGGTCTGGGTCATGGCCTGATGGGTGGAGTGACTAGTTTAATTTCTCAGACCATATCTGGGGCTCATGAGGGTCCCATGGTAAGTACAAGTTGTCTAAAAATACTTTCACTAAATTTATCTTAAATTTTTAATGTATATGTAAAAAATTATAAGAGTCAAATTTCAGAATGGATATCACTTAACATATCAGTGAACATCACTTAACAAAATTCATTCATTATTTTTCTAGATGTTATTCAAGATTTAAATACTAAGATATATGTTACAATTCAATCTCTATTCATTAATTGACAGGGTTTGATCAAAGGAATGGGTAAAGGTGTGATTGGTACAGTTACTAAACCTGTTTCTGGAGTACTGGACTTAACTTCGGGCTTTGCTAATGCTTTACGAGACACAAGCTTGAGGACATCCCAGAGATGCCCTGGCCGAATGAGACCGCCTCGCTGCACGCTTGGCCCTGGGGGACTGTTGCCACTGTACAGCAAATCTCAGTCTGAAGCACTGAATACACTTTTTGAGCTGAATGGAAATGACTACACTGAATAGTGAGTATTCAAATATTTTTAGTGTTTAACCATTCTTTTAACACATTAACATCATTAAAAAAAAATTTGTCTAGAAACATTTGAGCAAAGAAGACTGAAAAGCAAAAATATTTTATATTAAGCTTTGAACAAATATTTTTTTTTTGGTTAATTTTCTTGGAATTATGCAAGCACTTTTTAAAAAATTACACAAGCACTTATCTGTTCTGAGAATTACACATTAACTCTTTCTCTTCGTAATTATTTTCCTCGTTCCGATAGAATTATTGATTTTGCTCATTTGTATTTCACTATCCTGTTATGATTAAACTTCAATAACTTTTGTGTTTGTTATCAGAAAATGTTATATTTGGTATCGAATTATAGGGGAATGCATGATCTTTTTATAGATTTAAAAATCAATTTAGTTTAATGGGTTGAATCAACGTTGGCATCGTCAATTAGGAGAGAAAGAATTAAAGCACTTTTTCTAAACAAAGAAATTACTTCTTTAAGTTCTTTGTCTCTTCAAGTGTATCTGAACAAGGAATCTTTTGGCCCACATTTCAACATTTTAAATCCAGATAAATAATTCATTATCAATCATAAGACAAAATTAGGACATGATTATAGATTATATTAATGGGACATAGTCATAGGGCATTTTTATAATACATTATTTTAAAGTTTAATTAAAAACTATAATCACAAGATCATAATCCTAAGGCATAACATTCATTCTTATTCTATTATTTAAACAAAACAAAACATTCCTAAAAACATTTCACTTATTAATCTTCTTGATAGATTTAGTGAGTATTTTATTCAAAAGATTGAATAAGTAGCTCAAAGCTTGTTTTAACAAAAAGTGAGAACATTTCTTTCTCTTCAACAGCCTGATCGCAATGGAGACTTTAACTTCAGGCAAGAGCGGGGAAGGCATTTTGTTTGTCCTCATATCCAGCAGGCAGGTCATTTTCTTGAACCAGAAAGGTCACTTAAAACCAGAAGTCATATTACAAATAAGTCATGCTGACATTCTGCAGTGCTCCAACATTTTTGCTGGTAAGGTCACTATTCATCATATAAATATTTGGACTAAAAACAGAATTATTTCTTTGAATGATAGAATAAAGAATAGAGACAGTTATGCTGTATAGATTTTTTTTTTACTTTTGACATTATTTTATATTAATTTGAAGTTTTGAGAATTTTTTAAACATTTAAAACATTTGTGATACTTAAATTCAGTTTATATTTTTAGCATTAAACTGAAGTTAGGGATCAGTCATTGTCTTTCTCAGATGGAAATATGTCTCTACTTTGTAATGCTTAGTTTCTTCAAAGAGGGAGATGGCTTTAGGTATACATTGAGAGTTTCTGGGCAAGACTTTCCTTCTACCTCTTTCATTCCTCTGTGCATCATCTTTCTGATCCACAACCTTTGCTGATATTTGTATTTTTAAATTAGTCTTCAAATAAAGGCATATAACATTTAGATTGAAAATGTTGTATCAAGATTTGTAATACTTGTGTACATTGTTATTGTCAGATTACAAATATTATGTGGAGCTGACTCGTAAAACCAACACCAGCTCTGATGTAGCAGCAACAAGTCTCAATAAACCAAGGGTGCGCTGTGATAAAGACATATTAGCCAAGAAGGTTTGTTATAGTTTAATAAAAGAATTTATGAATATATTGAACATTTAATTGTAGCCACTTAATAGGTCAGTGGTAGAAAAACAGGATGCTTGAACTTTTGAGTACTAAATCCTAATTAAGCTGATAATAATCTTTATCTAAGTTTCCTGAACTTTCATATGCTTACACAGAATTGTTTGGATGATATTAATAAAGAAAGATAGAGTTAAATGGGGAAACACATCTTCATAATGTTGGAATCTGTAGAATTGACATTTATTTCAACTATTTAGGGTTTTCAGATGTTGATATGGAAATTAATATTCAACATTATACATTTCTATTTTCTAGGTGGCTGAGGAAATTAAGTATGCCAAGAACTTGTATGATGAAAGAGCTCAGACCCTGGAGTTGGAAGATTCGTCTGATGAAGGAGATTGAGTGTGATACAATGACAAATAGTTTCATCATGATTCTGTTATTTCAGTGCAGGAATCAATTTGATGACAATTATTACCCATATAAAAGTATTTTAAAAACTGGATATCATCAAATAATTTAACTGCTTGCAGCAGCCAGTCAATCAATGCTGACATATCATTGGTCCCGCACTACTTCCTTGTTGGGATACAACTCCTGTGATAATTCATTCAGTTGAAGACTATTTTGTGCAATTCTTGTATCACATAAAGTCAATCTTGCAGCTCTTTGTAAACTCAAACTTATTGATATCTTGGTAGTTATGCTGTAAATAGATTTCCCTCCTTACTATACAAATACATGCATATTAAAACTTGAACTGTTTGTACAAATGCAACTCCAAAATGTAAATCAATGAGAGACAGATTTGTATTTAATGCTTACCAACCTCTATTGTTGTTGCAAACTCCATGTATATAGACAAGTAGAGTATCTTGTTGTATGTTTTATATATAAATAAAACTAGATCCTCCCTGAGTCTACTTTAAAGCAAATGTCATTCCATGTTATCTATACAATTCATTGTAGTTCTACTAACTGGCCATTTAGAAAACACAAGTGGGCTGGTCATAGTATATATTTATAATGGAATATTTCTTTATGGTCAGTGTGTTTGATGCTGAAGAGAACTGTTTGCATATCCATGTTCCAGTTTTTTGGATTGTTTTGCTTTTTTTTTCAATATTAGAAAAAACTGGAGTGCCATTGAATGTATTTTTGATATCAAATGTTTTATGAAATATTGGCAATACAAATTGGATAACTAATACAAACCATCCAATAAAAGCTATTTTGAAAACAAAATTCTTGGAATTTTCACATATGTTAACCATCTTCAAATGTTTAACTTTTGTATTTATTACAAGATTTGATCTTTGTTCAATTAATTCACAGTTTCTAAACTTCATGTTGTTGTTTTGTTCTGAGATTTTTCAAGGCAAAAACCTATAAGAGGGAGAAATATAAAGTTGCAACTCAATAATGTTTCATAGACAAAGCACATTTCAGTCAATAAAAAATACAAGCTAGATCTATTTCTGTTTATATTAGCATGCAGTTTTAGAGAGGTAATAGCTTGGTCATCGTTATTTTCCATCAATCTTATCTCAGCGTGGACTACAAGATGTTTTTGTAGGTTATACCCAGCTATGATCAACTAGATAACAAGATCTTTTTTTCAGTAACTACAATGAGTTGTAGCAGTAATTCTTTTAGTTACCTTATATTACTTGAGTAACAGTTCTTAAGAATGACTATTTGGGATTACACTTTGCAAAATGTCATTAATTAAGAGGCATACATTGGGTTTGTTTGATTATGAATTGTAATATTTTTTTTAGTTCACATAAATTCCAATGAAAAATTAGCTTTGATGTACAAAGTTTTTGATTGACTAGCTCAAGAAAAGAATAGGCTGAAATTAGTTTAACACACACACAGCCATTTGTTGGCTTGAATAGTTCTCTTTTATTAAGTTGTTAGGTTTTTTTATGCTTAGTTTTGTCTATAACCAAGTTAAAGTGACAGATACAAACTGTTTTTTATTCAGTTGTTTTTGTATAGTGCAGCCACATGTTTATAGCATTGCCCAGAGTGCTATGATCCAATTTCTTTTGTGGAACAGTGGGGCAATGCTGATGAGAAAGTTACCCTGCTACCTTTAGGCACTTAGCAAACACAGGTCTGTCTTCTTGAGTTAGGATTTGAACTCAAGCCCCCTTGATAGTAGCCAAGGCGTATTAGCCACTCAGCCATACAACCCTTTGAACTTAGTAGTACCTTCAAGTACGTTGTAACTTAATGTTTTCTCACTTTTCAAATTGAAACCAAAATTATTATTATTTTTTTAAAAATAACTTTACTGATGTGTTTCATGTTTGAAAAATCTGAAGAACATTTTTGAGATCTGACAGATATATCTCATCCACATTCCCTGATCATGCACCAAGCCAATTGATGAAGTTCCTTTGCAGGTTTATGACTCAAAAACAAAACTATACAGATGAATTGATTCACCTTTAAATCTTCAGAAATAGAAAAGCCTTTGGAAACAAAGCCCTGAACAATTTTGTTCATTTCCTTTGGATTCTGCATGCCCCTGACTCAAGGTTCAAATTTATAATAATAATTTAATCTGTTGGTTGTTTCTTATGCAATTGATTCTTTCAAATACATAGAAACAGAATAATTGACTTTTTTTTTTACCACATAATATTTTGTATTTTAGTTTCAAGTGAACGTGTAAACTTTGATGTTATTTATTACTTTTGCTGAAACCTTTCATTTTGTTGTTTGTTTTCACACCAGTATTTCTAAGTCCTCAGTCTTCATCTGCCAAAACTGTTTTTTTTTTTTTTAAATTTATGTTTGTATTGGATATTTGTATTAATTTACAGTGTTTTAGTTAGCTAATTGACAAAATCAGATGGAAAAATATTGTAAATGTCCTAATAATTGATGCTATAGTTTTTTAGAATTGTAACAAAGTTTTGAATTATTTATGTGAACCTTAGAAGACCTGTTTTTTTTACTTTGGTTTTATTGGAAAGTTTTTTTTTTACTTATTCCGAGGGTTTGAACTTATCTGCACATGTATTAACAGCTGTTTATAATTTCCCACTTATATCTAGCTTTTATTAAATTTGTATGCATAAATAAAATGTCTCAATAGAAACAAATAATTTGAAACAAATACTATCAGATTTACATGAAATTTAAAGTAGAATCCAAATTAGTCAGTTTAGAAAAATAAAATTGTGTTTATTATGTTTAAAAAATCCAAATAATTTAGGACAGTATTTATTTTCATTCCATGGTTGATTGCAGAGAATTCATAATTCTGAATCTCTATTTTATTTTCTCTATTAAAAAATGTTTCTTGTTCTTTGACAAATTTTCTTTTTATGCATAATATAAATGTGTCAATCTGTGAATAGAATGTATATTTTCTATAGCAAAAATTCTTCCAGTTTTTTATTTGGCTATTGTTTATTAAATGCACAAGTCTAGCACCATGATGTCTCTAGTTTTAATTTGAATTTAAAACTTCACATTTCAATGTAAGCCTTACAGATGTCCTGACAATGAAATGTCAATAAATCTTGTTTTTATGCAATGTGAAGCATGCAAAACTCAAGTCAGTAAATTAAAACATAAAGAATTTAAAAAAAAAACAACAGTACATAAACTAAAGGCACAAGGTAAACAAAAATAATTTTTGTTTCCCATGAATCTAAAATCTCTCAGATTAGCATTCACATCTCTCTCTAGGGCTTCATTCTCTCTCTCAAATAGCTTGAAAATTGAAGTTGTGCTTCTATGACAAAAATGCTTGGCTTCATCAGTTCAAGTTGTGACACAGGATTTTGAATTAGGGTTTCTCAAAATGACCTTGTTCTGAAATCTTCATCTTGAGATAAAAGTAAAATTAAAGGGCATTGTGATAGTGACAAGTCACCGTTATTTCAAAACTATTTTCAACTGCTAAGACCTGACAGAGATCCTCTTCAGTAGTACCCATTGATGAAATGTTATAGATTCTAGTTGAATGTTTCTTTCTTTTTAACTTTTATCTTATCATTATCTTTTTTAATTAGCTAATTTGATGCTGGTATTCAGGATTGCTTTAACAAAGATTGACAAACTGAATGCCACTCTTCAGGGTAAATAATCCATCATTTATGTACACGTTTTTTTTTATCATTCACATATTTTAAATTAAAAAAAAAATAATAGTGACAATTAAAACATAATATTTTTTAAAAATATTAATTAATTTTGTGTACTTGTAATGATTATTCTAAACTATCAATGCAGAGATGAGGTATTTCAGAGCTATTTAAGGAATAAATAGTCTGTAGTTATGTACATGTTTAACAATAGTCTCTGAAATATTAATTCCTGAAAATCAGAGCTGACTGTTTCTGCTCTAATCAAATGTTTGAAGGTATTTTTGTTTCAGCTAAAGAAAGTAATATTACTGTATATAATCTACATGTTGATTAATTGATTGAGATAATTTACCTGAACTTTTTTAATACTGTTTTTTAACTGTTGATTGTTTTAATGTTGATATAGAATGTTTTGGTGTTACACTCTGTGCTGGGAATTTTATATTATTAAATTTAGAATGAGCTATCTGTGCACCCATGTATCTTTAAATGCAGTGGTTCATAAACCTAATAGTAGTGACCGACTCACTGAAATGTTAATTACCACAGTGGGCCACGTTGATTTAGAGGCTAATGAGGAAGACTGTTCATAGTTTGCCTGTACTGTTTTTGCACAGGGTTTTATGTTGAAGGTACAGCAGCAACAAATAGTTTGATGTTAATTTGGTGTGTCCACAGATTTAGTACAAATAAAAACAAAGGTTTTCAAAAAAAAGATCTCATTAGTGGCTTGTTTGTTTTGTACTTTGTTTTGTGGCATTGCTAGCATGTCTGACATCTTTCTCTTGTACACAAACTCAGCAAGCAGGAGTTTCTCTAAGTAACAAGCAGGAGTTTCTCTAAGTAACAAGCAGACTCAGCAAGCAGGAGTTTCTCTAAGTAACAAGCAGATCCAGCAAGCAGGAGTTTCTCTAAGTAACAAGCAGACTCAGCAACAGGAGTTTCTCTAAGTAACAAGCAGACTCAACAAGCAGGAGTTTCTCTAAGTAACAAGCAGACTCAGCAGAAGTAAAACATGCTACAACAAAATCACTTTTATAGGGCATGAGAAATGGGTTGACTCAAAATAACCAGATGATGATCATTTAAATCAGGTAAAGTCAATTATTATGTAGTTTTTTTTATATTACTTTACTATTTGTGAGAGAGGGGGTACCATATATTTTCACGTCATTTAAAGAGAAAGAAGAATTCATACAACATTCAATAATTTAAATAAAAATCCAAAACAAAAATTCTGTAAAAAAAAAACATTTTAATATTTGTTCAGGTTGTAGCAAAAAGATTTGTATTTTTAAGCAAAAATAAAAGTATAAAATAAATGCTCTATTGCTAAAAATAAATGTGTTAAATAACAAAGTGCAATGTGCAAGTTAAAAATATACATTTCTTTTCAGATCTGATGAATTTTAAATTAATAAAAAACATCACATTAAAACAAATCATTTTGTATATAAAATGTTTTATATTTTCTGCAGGATCCATTAGCAGCTAATCTGGAGTCCAGTTTTATTTTCAGTAGGGTTAAAAATACACTGAGGATAGTCTGTCTAATCATGAGGCACCATAAAATTAGGATTGCAACAAAGACACAACTTGAGATCCTGATATTTAGGAGAGTCAGATCTGGACTCTAAAAACAATGCAGGAACATTAACTTGCAAAATTGATGTCTCAGAAAAAAAGAGAAATATATAAAAGATTGTTGGTACTATACCACTTAGCAGAAACAAAAGAATGGACGGGTCTGTCATTGAATGAAATTCTATCCAAGGCAAAAGACAGAGGAATGGAGAAAGATGGTCAATTGATCTAGTGTAGTGCCCCTATGATTCAACAGACTTAGGGATAATGAAAGGTGAAATGATATAGATAATAAAGTAACAATTATTGGATATTTTTAATACCAAGCCAACAAACTAAACAAATGTTTGAACTTATACTGTTGATAAGCTCCGCTGGTAAGTAAGAAAGTACACATTTTTCTTAAGAACAGTCATAATAAGATAAATGATTTAACATATGTAAATATGTAAAAAAAAAATATTTGTTTTGGTAATATAACAGGAAAGACACTTTTATCTTATTTTTATTGCATGAGTGTTTTAAAAATCTGACCATAGAAAACAAACAAAACAATATAACAACAACATAACAAATTAGAGTGAAATAACTACATCTTTTGATGCATTCAACTTTTTTTTTTATATTTTGTTTCCATAGAAAAGAAAAAGGCAGTTTACGGAAGTCAAATAACATTAAAAATAAACAAGTTTCAGTCTGAACAAGAGCCTGAGAATGGCAGAAAATAACAGAAGGAAATGGTTCAATCCCTGATTGTCAAGTAAAGTGAAAAGTGTAACTAGAAATTAAAACATAAAAACATTTTACAAGTAAAATAAAAAATAATAATTTCTATTACATATAAAAAAAAAAGAGTACAATTGAGCAGTTTAAAAAGCTATTAAAAAATAAATATATAAATGAACAGAACCCTGCCAAGTTACCAACAATTAAAAAACAGAATCACACTAGTATTAATTATTGGTAGTAAAAAATAGATAAAATAAAAAAGAGCATAATATGCAACAATAATTTGATAGCCTGCCACATTCTTTAAATTTTATTTTGACCAGTAATAATAATATTAAAGTGATTCATCAGAATTATAGAATCATAAAACTTTAAAGCTTTTGTAACAATATCAGTTTAAATTGATTTGACCTTTTTTTAAACTCTAGAAATAGCAGTTCATATAAAAGCTAATAAGTAATATCGACTTAGTTTTCTTTCAGAGGTAGAAGACTTGGTGGTAGTTAAAATAATTGTTGTAAATGTACTAAACATTGAAGCGAGCGCATAAGTTGTGGCCAAAGTTGTTACAAGTATTACAGATTTGACCAGGTGTTGGAACCAGGGGACCAGTTTTGAGATTAATGTCGACTATGAAGTTGCAGAGAACACACTTAACTTTGCCTGGTCCTTTGCCATCGGCATGTCTTGAGCAGGCCCGTGCAGGTGTAGCCCCAGGTCCCATGTTTGTTAGTCCACCACACACAACACAGCAGGATTTGTTGCTCCAGTTACAGGCTGGATTCCATCCCCGGGTAGCTGTCGCACACATGTGGCACAACATGATGGGAGCTGTGGATGGGATGTTTTCTGATGCTATCATGTTGCATCTTACATTCTGTGGAGTAAAGAAACCAGAGATAGTGTATAATTACAGTTTTTAGGGCTGCAGTTTTTTTTGGGTGGAAGAGCATGATTCCCCTTAACTGAAATGAATAAAGAAGAATATATTAACATAATTATTTCTTCATTGATTTTCTAAAAAAAACTAGTCAATTAGGAATTTTTTAGCTTCAAGGGTCATTCCGGCAGGGAATTGATTGACTGAACTAACTTGGAAACTCAATTAAGAACAATTTAAAATTCTAATTAATAAGACTGACAAGATGAACTACTAAATTCTAAGTGTACAAGTGTTTGTTTTTGTTTGTAATGTCTGTAAAGAACATAAAAGAATAGAATTGTAAGTTGTTGGGTTTGTATTTGTTTTTTTTTTGCAATACAGAACTTAGAAGGGAGAGAAAATGTTTCCTTTTTTACTGTTTGCAAGAAACTCAACAGAAGGTTTATAAGTATTCAAAGTGTAGTGTCAAGTTTACTATCAATATATCTAGAAATAGGGAATTCACAAATGATAAGTTATAATACGATAATGTATCAATTTGTTAAATGTTGCAATGACTTAAAAAATGTCGCTATAAGGAGAATGTCAAATTTAAATTTTGACATTTTCTGAAAGCCAATTAAATTTTGTTTCTGTTTTAAGTTTTTTATTGTAATTAATCTTCCAAATATATTTGCAATTTTTTTTATTATATAAACACGGTAGGTCCTATCTTTTAGTGCTTCATCAAACTGATTTTTTTTAGGAAAAGGTGATTTTATCAGAGAGCATCTTACCTTTAAGAAACTGCTTCGTTGGAATGGAAAGATGTAGAAATAGGAATCAGGATCCTGCTGTAAGAAATCCAGCAATCTATGGACAAAAAAAACAACACAAATTTTATTTGCCTTAATTTGATTTACAAAAAGACAATCATTTGTTCCACAGTATCTGCTTTTAAGCTAAGTTTAAAATGTTCATTTCATAATTACAGTACAAAGACATTTATAAAGTTTAAAATGTTCATGATTACCTGACATTTATAAAGTTTAAAATGTTCATGATTACCTGACATTTATAAAGTTTAAAATGTTCATGATTACCTGACATTTATAAAGTTTAAAATGTTCATGATTACCTGACATTTATAAAGTTTAAAATGTTCATGATTACAGTACAAAGACATTTATAAAGTTTAAAATGTTCATGATTACAGTATAAAGACATTTATAAAGTTTAAAATGTTCATGTTCATGATTACAGTACAAAGATATTTATAAAGTTTAAAATGTTCATGATTACAGTACAAAGACATTTATAAAGTTTAAAATGTTCATGTTCATGATTACAGTACAAAGATATTTATAAAGTTTAAAATGTTCATGATTACAGTAGAATGACATTTATAAAGTTTAAAATGTTCATGTTCATGATTACAGTACAAAGATATTTATAAAGTTTAAAATGTTCATGTTCATGATTACAGTACAAAGACATTTATAAATTTTAAAATGTTCATGATTACAGTACAAAGACATTTATAAAGTTTAAAATGTTCATGTTCATGATTACAGTACAAAGATATTTATAAAGTTTAAAATGTTCATGATTACAGTACAATGACATTTATAAAGTTTAAAATGTTCATGATTACAGTACAAAGACATTTATAAAGTTTAAAATGTTCATGTTCATGATTACAGTACAAAGACATTTATAAATTTTAAAATGTTCATGTTCATGATTACAGTATAAAGACATTTATAAAGTTTAAAATGTTCATGATTACAGTACGAAGACATTTATAAAGTTTAAAATGTTCATGATTACAGTACAAAGACATTTATAAAGTTTAAAATGTTAATGATTACAGTACAAAGATATTTATAAAGTTTAAAATGTTCATGATTACAGTACAATGACATTTATAAAGTTTAAAATGTTCATGATTACAGTACAAAGACATTTATAAAGTTTAAAATGTTCATGTTCATGATTACAGTACAAAGACATTTATAAAGTTTAAAATGTTCATGATTACAGTATAAAGACATTTATAAAGGTTTAAAATGTTCATGATTACAGTACAAAGACATTTATAAAGTTTTAAATGTTCATGATTACAGTACAAAAAAAAACATTTTCCAAATGTATGATTTGAAATAGGAAAAGTAAAAGAGGCAAGTATTAAATGGCTTATCTTTAGATCAGAGCTAGAGAGGAGGATCCTAGCAATGGAATTGAGATGCTACAGAAGGATCCTAGGTATCACATGTAAAGACCTCATCACAGAGATTAGCGACAGGGTTACTATAGCGATTGGATCCCACAATGACCTGCTAACTATTGTAAAAAAAACACAGGCTAAAACTCTATGGCCATATTACAAGGTCGTTTGGACTCGCAAGACCTTCCTTCAGGGAAAAGTACCAGGAAAAAGAAGAAGAGGCAGACAACATAAAAGAATGAATGGGCCTGCCATTGAAAGAGGTTCTATCCAAGGCAAAAGACAGAGGAATGGAGAAAGACAGTCTAACAGAGAGACAGGTGAAGGTGATATTTAGATTGCCCTAGAGTGATCTTACATCTATTTAAAATTAGAAAAAAAAAAAAAAGACTAACCTTGCTTGCAACATGGCAGACTCCAAGTGATATGGTAGGTGGTAACACTTAGTTCTAGCATCCTCACACCAGAACTGATAGAAGTCAGCCAGAGTGGTGTGCCATTGTGCTGCTTCCATTCTATCAGCTAACAAATGATTTCTAACAGCCTGAAGAAATCATTACACAGAAAGAAATAAAACTGTTACATGATAACTTATTTTCCAAATTTTGTCTATTTATCTAACTGGATATTTGATTAATTATTTGACTCTTCAAACTACAATTTTGGTCAGTGAAAATAACATCTGGTTTAAAAAGAAAAAGATGCTTTAAATATATATAAAAAAGGAGAAAACAATGATCATATTTTTCAATTACAACAAAAACTAATTCTGATGTTGAAAACACATTTTTTTGGCACAATATATATACAGAATAGTCAAAGTCTTTCTATACAAACACTAAACACATACTGAACACAATGGCTCTTTTTAAAGACAAATATTTGATGTTCAATTATAACACCAAGATAAACTAATTGGAACATGGAAACCAAGGTTTACCGTCAGCACAGGTTGGTGGGCAAAGGCCAACAAGTTTTCTGAGTGGCCTGAGACTCGAAGATAAGGTTTCAAGGCTCGCCTTGCTTTGGCCCAATACATTGGGGCCAGTTCTTCTTTAGACTGTATATTTCCCAGGATTTTCAATATGTGGTCTAGAGGCAGGCCATGTTTTGAGCAGGCTGTCAAACACAGTACCTGTTGATATTAGAATCACTTAATTTTAAGTAATTCAGATGATTAATATCAGGGCTGGACTTAGACTTGATAAGGCCCTAAGCTATTTGTGATATGGGACCCCTTGGAATCTTTCCAATTTCTTTAAATTGATTGCAACTATCCCTGGAAAGTTTTTTTTTGGAGATTCTAGCAAGTGGGGCACCTAAGCTGTAGCTTATGTAGGTCCTGATTATTATAAGCAATTATATGGGCAAGTGTCAATACAATATAAAATCTCAAGCTTTAAATAACTTCCCTCCTCCAGGTTTTGTTTGTCATAGCAATGGCTTTTAAAATCTTTTTTAAGGTTGCAAGCAACAAATGTTAATCATAATTATTTCCTTAAGATGATTTGTACAATATTTTTATGTTCTAACCTAAACCTAGAGCAGGACAGCTGGGAAGGAGGGCAATAGGGGTTCTAATTCTAAACTTATATCTTAACAGTCTGAAACATAGCTAATGAGCAATTCTTCAAAGCTGTTTTATTACAAATTATGGTTACCATAAGACATAATTATCTTCTTTTTTTAAACATCTGTACCACAGAAGAAAATGTCTCCTACCTTTTTAATGATTTCATTCTCATCATCTTCATGAGTCAATCTGTCAATAACCTGTGACAAGAAGTCAGACATATTGTCTGGAAAGTTGTCGATCTTAGAGTCCATTAAGCGAAAATCACCAAACACTCGCAGCTCTTCAGTCATCAACATGACCCACAATGGGTTGTCTGCCTTGGTGTTCATAATAATCTTGTTGAGCTGGGTTGGGTCAAGTCTCTGAACAAGAAACCATCAAATCAAATTTATTTTCTACACTAAATATGCAAAGTGGATGCTTGAAAGTTTCCTTTGAGAACTTAATGTCACTATGGCAGGTGAATGGAAGTTCATCAGTTTCTGTAACCAATGGCTTGCATGGACTCAACCCTACCAGCCTTGGGCCCCTGAAACTAACTCTATTTCTGATCTCCTGGGGCCACATCTACTTTTTATACTATCTTTCAAGCTTTAATACAAATACGGTAATGATTTTTCTTATCAATAGGTCTCTTTTAAAATCAAAGTAAAAACATTCTTTTTAATAAAATTATGACTCCTAAAAGTCTAAATCTAAATGGATTTTATGGTGATGCCAGGGCCAAATTTGACACCTAGTCCCCCCTGGTCTAACTCTACAAGATACTGTGTTATGGTGTTGATTATTATAGAATGTTTGCATATCATATCTAAGTAATAGAATGAAATTCACATGCAAATCTTGAGGTAAAGAAATTGAACAATTTTATAGGAATTTCAAAACTAACCTAATTCATTGGTTTATGGCAATGCTCTAAGATAGTTTCCACACAGACACATGGTGAAAAAAAAAACACCAAATAATTTATGTTCTTACTTTATTAAACTGGGCCAGATATCTAACAGCCAAGGTGGACAGATCTTCTGGAGACATGGACTGTAAGGTCATCTTATATGTTGGATACTCATATAGTCTAGCTGTTGTAGGTGGATGCAGGTCAGTGCTTACTATGCAGCGTATGTTGTTGGGAAAAGAGGGAGGTAACCAAAACAAGTGTTTGTAGATGTCACTGGTGTCTAGCTTTAACAAAAAAAGTATCTATGTGTAAAGATATTTAAAATGTATCAACTTTTAACGTGTAAATTAAAATCTAAATTAATAATACAAAAATGGTTTTTAATACAACATTGTTTCAGATAAGATGGAACATTCAACGAAGAATGAAAAACAAAGTGAATACAATGTATAAGACTATGGTTTCTAAGAATCTAATCCACCAAAACCATAATATTGATAAAATAAGGAAAAAAGCTGTCACGTGATAACCATTGATGATTAAAATTAGATCTTAATTTTTATAGACGAGATAGAGAAGCACGTGACTCAATGTTGTTTGTTTACAATTCATGAATGAGGTCCATTGAACAATCATATTGAAAATCCTAACAATTATTCAAATTGTATGCACAGAGCATGACATTCACAAAACCAAGATCTTTGACATCTGTGGAAATAAAGTTCTCCATCCCCTCACTGATTCACCAACCAGATTTGTTTTGGTTACTATGTCTGCACATTATTTTTCTAAACTCTTGGATCTAACCTTTCCATTTTGTCTTACTTTATAGAAAAAGGATCTATTTTTTTTTTACAAAGCTTATATCAACTCTGGTCAAAAATTTGTACATGTTATTTCTCTGACACCCAATCTTGAATCAGCTGAAATTGTGCACATTTTCTTTTACCTAACAACACAAAAACCAATAAAACAATTAACCAATTAGTTAATCAACTATTGGTAATTAATACTTTGTTTGGTATATCAAACAAAGGAAAGAAATAGTACTTAAATGAAGTGGTCTATAAACTGAATTAGTCCCCTTTATAGGTCGCCACTTTAACAAAACAATGGATAACTATACAACTTTCTCTAGTCATAAGCACCTCACTAGCAGAGTGGTTAGGATATCAGAATGAGGAGATGTGTGCTATGAATTCAGGACATTCCCTTTTTTTTTTTATAATAATAATAATAATAATAATAATCTTTATTATCCGTAAGGAAATTTGTCTTACAATTTGTGCATTACACAAATGCTTTTAAAAATTGATTATGGTAAAATTCACCCAGATCTCCCTTTCTCCCCCCTCCCCCTTTCCTCAACTGGTCCAGAAAGTGATAGGATCATAGTATATTGACAAAGCTTAAAGCATGAAATAGTACTAAACAAAAACAATTAGTAAAAATATTTAGAAACGTACAGATTTATTGTTATTTGTCTAGATCTATTACAAATTTAATTACATGGCTGATCCAAACTAATTGATACAATTACACTTCGTATACAATAATATGTGACTTGTGATCCAGAAACCTAAATGAAATTAAATATACATACACAGCATTAAGTGTTAAAGAGTTTTGGATAATAGGGTTTTTCTTTGAATCTGAAAATTAAGGGAGATTTTTATTTGACTGAATATACATTTTAAATGCTTTAAACACAATTGTGGAAATTAGTTCTTACTTCACTTGCTCCATCTATAATGACAATAAGTTTCTGATCTTTTTTCTTTCTGTAACTGACGAGCGCTTCTTTAAGCAGTGACTGAAGATCTTCGATGCTGTCACTATTTAACACAATTTTCTGATCATCTAAAAATGATGAAAATATTTTTTTAATTAATGTAAAAAAAAAAAGACAAAGGTTACTACAGTTGAGTTATGAACATTGTTTTAGAAACTACATAAAATTTTAACTTTTCAACTTGTCAATTTTATAGAGATCTAGATAAATACATTTGAATACACCCAGCTGTAATGGGTACCTGAGATTAGTTGGGGAAAAGTAAAGGTAGATGGTCATTGCGCTGGCCACATGACACTCTCATTAACCATGGGCTTCAAAAACAGATGAACTTTAAAACATGCCTGATAGATCGCAAGGTCTGAAAAGGAAACTTTTTAGATAGATACCTGTTGGTTCTGGCAAAAGTGTTTGCAATAAACGCTTTAGTAGACAATCAACTTGTATACTTGTTGGAGTGCTGCCCACAATGTGATAAAATATATTGGAACCAGTCTAGAATGAAAGAATCAATGATGTTCATTTCTTTTTTACTTTAATGATTTATGTGTGTGTTTATATATTAACTTACAGCTGGTAGTAACAATTACATTAAATAATTTATTGTTTTAAATAGAATTGCACAATTAAAAAAAAGATAAATTAGATTTTTTCAAGTGACATTTAGACACACAAAACAATAGAACATTTCTTAATGGATCAGCTAAAATGATATTGTAAGGATTTTAAATAAAACTACATTTAAATTTATTACAGTATCAAATATATTTGTTAGATGCAAGCTATTAAATAATGATGAGTTAAACGTAACCTTATTATAATAATAAAATCATTCAGCTAACTTAATGCTTATCTGGGCCTGTCTTTGGAAAGAGGTTTTATTTGGGTCTCAAACGTGTGTCTCTGTCAATGCCTATGTCTGCATTAGATGTGGTAAAATATGCAAGTGCAACTGGGTCTGCATGGTCATGTGAAACACTGCACTCATTTTTAATTTTCAGAATCAAAGACTCACTCAATGCTGCATATTTTTACTATTACATCACTTTTATATTTGGTGAACTAGAGATGAAGTTAAACAACAATATATACCTTAACTGTGTCTAAAATAAGTTTACATAACAAAGTTGTTTTGCCCCATCCACTTGGACCTTCTAGGACTAACAGGCTCACATCAGTGTCTTCTACTTCCCAATCAGCTTGCCATCCTGACAACACAGAATCAATAGTGACATTTTTAAAATAATCTATACATCAATGACAAATGTGAAGCTAAGAGTCCAAGTATTCTTTAATTGTGTTTAAGACAACTTGATTTAAATAAACTCTGCCAGAAACCTAATAAACTGACACCAGTCACTTTATGGTTTGCTTGACTAAAGTCATAATGCAACAACAGTGGAATATTTATCAAACAAATATCTCAAGACTTATTACATTTCTTTAAAAACTGAATTTCATTAAAGCCTAATATCTAAAAATAAAACTGTTGTTGGCTTTGGTTTTGATACTATCTATAAATAAAACTGACAGAAAATCATTGTCTCAAATAAATTCAAATGAAAACTATCTTTCTGAAACTTAAAAATATTTGAGTTATATTGCAAAAATCAATTTTCTATAAACTAAAACCATTCTTCAACAATTAAGAAACTCTTCTGACATATAAATTTTAGGAACTCCCATAATCACATGGTTGAAAGAATACAAAAAATTTTTTTTTAATCTTGGAAGATGATCAATGAGGAAATGTAATAAGTAGGCCTAGTAACTCTTTACGTTATTTGACCACATGGTGACTAAAGCTTGAGAGTGACTTTTGCTAATCCTGCATTGGTGGTGTTTTTTTTTAACTGCTAACTAATGAACAGGTATTCAATTAAGCAATGTTCTACAGTACTTTGTTTATATTTTTAAAAAATGTACTTACTGACATTGCTGTCAGGATTATGATCTTCATCTAGGACTAGAAAAAAAAAAAACAATACTTTGATACATACAATACATAACCATTTAACATTAATAACTAATTAATACAGATTTATTTAGTACTATTTTGTGGCTTGGATCTAAGTATATTTGGCTTTTAGACCAACATATAATGTGCTCACAATTTAGAGGAATCTAAGGAAACTAAATAGAAATATTTATGAGTAATGTATATTTATCCAATTGTTTCTTTCAAGTATTAAATGATATCACAATCTGTTCCTCACCAGTCTTTTCCAGATGTGTGGATTGTCCACTCTCTATGTACTCTTGAAGATTTTGTAAATCTGTTTGTCTACCAATGAAGTCTTTTGACTTGTCCAAAATAAACATCCATTGAAGATCTTGTTCTAGGAAAACAAAAGACATATTCTTAACACTTGCAATAAGAATCTTAGTGAGACATGCTTTTTTTTTTCATTAGTGTGTATAGTCAAATGTGTTAGTAAATGTTCAAAATAACTTAAACAGAATCCAAAATACAGAGCAGGGAATTAAAAATACTTTGAATAAATATGACAAGATTTGACTACTTTCAAAACCTTCTACAACCTTGCTTGTTAGCATCCACCTCAGTTTCTGCAATATTGGACACAGGATATGTTTTCTCAATAGCATTTTTCAAGAAGTTTAGAACCAAGTCAGCAAATGTGTCTAAACCAGAGAGTTCTACCTGTGAAAACATTGAAATTAAAGTTAAAATAATATAAATCGAGTAATTTCATTTTTTAAAAGCATGAAGTATATAAGGTTTCAAAAATTGTGTTGTCTTTAGATACTGACACAACTGACATAAATAGTTTATGAAAACATTGTAGACAAAGAAACCTTTTGACTATTTACCTAACAAAAACATTTTCTTCTATATAATCCATCACACTAAACACTGCAACATGATTTGCAAAGAGTGTGTCTTGGGGAGAAAATCTCATAAAAATCTGCTAATTGTACACACAATTTTCACACAAATGACTTTGTGATTTACATACAACCAAACAATAAACTAAAGTAAAATGGTTCAATGTCAAAGTGACTGATGTATTGGTCACTTGGTTATATAGATCAAAATTCTATATAAATCTTAATTTGAAAGTTTTGTTGGTAATCAAACAATAATAGATGTTTCTTGGCCAATATATTTTATAGATGTTTTCCATGTTGTTTCAGAATGAATTTTTTCACTAAATGACAGATTTTGTATGTCATACAGTGTCACAGAGATATATAAATAACAAAAGCATTAACACCTGCTCTCTTCCTGTAGTGTTATTGATCTGCTTGAAGCTACAGTTGTATGGGAAAACTTGATTTGGAAACCTGCTGCACAGTTTACTTCGTAACATCTAGAAAATAAAAGCAAAAATCCATTTTATAATTTTTTTTTTTAAAGAACCCAGTTTAATCCTCATTTTAACGTGCTGAATCTATTAGCATTTTTTTAATCAATCATTTTAAAGTTTTCTAAGTATTAAGATAAAACTTTTAATGTGAGTGAAAATTTGCTATTTTGCTAAGATAATCATTAAAACAACTCTAGTCTCACAAATAAATTTGTGCTAGAAAGTTAATATACTGACTTTGAGATGACATTTGGCAACTGGTTCAGCATCAATAAACCTAGAAATATGAGCTTGTGGTATATCATTACAAACAGAACTGTTCCTCATGAAAAAAGCGGCATTAGGATTTGCCTCCCTGAAACATGAATAGTATATTTTCAAATTTAAGCTAGTTGACAAAATAATAACAATAGAGCTTCTGAAATTTTCCACAACAATATTTTAAAAATTTAACAGGATAAATGTATTATTTGAGTATTCTGTCGTCAATGTTAGTAATGTTCCTTTTGTTGTTAGCTGCTGGCATTACCCAAAATGGTGCCCGAATAAATGTCATTGAAGTTTATGGCCCAAATTATTTGTTTGTCTTTGATCTTATCAAGTATAATTAACAAGATAATTCTTTTTAGACTTTAATGCTTAGTTCATTATTATAATTCTTTTAACCATATTTGTAGCAAAAAAAAGTTATTGATCACAATTTATATATGTCAATTTTTGCCATGGTAAACGCTTTTTTCTTCATGAATAATTATATGATTTAAGCTTATGTCTCCTAGCCACAACAAATTTGCATCTAATGGGGTCTTATATTTGTGTTTTTCAGTTTCAGCACTCAAGGCACTTTGTTCTTCTTACCTGTAGGCACCATAAAGAACCTCCATAAATGTTATGGATGCTCCTTCCACCCATTGATATTTTTCTTTTGCTTCTTCTGGAGTTTCTTTCACAGAAGGAATCCAACCATACCTGCAAACAATTAAAAAATCCTGATAAAGAATCACTGCTGGCTACGCAAAGATTATATTAACTGACTAATAGGTTTAGCAATTGTTTATTATACAAATAGGTCATGCTTACCGTTCTCCTACAAGGTTGATAAAAAAAGGCAGATTTTTGTTTGTCTTGCGGCATCTCTCAAGTTCATCCAAACAGACTAGAATCGTCTCAGCTGTTGAAGTATCTTTTGGGATTCCCCATCTTAAGTCACATTCAACCAATTTTAAACCTCGACCTTGACACCATTCTCTCAGCTCAGGAAAAACCTTTAAAAAAAGTGAACAACCTTGTCACATAAGTGTCTTTAAGTATAGAGTTATACAATTTTTTTTTTGACTTACTGGTAAAATGTATCATAATTATGGCTAAAAAAAGATTGCAAAACATAGCATATTAATTAAAAAAAAAAGTAATGATAATACTTAAAAAAAAATTTTAAACAATTACTCACAAATATTTCATAAATAAAAAGGCAAACTAATCTAAAAAGGTTTGTACAGATAGTCTTAATGTTTTCTTAAATGTAATAATGCATGTGGTTTGCCTAAGCTTAATGAATAGGAGAATAAATGATCCTCAAACCATAAGCTTTGAGGCAAAATAGATGAATCCAAGAAGTACAAAGATCCCTGAAGAACATTTCCATGATCAATTCACTAAGGTATTAGGACATTTCATCATTATAGATGCACTAATGAGTGTGGCCAGTAGTGGCCACCTTGCAATTGATTTTGCACTTACAGGGAGTAAGGTCTGAAGATAAGCAACAGAATCACATCATGCTTTAAATAAAACAGGTTTTGAATTCCCTGCAGCACAGCATTAAAGTAGTCATTGAGTATAAATGCCAGAGTAAATTACTTTGTTGACCTGACAATTAAATATGGTATGAATCTTTACAGATGTAGAGACTCTTGTAGGGTTAGAGTAAATAGGTAAGCAGGGATCTAGTACCAATCTTATGGATATTTCATACTGAGTTTTATAAGATTTTCTCATTGACAGTGACACTTTGGAAACTATCTTGAAATATGGAGAGTTTCAGAAATGAAGTTCCTGAAAGTTTAAAAATTGGACTAGACAGGAACAGGAGGGGGGGGGTGAGAAAGAAGAGTTGGGATGCTGGTTGAGTGCAGTGTTTCAGGTAGCCATGCCAACCCAGTTGCCACCTGTAAAATTTTCTACATTTCATGCAGCCTAGACAAGGCCATTATCTGCAGAGGGTCTATTTAAGTTTTCTTTAGATTTTCTGTGTCAGTCTTCTACAATGGCTTCTCTGGACCTGAAATGTGTGTGCTGTGGCCTTACAGTGCTTTACAAAACCTACGGAATTCAAGATGTCTAATCACCAACACATATCATACACAACTGTTTTCATGCATAGTATTATGTTGTTAAACATCAATTGTTAAGTCTGACGTTTCACTTGTTATGACTGCATTATTAAATACCCTGATAAATATACAGACTGTCACAGCCTAATTTCTTTGTGTTCTATTTATTCAATCACTCTGCTAATCTACTGATTGTGTTGTCATTTTACCTTTTTCACAAGCACTTCTCTTTCATTGAAAAAGTCAGTGAATGTGGAGGACACAAAGACTCTGATAATATTCCAGTCAATATCAGTTTTTGTGTCCTCAGTCAGTGGCTGTAATTCTGAGTTAGAATCTTGACACTGTTTCTCAACATCCCTCCATAATCTTTGAACTTCATTTTTTACACTCTCCTCAAAATCTTTGTCCTCCTCAATGGCATAAGCATGAGTGAGCGGCTTTATTTTATCTGTAGGCTGTGGAATAAAGAATTCAAGAATTTTGTATGATAAAATAAGAAGCAAATTTTGCAACAGCTAAACTTTAATCTTTATAGAAAAGAAACAGTTTGAGAATAATTTAACCTTTTGTTAGCTGAGTAAATGTGGCCATATTTCACACATCTGGGTTTAAAACTATGAAGTAAAACAAAGAACTTAAAACAATTCTTCCTTGCTTTCTTGGGTAACCTTTAACAGTTCAATTTTGTAATGACCGTTTGTACAAGTTTGGTATAAATTATTTCTATTAATATATTCCAGTAGGGCCTACTTCAAAATAAAAAACACAACCCTGGCTCAAGATTTTAGATTTTACCCTCACAAAGGAGATACAAGACACTGATTACAAAAATAAACAGACACAAAAACTCCTCTGTTCCCCTGACAATCAAATAATTAATTCTAGAATTCTAACGTTAACTTAACGTTAAACTTACCGGTACCGGCGTCTCCTTCTGCTTCTCTGGTTCAGCCTCCTGAGCCTGAGGCTGAGGAGGCTCCTCGATCTCTGGTTCAGTTTCAATTTCATGTTTTTTTCTTTTATCACATGTTAAGCATGATTGATAAATTTTTCGATACATTATTAATCTAAACTTTCATATATATATATATATATATCTAAACTACATAGGAGCAGATATAGACTATAGAGTCCACACTCACACTGACCACACTCTCGCATTTAGGCCTACATTTACATCATCGAAAATGTTTATTTGTTGTGTATAGATACGAAGCAAAGCATTAAGCAGTCAACATTTTAATAATTTCTTTTAGCAAAAGATTTCCACATTTTATTAGATGACCTAGATCTCGATCTAAAGTATATTTTTATAGGGTGTGGCTTACGGTTTCTGGTCTCATAGATCTATATGTAGTCTAGATCTAGGGCCTATAATGTAATAGGATTTTTTGTGTAATTTATGAACGATAGGGTTGAATGGAGTTAGATCTATTATTAACATTCTTTAGGCCTACTTCTGAATGAATAGGCTCAAAATGACTGAATGCTTGAGGAACATGGGATGGAGAAAATGTTCACGGCAATACAAAAGAAAACGACTTGTTGAAAGATTTCATAGATAGATCTATAAGACCGACTTGCAAGACTTGTCAACGGCCATGCGAAATACAAAGTACATTTAGGTCATGCGATTCTTTCTTCTCTTATAACTACACTGCTGGATTCATCTATTGGCAGGATAGGGGCCTACTAAATGCTTATTAGATATTTCATATGAGAATAAATTAAGGGCTACACGTACCTTTCTTATTATCTTATAAGTGAGTTTGTGTGCATTATAAATAATATCTTATAAGTGTGTGCATTATAAATAATATAAAATAAAAGACATTAAAAGTATTGCTAACATTTCTAAAATTCGCCCCATCCGCAAATACGACTATATCCATCTATCTAAACATAAATATTGGCCTAAATGTCAGTCATGTGTCTGTATGTTTGCATAGCAGGGACGGGACCGATATCACGTGGAGGCCCCAGGGAAGAATTTGTCTGGATGATCTTACTTTTTTTTTTCAAAAGCTTTAATATAAATCAACTTATTATTAACAAATATTAATATCTAATAACATGCCATATTATAGGCCAAGAAGAAAGAGAGCGTGGTTAATTAAATTAGATTTTCCTTTGTTTTAAAAAATAAAATTAATTCATATGCATATTTTAGTAACAGAAATGTAACTTTTTAGGGTTTGCGCAATGTAGTAAATCCGGAGAATATTAAAAGAATACGAGTACGCTATAAGCGGACATTTATTAACCACGACAGAGTTATCAACCTTAATAGTTAAAGAAGGCCTAAGCTATTATCGGCCTATAGGCCTATATACTTTTGGCAAAAATCTATATCCACGGGGAGGGGAACGAACGTGAAAGGACATCAACTAGTGTGTTAAGTGAAGCCTCTCAGTCGATGTGCAGCAGAAGTTGTTACAGTAGATTTGAATGCATTCCTTTCTTTACTTAAGTTATGAAAAGGTTTATTGAGGATGAAAAGGCTAAATAAACGTGATTTCTGCAGACTGGATGCTTTAAGCTGATGTGTTTAAAACGCACAGTCTACATAACTTTAAAACGAGATAAGCTTTAAGTTAAATAAAAATATTTAGGCTACTGATAACAAAAATAGTTTTGTGACTGCATCTGTTAATAGTTTACTTAGATTTAAGTTTAAGTAGTCGATAGGCCTATATAGTCTTCTCAAGAGTAGGCCTATTGTAAATAAAAGTTAAAGCTAGGTTTGCTTTACCAAAAAAAGTGTTTACAACTTCTTGTACACAATGAGCCAGCATATTTCGTTTTGGGCTTCCATTGATGATTTAACAACGGACTCAACGGGGTCGCCGACAAGTTTGTGTAAAACAAATTCCCCTATTCTTGTTAATTCCATGTTTAGTATGAGAGAACAGGAGCCGTATATTAAATATGCGGTATGGCCGATCGGGGGAGGGCGAATTTTAGTAGAAAAAACGCCCAATTTGTAAGCCTATACGAATTCTTTACGTATGATAATAATTTAAATTTAACCTATTTTTAGATTATGTCGCCCAACTTCTAGTATTTTGACCGATTTTGGAAAAAAAAAAGGGGGGGGGGCGCAGTCCAATTAATTTTAAGAAATCATAGTTTGTTAATAGTTAATTACATATCTATATGATAAAAACTACTTATTGATATTTTAACCAATCCTTATATTATCATGGAGCAAGCACACAAACTTGCTTCAAATTATTCTCTATAGGGAATAGGTCACAATTGTATCTGATTTGTCCTGTTTTACCATCAGGATAGCGATGAATCTTTGAAAGCATCCGAGCCTAGATAGAATTCTCCTCAAGCCATCGCGACTCACTGTATTAAACACTTTGGTGAGGTCAATGAAGGCCACGTACAGGTTCTGCTCATTGCATGTTTCCTGCATTTGACGCAAGACGAAAAATCATGGTTGATGTGCCTCTATCAGCCCGAAAACCGCACTGACTTTCAGAGAGCACATTGCCAACTATAGAGTTGGTCACTACTGTGTTAAGGATTTTTCCCGCTACTGACAGTAAAGTAATGTTGTCAACCACTTTACGTATCTTCACATCGCTTTTTGATCGCCTCTAATTGAAACTATGGCTGCGCTATCAGTTATACCAACTATTTTTATTTTATTATTATTAGTAGCGTGGTTGCATTATTTATGTGCCAGACGTTTCCACACGGTCAATATTATTCAGAAATTGTTCAATTTTTCGTGATAGTTTCGATTGTCCATTGAATGGTTCAAATATCTTCTTCCCTGGACACAAACACATTAAGATTTTATAATTGACTTTAACTAAATGTAGACGCAATGAAAATATTTACTTTCATGCAGTAGCGTAGCTAGGGTATATGATGCCCAGTGCGGCAGCCCCCCGTCTATAAAAAACGAAATAAAACAGCGGGCTTTTTTTTCGACCTAATGTGTTTTTAGTGTTAAAGTATTGCTGATTCGCCAAAAAAAAATCAATTTAACAACAAGATACTACAAAAATCTTAGCTGCTTTCTTGCTGACAGAATTGATATATATTTTTCCCAACAATTGCCAAATTAGTGAGTCGCTAATTTTTTCAGCGTTGATTGCCATTAATTAATGATCAGCTTGAGTCTGAAAAAACTTTGCTCGCACAGAACCTCACTTACCACAATTGTCAGAAATATGAAAATAAAGACAATATTTACAACTGAATCATCTAGTCAACATTTTTAAAGATTAAAACGCAGTATCTGAAACAGGTTCTTGTTGCAGAAGTTCAACTGCTTCTGAGGATTCACTAGTTGGGATGGTGACAAATATTTCATATTTACCTACCACATCATGATATTGCTCATACTTTTCTTGCACTATCCCGTCCAAGGAAGAATACATTTCCACCCTTAGCTCTTTCTTGTGTGTTAATACAGAATCTTCACCTTTTTCGTCTGGCATCTTGCGGCTAACACTTCTTTGAAGTTCTGCGCTAATCACCAAATCTGAGCACATGCATTCTGTAAAGGTAACACTGGATTCAATGCGATATTCTTCCGTCTAGTAGTTAAGAATGTTTTTAATCTTTTCAAGTACGCAGTCTCGAATTGACAATCTCTTGTTTTTAAAGGAAGACTTACGCGTCCTTAATTCAGCTATTACAGGGGCCAAAACCCAAGGTAGGTGAAAAAAAATGAAGACTGCATAGCAACTAACAATCTGCCTGCTTCAGACCTAGTAGAAGAGTTTTCATCTGGTCTAGTCAATGTCTCTAGTGTTTCTATAGTTGTTTTTTTTTTTAAATGAATCCATAACTATCTTAACGACTTCTGCGCTTAAGATAGTTTCAGTTATTTTATTGAGGACGTCCTAGCGATGTGCTGAAGTCGATAAAAAGGTGTGTATCAAAAAATGTTACTGAATAGATGTCAGCTTCAGCCCGAATTCCAGCCAAACTCAGAGAATGGTTCTAGGATAAGGATGATGTCAATGAAAGACTACAGAATTTATGCCCCGTCTGTATCCATGAAAACGTAACCTCAACATTTGGAAAAAATTATTGAGTTTTGAGATGTCAAGTGAACTGTTTAAAGATCGAAAAATATTTGGCTCATTATCACCTAATATATATATATATAGAAGTGCAGATCTTAGAGAGGAAGTGGAGATGGATTGGTCACAACCTTAGAAAAGATACCAGCAACAGAGCTAGGCAGGCCTTAGGGTGGAACCCCCAGGGAACAAGACGCAGAGGAAGACCAAAAAGAACATGGCGACGCAGTGTACTTGAAGAAGCAGAGAAGACCTGGAAGAGCTGGGAAACCATAAAAAAAACAACTAGCAAGAGACCGTGGAGAGTGGCGTGTTTTTGTCGAGGCCCTATGTTCCATGAGGAACTCAAAGGAGTGATGATGATGATCACCTAATATTACAATAGGTTCTTTTAGTATTGTGAAGACATGTACGTGTTTGGTCTGGAACTAAGCTTAGTTCGAAGAAAAAGTTCTCTCAGGAGTGGATCGTAATTGAATAGTAATTTCACAAACCCTTAAGAATGACCTAGATCTTTTTTTCATTCTTCTTCCACTTTTTTGCGATGCCCATCAAGTGACAGATTGTGCTATTTCAGAGTCTAAGGCATTTATTTATAAGCTCTAGATCTAGATATCAAAAAGTACGTGAGCGTGTAAAAGTGCATTGCCTTCAGAGATTTAAACAAATCTAGTCAACTTGATTCAACCAGGTAAACAGCTTGCGTTTAATTTAAGCAAGAACATAGGAAATTCATTACTTAAGTAAATTAATTTCAAGTAATTATTTCAAATTCAGTAGTTTGTCTTTGTTCATGTATGATTTTATTGAGAAAATGTATCCTTAGTTTGATTTTATTGAGAAAATGTATCCTTAGTTTGATGCCCCTCATCACCTGATGCCCCGTGGGCCCGCACCACTCGCACATGGCTAGCTACGCCACTGTTTTCATGAGAGAACTAAAATGAAGTGTAAAAAATGGCAATCTACAATAACAATAAATGTGTACAATAATGTCCGCTAGAAAGAGTGTCAGAAATCAGCCATGGAAGGAAGAATGCACTTGAAGCTGTCAGCTTATCTTGCACACCACCAAATAACAGGGAAAGAACTAATTAATTTTGCATATGTTTGCGGACATAAACCTTTTTTTCTAAGCTAAATTGCAACATTTAGCAGGAGGAAAGGATCAGCAGCTAAATATATATTTATAGAAAGTAAGAGTGATCTAAATTCAGTCGATTTGACAACTGCCATAACAGACCTAAAACTGGAACTGTTTGACTTTCAAAACCAAACTTGCCAAATTTTGAGCAAAGTTGAAAAATGCATGGCGGCTATTCTGTATTGTCTGCAAAAACTTACCAAAATCTCAGAAAACAAGCGTGAAGGTTGATCTCGATGTTTACAAGCAAGTTTATGAGTTAATACACGTTTATATATAAAAAAAACAACAACTCGTTGTACATAATTGTATTTCACTTCACTGGGCCAAGCAACGAAAGGTGTGCGTTATTTGAAATAATTAATTAGTAAGCAATTATAAAATGATTATTTAATAATGAAGAAATAGGGAATGCACATTGGTAAGTTCTACATCCTTGATGGGATTACATGTGCCATTGAGTCCGTGCCGATGTGTTATAGGCTTGTATATATGGAGTTCATTAATGTTTGGTGTCTCCGGTGTACAGAATAAAGGAAGTCTGGAGAAGCAGATCTTTTTGTTTAAAAAGCTAAACATTTATTTAGCACTATTTAGCTCTGCAGAATCGAATTCTCTTTGAGCTTTTCCTTTTGTAGCTTTGATTTAGTTGGCAATTTGGAAGTTCAATTTTTGCGTCCTTGACATTGTTTAGCTATTTAGTGTATCGTGAAAATCTCCAATTGTGGCTTTTCTTGACTAATTTTGTTGACAGATATCTGCTTATTGTTTAAAATTGTGATTTACAGGCTCCTAAGTCTACATTCTTTTACGACACGAGTCTGTAAGATAGAAAAAAAAAAGGTTGGGAAAAACGTGTACGCCCAAACATCCCACAGGACGACCAGGTGGGGGGTGGGGAGTAGGCAGCAGGCACACTTCGAACCCGGTACCATCGAGACGATATACAATACCTTTGTAATAAATGCGTTCAGTTGTATACATATCATATGCAATGATGCCAATTTTAACACCCAGTCCGCCCCGGTTTTAACAAAGCAAAAGTTTTTCCAGCAACTATTTTAAAATGATTTTATATTAAATAAATGTTTACAAAATTGTCACAATAGCTAAAGGGATAAAGAAAAAAAACGTTATAATGACATATTTGTATTATTTTATTTCCATTTCTTCTAATAAAATACGTTAGTTGCACAATTAAAAAAATAGCTCATTCCAATCTTAGTGTCTACAGAGTCACATTGATCTGCTGGAACATGTCATTCGTCGCAATCTTAATGTCTACAGAGTCACATTGATCTGCTGGGACATGTCATTCGTCGCAATCTTAATGTCTACAGAGTCACATTGATCTGCTAGGACATGTCATTCGTCGCAATCTTAATGTCTACAGAGTCACATTGATCTGCTGGGACATGTCATTCGTCGCAATCTTAATGTCTACAGAGTCACATTGATCTGCTGGGACATGTCATTCGTCGCAATCTTATCCATGGCCTTGTGTTCCCTTAATTCGCTTGTCTTATTGCGGCGTACTAAAGGTGCTTTCTTGGATGAGAAGTTCCCCTTAGAGAACTGTGGATGTGTTTCTTCAAGTCTTTGGTCAATGAGTTTAAGGACATCAGTTGTTTTTCTGTTTGAATGTTTCACGTCACTGCTGGCGTCATTAAGCTCACTCACATTTAAGTCAGATGACTCATCTGTTATATTGGGCAAGACAAAGTCAAGTTGTGCCGTGACATCATGGAAAACCTCGTCGTTGAGAGACTCACTGGGGTCCAATGTGGCTACATAGTGCAACTCTTGACTTTCTTTGTAGGTTCTTTCTATGGATGGAAGATGAAGCTCTAAGCCAAGAGTGTCCTTCTTATGGACTGTCTCCTTTAAAAATGTTTTGTCGGCCAGGACAACAGGCCGTTTTCTTGGTGATAAAGCAGAAGGCAATTTGTTGGGGTCAGAGGGCATATGTACATTGTTAGAAGAAAGCTCTTCATCTTTGTAGCATGACTGTTTGAAATCCACAGGCTGGCTATATACATTCCGAATAACTGGTTTCCCTTCAGCAGTATTGGCAAAAGTTTTTTGCATAAATCTGTTTAATTCTTGGAGCATTCGGACCGATGGTGGAGTAGTGGATCTTTTGGAGACTTTCTGGAGAAATCTTGAAAAAAAACCAAATTCATTATCTATCTATTTATGTAATCTAATCTAATCTAATCTAATCTAATCTAATCTAATCTAATCTAATCTAATCTAATCTAATCTAATCTAATCTAATCTAATCTAATGTAATCTATCTATCGATCTATCTATCTATCTATCTATCTATCTATCTATCTATCTATCTATCTATCTATCTATCTATCTATCTATCTATCTATCTATCTATCTATCTATCTATCTATCTATCTATCTATCTATCTATCTATCTATCTATCTATCTATCTATCATCTCAGTCTTTCAGCTTTAAAAGTTAATTCTATTTGATATAGAGATATGCACTAGATAGTGTGAAAGAAAAGTTGAGTGGATTTTATCTAGAAGTGGACAGAGCACAAAGACTACATCAGATGATCGAGACCACATGAAGCTGTGAAAAGAGATCCACAAGGACTTCTCCTCCCTTCAAACTCCCTTGTGCTGGAAGATTTTGTTGGTAGTTGTTTTTTTAAATGCTATGAGCTATACATAAGCTTGAATTCTTCGTTCCTTGGAGCGTTACATTATTGAAATGAAGTTAATAAACTCCTTTGTTAAGGCCTCTGTGTTCTTCATTCTCCCATCTTGTCTTTGATTGATGACACGTCGGATGTGTAGCTGAGTAGTGTTATGTACAAGTTTAGAGAGTATGTTAGTTTTTAGCGACGATAAAAGTAGTGACGTAGTAAGACGAATGACGTAGTAGAATAGACGAACAAGAAGAACAACATGGCGATAGTATAGAAGTAGTTTGTTTTGGATGTTAGTTAGTGAAGTAGCGACGTTTATGAAGACTAGATGGACTTCTTAGTTATAAATAAATGTGTAATTTGCAACAGTAAAAGTCGTTATCAAGTGTATTATTAACCTGTAATGTTCTGTGGCTAATGTGGAGTAATTAATGAGATAGAAGTGAAGTCAGATCAAAGATTAGCCCACAACAGTAGCGAAAACCTATCTGAGGAGGGCCTGAGCTCGAATCCCTATGTAGACTAGGTATTTTTAATTTTATCGGAGAAATGTCTGACAAAAAACATCCTCCGACAAACATGTGTCCCGTCCGTAACCCACATGTCCACTCAAGAGCTTGGACCAGGACTCACTGAACATGATATAGGAGAATGGGAAATCCGCTAGCCATTGGCAATATACATATACTATTACATAATGTTTCTGTGCATAACGAGCATTCATTAAAAAATTGAGGTTATTTATTATTATCATCAAAAATCATCAAGTGTTTATCAATAATTTTTAGGCTACTTTACTTTATTGTATTTAGCTTTTATATATTATGCCCACTTTTAGTGTAGGCTGGGTGTTTCCTCAGGCTTTTTTTAAATATATAAATATATAGTCCCCGCATTTTAAGGGAGTTTTCAGTCTTGGCAATTTTCTCCAATACTGACATAAAAGGAAACATCTAGGTCTGAAGACTGTAACCGGAATATCCATGAGTCAAGGTGGGGTTGGCCAATGGTCCATTCTCTGCCATTCATAGAGCTCTACAAATGGAACTTTCTGCAGTAGAAAGCTTAAAGTGGACTGTGCCATGGGTATGCCCTGGCAGATAAGCTATCAAAGGCAGGTTCATCTATGGAACAACCAGATAGACCTGTTAACTACCTCACCCTAAGGTCAATATTAGTCAACAATCACGAAGAGGAGTGGCTCAACCAATGGGCATCAGGAAACACAGGCAGAGCCATGTTCAAAGAAATGACTACGCCTAACAAACTGGGCAGTATTAACTTCCTCCCCCGCAAAGAACAATCTACAATCTTCCAACTAAGAACAGGACACACACCACTATTAAATTACCACCTGAACAAAATAAACTCCACACAACTACCCCTTTGCAGACACTGCGCCCACCCCTTTGAAACCGTAAACCATATCCTGAATGCCCCTTCCTAATCCACCTTAGGCAGACCCTACTTCCACTACAGCCCAACATAACCACCACCCTGTATGGCAGTGCTGAACAACTGAAGAAAACAGCACACTTTTTTTCCTTGGCACAGTCTGCAAAAGAGCTCACAGCTCAGCATCAATAAAGCTAGCTAGAAGAAGAAGAAGAAGAATAATATGCCCACTTTAGGTAAGAAAAAAAAATTAGTTGCTGATGATATTGATCATAGGCGTAGCTAGGAATTTTCCATCAATTGGGTCCTGGGGGGGGGGGCTTGACCTCTTTGAGGGCCCCTTCATTTTGAGTAATATTTAATTTTTAATGTAAAAAACACTCATTTGGGAGCCCTTCTGAAGTGGAGGCCAGGGGGGATTTTCAAATTCTCCCCCCTCCTCCCCCTACCCTAGCTAAGCCACTGGTATTGATTTGGAATGGGGGTCGGAGACTCGGAGCATATTTCTGATAAAAAAATACATGTATTCTTTAAAACAAAAAAGAAAATAATAGAATCCTTCCAACACACAGCATATACATGTGAAATGATCTTATTGTGTTATGTGGCCAGCACAACGATCAACACGCTCTATCCAATTTCTCAACATAATCTGAATTCATTCGATTTGGAGGTCAAGAGTTTATTGATCATTCAATCACACCCTTCAATAGGCGACAAAGTCCTGCCAGTAATTTTAGGTCTACAGTTACATGATTAATTAATTACCTGTGCTCCTCATTCTTCAAGATCAGAGCAGCACTTTTTTCTTGGAGGCAAACCTCGGCCAAGTAAGTGCCCAACTTCATCTGAATCACTCTGTTTTTCCTGTAGGCCAGCCTCTCATTCTCAGTTCCGTACATCTGGGCCGCCACTTGCTTGTAGTTCTCTTCGCGAGGCTTTAAAACCAGGAGCATTGTATCTGCTGATGCCGGGCGCTTTTCACCAGAGGGCATTATGGTTAGAGTGAAAGAAGCTGCTCCGAGTCTGTGGACACAAAGAAATATGTGAACCTAATTTTACTTTAGAAATTAATATCACAATCAGTTTATATATTTGCTTGAGTCATTGCAGGCTTCAAACGTATTGAGCTAATGAGTTTTATTTTATTCTAGAAGCTTCTTACGTTCATTAAAAAAATTAATGTTGTTTAAATCCTAGAAAGAAATCGTTCCATCTTCTTTAAGACGAATTTCTGTGGCATTTTATGTGTCGAGAGAGTTTCTTTTCCCTTAGCCGCTTCACATGCGACAATAGAGGCCAATCCTTTATACTCAACTGCTGTTATAGGCTGTAATCACCAGATGCTGTAAACACTATCACACTTCTTTCTATATGCCATCTGCTTGCGCTTCATATGGATCTATTTAATGCCTCATTTTTCTCAACAATTTGAAGAGCTTCATGGCGCATTTGTGTACTTTGAAATGGAAGGACATACAGAATGTATTGTGGAAGTCGACATGTGGCATTCTGTGAACATGCTGATAACAGCGCGGGTGTTCTGGCACCCTGCTCTTCGCAGCACTTCCTCATTAAATGTAAAAAAAAAAAGTAAAGTTCCCCTTTCAGACCTTGTGGTCTATAGGGCAGATGATGTAAAGGTCATCTGATTCTGTGACCTACGGTTAACGAGGGTCTCATTTGGCCAGCACAATGACCAACCGCCTTTACTTTTCCCCAACTAATGTCAGGTACCCATTAGAGCTGGGTGGACTCTTGAGGGGAACCCGGGACCCCCGGTTCAGAAGCCAAACGCTTTACCGCTCAGCCACCACGCCTCCTCATTGAATGTAATGACAGAAAAAAACACTGATCTCTCCACCCCCCCCCTTTTCCGAATTTACAACACGTGGTTATACCATTTTAAAACATATCTGGCTTTAGGCAATTAAAAAAGGGAAGTTTCAGCTCACCCCCTTTAAAGAGAGTACAAAACGTGTTGAAATCACGGTCTAGATGATTTGTAGAGGCCGTTTCAATCAATAGCGGATCTAGAACCTTTGAGGGGGGGGCTTTTTGTCTAAACATTGACCCTAAGTATAAATTCACATACTTTGTTTATACACACAAAGACACGCACACACATATTTTAATAAGTCTGCTTTCGTCAGAAAATGGAAGGGGGCGGTAAAAGTGAAGCTGATGAATTTTATATTTACTCTTAATTATTGCATTCGATATTGGAGCGGAGACGACTTGATATAAACATGTAATATATACTATATATAACTTATAGTAGTGACATATTTCTTTGTACACAAATCGTCGCCCGCCCTCCAAAAGTTTAGGGCCCGGTGTGTATGTGTGTGTGTGTGTGGATATATTTACTTCCCGTTGCCCCACGTGGCATCAATCACCTTTCATTTATAATAACAAATGATTAAATTGAGGACCACATTGCGGTACTGCATAACATATCAGTAATTTTAAATATCAATGGGTAGCATATATAATATGAGTATTTAGCTAATATTGTTCACAAACTGTCATTTCTGTACAAACATTTGACCCCCCCCCCCCTTAAAGGATTATGGTTGGGGGTGGGCGATAGATGCCACCCACCTTTCTTCCATCCACACGAAATGGCCAACATACCAGTGGAAAGGGGTTTGGGGGACAAAATCTAAAAGTAGGTCAAAATATAGATACTTAGTATATATTATCAAAATAAGTAATTTTGTATGATTGCTCTATACCAATTCGCTCGGTCGGAGATCGCCCCTACGGCCACCTCACTCATTCCACTAATGGTTTCAAGGCAATGTATTATAAATTGGGAGTTCTGAAATACATTATTGAAAAACACCAATTATTATATAAAAATATATAGCTAGTCTAACTGAATTATGTGTATAACAATTAGGCCTATATACAAGTGATTTAGTCTATTACTGAAATATAACAGTTATATACTTTATACGCTATTTAGTCTACTACTGAAATATAACAATTAAATACAAGCAATTTAGTCTACCACTGAAATATAACATTTATATATGTGGGATTTAGTTTACTACTGAAATATAACAATTAAATAGAAGCGATTTAGTCTACTAATGAAATATAACAATTAAATAGAAGCGATTTAGTCTACTACTGAAATATAACAATTAAATAGAAACAATTTAGTCTACTACTGAAATATAACAATTAAATAGAAACAATTTAGTCTACCACTGAAATATAACATTTATATATGTGGGATTTAGTTTACTACTGAAATATAACAATTAAATAGAAACAATTTAGTCTACTACTGAAATTTATGGCTCCTTTTGTCTCGAAAGGCAATGGATGCGCCCAAGTGAGTCACTGGTTTTGGCTTAATCTTGAGACGGGGCAGAATCTGGTGTGGCTAATCAAGCCAATTCTAGAACGGCAGACTTTGCCACAATTCGTACATTTGTATGCCTCTGATTTAGGGCTAGCAGACAGGGCAGCTTTCTTTTTTTCCCTCTTGATTAAAGCCGCTTCAATTCTTTTGTTCTCAGCAAGGGTTGTCCCAGCACGCACAGTCTGTCTCCATGCACTCCGGTCTTTGGCTATGTTTTCCCACATACTTTCACTGATGCCTGAGGCTCTCATGTCTCGCTTGCAGACATCTCTATATGTTAGTCTTGGGCGGCCCTTGGGTCTGACTCCTTCCACAAGCTCAGCATATAAGATATCTTTCGGGATTCTACCATCTGGCATGCGGGTGACATGTCCGAGCCAGCGTAATCTCCTTTGTGTCAGGAGAGCATACATGCTGTTCATATTGGCCAGTCTCAAAACTTCCTGATTGGAGACATGGTCCCTCCAAGAGATGCCCATTATGCGTCTCAGGCAGCGCAAGTGGAAACTATTCAATCTGTGCTCTTGGTACATGTATGTTGACCAGCTTTCACTGCCATAAAGGAGAGTGCTCACAACACAGGCGTTGTAGACTAGGATTTTGGTCGCTGTGGTCAATTTACCATTTTCCCAGACGCGCTTGGAGAGTTTTGCCAATGCTGTGGTAGCTTTTCCTATCCTTTTTGTCAGCTCGATGTCTAAGTCTAGGTTACTGACAATTGTTGAACCCAAGTAGGTAAATTCCTGCACCACTGAAAGGGTGTGGTTCCCAATTTGTATTATAGGTATTTCTGCAACGTCTTGTGCCAGGATTTCGGTCTTGGAGAGACTTATAGTAAGGCTAAACTCTTGACAAGCAGCTGCTAAGGCGTTCACTAGCTTCTGTAGACCTCCTTGTGAGTGAGATACGAGTGCCGCGTCATCGGCAAACAGCAGCTCCCTTATCAAGATACGACGCCTTTTCGTTTTGGCTTTAAGACGTGCCAGGTTAAAGAGCCTTCCATCGGATCTGCTATGGATGTATATTCCGTCTTCCAGGGATTTAAAAGCACTGGATAGTACGACTGAGAAGAAGATGCCAAAAAGTGTAGGGGCCAGTACACATCCTTGTTTTACACCGCTCTTAATGGAGAATGGCCTGGAGGAAGAACTTTCAAACTGAACGGTGCCCTGCATATTTTCGTGAAAAGCTGACACTAGTTTTCTTAACTTATTTGGACATCCGATTCTCTCTAGTACAGCAAACAGACCGCTTCTGCTAACAAGGTCAAAGGCCTTGGTCAAATCAATAAAAGCTATGAAGAGGGGCTGCTTTTGTTCTCTGCTCTTCTCCTGTAGCTGCCGCAGAGAGAAAATCATATCTGTTGTAGATCTTCCTGAACTAAAGCCACACTGCGACTCTGGATAAACACGATCTGCCAGGATCTGTAATCGCTTTAGTAACACTCTAGCAAAAGCCTTTCCGACTATGCTAAGCAGTGAGATGCCTCTGTAATTGTTACAATCAGAGCGGTCGCCTTTATTTTTATAAATTGTAACAATGTTGGAGTCTTTCAATTCCTGGGGGACCATTCCTTGTTCCCAGCACAAGCTTAGCAGTTCATGGAGTGGTTTGATTAGGGCATGTTTTCCAGCCTGAATTACTTCAGCAGGAATGCCATCTCCTCCGGGTGTTTTCCCATGTGCAAGCATGTCAATGGCAATGCTCAGCTCCTTTACTGAGGGCGTTTCGTCTAATTCCGTCAAAACTGGAAGTGATGGGAAGTTGGAAACAGCATTTGGTGAGATGGCGTTTTCAATCTGGTAGAGTTCTGCATAGTGTTCTACCCATCGTTCCATTTGCAGCGCACGATCGCTGATGATTGAGCCATCTTTTGACTTGAGTGGAGCACACTTGCTGGTGTGAGGTCCAAAGGCTTTTCTCATGCCCTCATATATTCCTCTTATGTTACCACAGTCGGCACAAGATTGAATATCTTCGCATAGCTCCTGCCAGTATTTGTTAGCACATTGTCTCGCTACTCTTTGGGCATTGTTACGTGCAGCTCTGAGCCTTATTAAGTTGCTTGGGGTGGGATCCTTCTTGTAGATTAGCATGGCTGCTCTCTTGTTCGTAGTGGCAGTTTCCATTTCTGGTAGACTAGCGTCAAACCAGTCTTCGCTTTTCTTGGTTTTGTTTCCAAAGACCAGTGATGATGTTTGGTAGATTGTATCACGCATAAACGTCCAGCTTTTTTCTACCTCAGTCACAGAGAAGTTTTTAAAAGCTTCCTCTAATTTGTTCTCAAATTCGGTGCAAAGATCAGGATTTTTTGTGCTAGTAGTATTCAGGCGTGATTTTCTTTTTCCCTGTGAAGTGTGGATCTTAGTTGGCAGCAGTCTTGTCCGGCATGACACTAAAGTATGATCAGTATCACAATCCGCGCTTTGGTAGCTACGTGTCAGCAGTATATTTCCAATGTCCTTTCATGGCCAGGGGTGTCAATGGGGTTAAGCTCCCATTGTCTATAAAGTACTCCTAATGGCATGCGTCTCAAATAGCCTCTGACAACTAAGTCCAGCACCTGGCCTGCTCGTGTGGCTTAGATATTAAGCCCGGCGAAACTGCTCTTACTAACAGGTGAAGGGGTGAAGGCGGATACCTGGCGCCACAAAACCGGGAGCTTCGGGCAGATGGAGCTCGTCAGCCTAGTAAGGCAGTTCATCTAGGAGAGGGGTACTCTGACTTCAAACCCCCGCTGCCTTGCGGTACTGAGGCTTCAGGAGACAACCTCGAGGAGAAATCAGGAGTGAAGCCCCTTAGGCGTTGGGAGTATCAGCTATGAAATTCCCTCCGGCAGCTTCTGCAACTGAGTTGGTGCCAAATGTAATGCGATGCGTTCCTTTGGATCACATCAGCAAGGTCGAGAGAGGGATCATGTCGCATGGGCCACCCATGACCCCTTTATCCAAGGCCCAGGAATGCGCCCCGGAGAGGAAACTCTGGTGCTGCTGCAAAGCGGCTAAAACAACACGGGAGACAACAGTTACGGGTTATAAGTCCAACTTGATTGGCGTAATGTATGGACGCCACGGGTTGTCTCTGACGGTGGGAGAGGTCTTCGCGCCTCACTGATCAGCTACCGCCCGCCTCAACCTGGGCAGCCCCCAGTCAGTTAGGTGCTGATCCGCCACAGCCTGCCTGCTCTAATGGGTGCTTAGAGCTTAGTTTAAAACGACAAGTAGGCTGGAAACTTGCACCAAGCAACAAAAGAAGAAAAATTAAACTGAAAAAGAAAATCCCTGTCATGCGACTGGCCACTTGGAATGTCAGGACAATGTGTCCTGGTCTCACTGATGATCTAAGGCAGATCGACGATGCAAGGAAGACGGCAGTTATAAACAACGAGCTAAAAAGGCTACATATTGACATTGCAGCCCTGCAAGAAACCCGACTGGCCGAAAACGGCATGCTCCGCGAGACTGACTACACTTTCTTTTGGAAAGGGAAAGCACAGGATGAGACTCGAATACATGGTGTGGGCTTTGCTGTCAAGAACAGTCTTCTTCCCATGATAGTCCCCCCAGTTGGTGGCTCGGAACGGCTACTAAGCATAAGTATGATGACAGCATCTGGAAAAGTCACTCTAATTAGTGCCTATGCCCCCACACTATGCTCGCCTCAGGAGGACAAAGACAAGTTCTATGAAGACCTCAAAGAAGCCATTGCAAACATTCCTCAAAAAGAACATATGATCCTTCTAGGTGACTTCAATGCCAGAGTAGGATCAGATCACACTACCTGGCCAGACTGTCTTGGGCTTTTTGGAATCGGAAAGATGAATGAGAACGGACAAAGACTGCTTGAATTCTGCACATACCATAAGCTCTGCATTACCAACACATACTTCAGAACAAAACCACAGCACTGTGTCTCATGGAGGCACCCTAGGTCTGGGCACTGGCACCAGCTGGATATGATACTGACACGAAAAAAGGACATTGGAAATATACTGCTGACACGTAGCTACTACTGAAATATAACAATTAAATACAAGCAATTTAGTCTACCACTGAAATATAACATTTATATATGTGGGATTTAGTTTACTACTGAAATATAACAATTAAATAGAAACAATTTAGTCTACTAATGAAATATAACAATTAAATAGAAGCAATTTAGTCTACTACTGAAATATAACAATTAAATAGAAACAATTTAGTCTACTACTGAAATATAACAATTAAATAGAAACAATTTAATCTACTACTGAAATATAACAATTAAATAGAAACAATTTAGTCTACTACTGAAATATAACAATTAAATAGAAGCAATTTAGTCTACTACTGAAATATAACAATTAGTCTACTACGGAAATTTAATAACTAGATCTATATATATACAGGTCAAATACTGAAATACAACAATTATATACGAGTGATCTAATCCTCTATTAAAATAAGAAAATTATAATTAAGCGATCAAGTTCACTACTGAAATATAACAATTATAAATGCAAGTCTACAGCTGAAATATAACAATTCTATATAAGCCATCCACTGAAATTTAACAATATACAAGTCTACTAATGAAATATAACAATCAGCGGTAAATACATGAGAACTTGTCAACTATTGAAATATAGAATATATGTATATCACTAATACAAAGTTTTTGAAGCCATCATAGGAAGGTTACTTACTTGTATAGTGTATAGGTTAGTCAGCTCTGAGATCTCTGTGACTAGTTAAATCACTAAATAGAACCAGATATCTTCATAATGTAATTATATTAGAAAACAGTTCATTAGATCAAATTGATTTGTATTCTTCGTTTTACTCAGAGTGGACAGAAGCGCTCATGAGCTGGTCACATGACCTCATAAAGCCAAACCTTTTTAAAAGCTGTGCTAATCAAACGATGCTGACTTCCTGGAGTTCAGAATTAATCAATTGCTTATCAAAGTCTCCCTCAGGAGGTTATCGTGACCTTTATCATCTCTCTGTACGGAGCATTGAAACAATTATCCAACAGTACAAAAACTGAGTATGGCTGCAAATTGTGACCAAGTCAGTAGTTTTTAACTTGACTTCTCAGTTTATATACACAAAGCTAGTGTAGCATAAAACCTATAACATATAACAATTTATATAACACATATTACCCAAATCACACAATGCAGTGAATGCACATATTAGGCTACATATGTTAAACATATGAGAAAATATAAATATAAAAAACATAAAACATCACACATATAAGCCGTGTGGCAGCTCCGAGAAATATTCAAAGAACATATTGCTGAGCTCTTCTCAATATGTGTCGACCTAACAAAAGCATTCAACACTCTTAGCAGATCATGTCAACGTACTGATGTCTACAAAATGCATAATCATGGTCAGACTATTTCATGATGGCATGAAGGCTTGTGTTCAGGAGATTGGACAATAATCAAAGCCTTTGGAAGTATCAAATGGTGTAAAACAATGCTGCATCACAGAAACAACACTGTTCAGTATCATGTTTTCTGCTGTGCTGACAGATGCATTCACAAATAGAGATAATAGTGGAAATAAATTATAAATATAACACATAGAGATTTGATGGTGGCCTTTTCAACCCGAGGCGGCTCAAAGCAAAATCAAAAACAAAATCAGCAGTAATCAGAGACTTGCTATTCGCTGACGACTATGCTCTAAATGCCTGCTCTGAAAATTATTGCAGAGCATTGTCAGCGACTTCTCAAGAGCATGTTCAGACCAGGGGCGTAGCAAGGTACCCGTGGCCCCGGGTTCAAGAATATGTTTCTGTGCACCAACCCACAATAAACAAATTTAGTGTCTGACAAAAAAAAAGTGTATTCTGTATGAGCTGGTATATTTACCAAAATAAATTCCAAAGAAAGTAGTGTACCATTTTTTTTACAAAGCCTATATTACCTCATCTGTCTGGTAAAAAGTGTGTACACGTCATTTCGTTATTCCTTGGAACGGATTGTTAAGAAATAATCACCCGGTTTGAACGAAATAATGATAAAAATGAATAGATACCGATATTACAAATTACAATTAACTAATTGGCCATTTTGTTCATTAAACAAGAGCTATTGAAAAAAAAAAAAGATTTCGATAAAATTATTAATAGTTTGCCATAAAGAAATCATGTAAGATTCATTTGTATTACAGTTTATAAAATTAGTACTTTTTTTCAAATTAGCAATACATTTAAAAGGATTGCACTATATTTTTGTTTCGCTGTTGTATCATTACAAGCTGCCTCATCGGGCATCAAATACCCTGGCTACGCCACAGTCTAAATGTTACTGAAAAGATTCAATAATTATTTCCCTTTCTTAACATAACCAGCAACCTACAATGGTAAATATTTTTATGGAAAATAAAAAAATGGCTTGTATAATTAATTAATAAAAAAACGTTCGTTACCAGAAGACGAAAAATAACTGTGTCTCTTTAACTTTGAAGACTTTAAAATATTGCGAAATCAGATTAACAATATCTTTCTAGGTTTTGAGATTTAAACGTGAAAGACAGACCACACAAAGCGGCTTTTCATCATACAGAAAGCCGCTAAAAAATACTGTTATTTGATGATGGAGTACAAGCCATAAAGTAAGATCCTGTCACACAAATCACCTAACAATGCTTGAATCACGATATCCTCATACTTGCAATTCAAATCTTAAATTTGATATTATGTTTAATCATTGGACATTTGTTTTTTAAATGGTCATTGACTTAGACTCTTAGTTATTCTCGTCAACTTGTCAATTACGTTGTTAAAAACCTTTCCTCATAATTTCATTCCCAAAATGTATTGATTTATCGGGTTAAATTAAAATACTGGAAGTACTTAGTATTGAAAATATCAAAAAGAAAAAAAAATGGAAAAGGGGGGGAGGGCGACAAAAACACTAGGAAAGAGTCTGTAATGGCGAGTTATGTAGGCCTATCCAAATTATCACACAATGACTTTATAGAACCTCCACCATCAATATAGCATGGGATGTGTTGCTGAGGAATAAACCGCTTTTAGTTACTCTGAAAGAGGCACGAGTTCAAATCACTATTTGTCTTGAGCTGGGTTTTTTTTCTGGTCGAGCATCCACCGGCACCAAGGAAACCTCCCAGATACACTTTCACCCCACTGTCGTTTTTAACCAGAGTTCGGACCTTTCCCGCTTCCCTCCCCTCCCTATGACAGCAGGTTTGGGGGCTAGGACGCAATGGCTGTAAACAACATCCAAAACTTATAAAACAAACAAAACAAAACATTTTGTTTCTACAAAATTTATAAAAAAGATGATTTAAACCAGAAACTATGTTTAAAAAAATACTTTAAACTAGAAAAACATTTTACAAAGACAATATTTCCTTTATTACTCTTCAAATATAATAAAATAATAATTGAAACAATTAGACCGGTGACACAGTCAATTGCAAAAATTATGCATTTTCTGATTCTGCCAGCGAGGCAGGTAGATTTAGGAGATTATTTATTAGTATGTTCATTATATCTAGATCTAACACTTGACCTAAAGTTTTGATTTAGAATTCGGATAAAATGAAGCCTAGAATGGATCTACTTCTAAATCTAGAATCTGTGTGTAACCTATATTAGATTTACGTTAAAATATATGCAACGCTTGTAAACTTCAATAAAATTGAAGCAGCTTTACATTTATTCAGCTACAGTAATACGGCTGATTACGTCATGTTGGTTCTAGACCTAGACAAATTTACTTTTATTTTTTTTCTTTGAAAAATTATAACGGTTAGAATGGTTTCCACCGTGTGGCCAACGCGCCTGTAAATCTTTTTTTGAGATCAACTGTCCAGGTTCCTGGACCCAGGTATCTGCTGGATCCATAGTCGTGAAGTTCTGACTTGAATAGAGGAATTAAAAATAAACGTATTTAAGGTGAAGAACTCCACAATGGTAACAATATCTTTCAATAATCTAGAATTAATTTCTTTTTTCGATACCAAACAACATCATTATTTACCAAAATTCCACATATTTTGCTATATCTCTTAATACTGACGGATTAATTTCCCTTTTGATATCAGACAAAATAATTAATAACCATTAATTAATCGAAAAAATTGTTATTTTTCAAACTGATTTCTGTTTTGTAAGCTACAATAAATAATTGTGTAAAGTTTCAACTTGATCCGTGAATAGGTGTGGGGAAAATGAAATGTAAAAAATTGTTCCAGATAGACAGAGCGAATTTATTTAAACTTTGTAAAAAAAAAAATAAGTGCTTTTTAAAAAAAATAAAACTAACCTTTGCAAAACATGAACAAACCTTCCCGTCTGCGAATATTTCGATATAATCCGGTACCACACTGGGCGCTCCACCTTGAGTGGACCAAGTTATCGACCGTTAAAGATTACATAACAATTAAAGCGGCCCCATTCCACAAGTGGCTACAAATACATTACACCATTGGCCGTGACTTAGGGCTTCTCGTAGCACGCCTCAATGAGAGGTTTGTGTCCAAGAGCTCAGGTGGGAGGGGGTCGAAAGGTGTACAGCCGGATCAAATTATACTCGATAGCAAACACGGCCAATGTGATCAGTGATCAACACTCAACAGGAAATAAGCCACCCCCTTTTTTTTTTCATTTCCTTACCCACCTTCACCGTACTCCACGAAACATGCCCATGAACAAAAAATAACTTGGCATTTTTTCCGCTCTCAAACACACCAGCAGTTTAATGACAAATTAGGAAACTTGTGTATGTCCCTATTTCTCATCTCTTGACTATTTGAGAGTAAAGTTGGCAACTAATTTTCTTTTTGCAAAGCTTATAACAACTCTGTCTGTCAGGTAGATATCTTGGACTCGTTATTTTTCCCACTTCACATTCCTTTTTTAGCGGCCCCAGAAAGGGAAAGAGACGCTATTAGTTTTGTATGGCCTGTCTGTCTGTCTGTCCGTCCGTCCCTTTTAGATCTCAGAAACTAGAAGAGAAAATGAAAATCGGACATCATGATATTTTAGATCATTCAAAGTTCTGATGCCACGGCTACTTTTTTCTTTTCTGAAAGCTAAAAATCTAATTTTTAAAATCAATTATGCAAACATTTTTTTCATTTTTAAAACTATTCACTATTAATAGTAACAAACACTGGAGGCTTTTTAGTAAGGGAGATCTCCATTTACTATTTTTTCCAGACATTTATGCAAATGGTTTTATATTTTTGGTCCAATTTTTTTTTTTACAATTGTATTGCTAAGTTATGTAAGTTCTGTCATACTAAATACTACATTTACAAAAAAAAAAAGTTAACTTTTTTAAAGAGAAAAAATCTATTTACCATGTAAATAAGTTGGACATATTTTAAAACAACATTTAATAATAGTTTTTCATATTATCGCCTGAACTGCACAGCAGCTATATTGGTATGGAACACAAAACTAAAGTAATTTTTTTATTGCGGAAATGTTTTCTTCTTGAGGTTGACCATTTACAAAACAATAAGATCAATTAGATACTCATTATAAGACATTAGTTAGGCCAGGTTCACATCTAACTTCACATTCACTTTCACCTAGCCCTTGGTCTGCTTGTCCTTTGGGGCACCTCACGGGATCTGTCAACCTTTTTTCTCTATTATTCTCTGTCATTTGCCTTAGATAGAATTTCATTATGATGTTCTTTCTGAAAATATTGAAACCTGCATTTTAACCAAACTGGCTGGACCACTTCTGATAGAATTTAATACCGATATTCTTTTGAAAATATTGAAACCTGCCTTTTTCCTGCCTGGGTGGACCACTTTGGGGTCGATTTTAAGTTTGTGTTTCCACACAAACTGTCTTTGTATCCTTGTTTAAATATTTTGCTTGTTTTCACACACGATGACACAGATTTCCTGTATATTACGGAACTTAAACTTTTGAATCCTATTATTTAATATTATTATATTGTCGAACCCACTTATATGCATATCGCACAATTGCATTCTTCTTCTTCTGCTTTCTCATTATTATTGTTGAGTGTATGTTGAGTGTATGTTGAGTGTATGTTTAGTGTTGAGTGTGTGTTGAGTGTATGGTGAGCCTGCTGCTGAGGTAACTAGCGATGTCGTGAATACTATCTCAATAAGTAGAAGAGAGAACGTTTAAAGAATGAGTTGATAAGCGTAGCACCAAAATAAACCTTCTGTTTCACATTACAAAACCATCTGATTATTACAAAGCCTATATCAACTCACTCTGTCTGTCTGTCTATCTCTGTCTGTCTGGTGAAAAGGATGTACACGTTATTACTCCCAGACCCATTCTAGGATCAAGTTGAAACTTCGCACAATTATTCATTGGCATAGACAAGACACGAATCAATAAAAA